>NC_041391.1:408836112-408903425 GCF_002162155.2 Triticum dicoccoides | reverse complement strand
TCCTTCTTTGCCGATCTTGATTGTGGTTTTTCCTCTAAGTATGTGGTGATTTTTTTTAGAAAAGGAAGTATGTGGTGATTAATAACGCAAAATTCTATTAGCTTCAATGCCATGCTATACATAGTGGTTTAAATAACTTGTGTTTCTTATACTGAAAAGTAATTCAGAATTTGTTTTTGTTTCAGTTAGAGCCCTGATGCAGACAAGGATTGTGTGGTTGTGCATGTCACTCGCTATGAGGCGGACGACCTGAATATACGCACTGGGAAAACAGAGTTCTTAGGCTGCTGGATCCTGGAAGCCATTTGCGGTTATACCAATGAAGAGTTGTATTCCAGCCTCACTGGTTTCAGGCGTGTTGTCCAGGGTGTACTGAAGCACAAGAAGTTCAAAGCTACTCCTTCGTTTGTGAGGCATACTGTTCTTGTCAAGCTTACGTAGGAAGATGACATGGCATGCCTCCACAAACAAGTTTATCAGTGGCAAGGCCACAAGGTTGTCTTCATGAAGGTTCACAGGATTGAGCTGCTGCGGGACGTCCTCGATGATGTTCATGGCAAGGTCCGTCTTGTGTCCAGCCCAAATTAGATCGAGGCATGAAATAGTTGCCCCAGCTAGTGCTTAATAGTAGTTTGGATTGTGTCTAATTATCCGAACCTTGCCTGTTATCGACCCCTCTGGGGCTAGTACTCTGTTTGAATCTGTCTATGGGAACTGCTGCTACTTTTGTGTGCACGTGAATCATGTGAGAACCATCGTAATTGTTGTCGAAACAGACGCGTCCTCACTAGTTTTTTCATGAATATGGCATGGTAAGACATAAGTTGTCACGGTTTATCATACGAGCAGTGTGTGTTTTGATGAAATAGAGCACTCGTTCGAGAATGGTGCGCCGACGTATACATAAGTACTTGTAAATACTACTGGTGCTACCCCACTTGTAAGCAGTTGTGCAAAACACGGCACATTGGCCCAGCTCGCTTCAACACTAGGCTATCGACCAGCTAACAACCAACAATCTGCTGTCTGACATATAAGCAACTATGTATCTTGTTACACTGGTTCATGCAGTTAATTGAGGCCAGAATGTAATAAATTCCAAACATTTACACGCTAGTCCAGCTCTCATGTGGAACACTCACATTAAACTCATCTTCATAAAAATCTTGAAAAGCATAAGTTAAGCAATTTTATACATCTCAATGATTCATAGAACATAACAATTATATACTAGTTCACAACAAAAGACAAAGTTGTGAGAAGGTTTACAAATCAGGAAAAAACAAGCAAGGCTTCTCTGAGCAAAGGGCCTCCCGGCAGGCTTAAATTTCCTGGAGTTCACTCTGGTTTTTTCTTGTTTCCACCATCCAGGGTTAGGTTCTCTCATTCCAGAATAACCAATTATAATTGTGGTCTCAGCTAGAATGCTGAACTAAACCAGGCAGTGTACTGACCAGGTGAAATTATTGTGCATTCCACTAAATTTAAGCACCGCTATTTGCAAAAATAAGCGGACCACAATGCCTCTTGTCCGCGCACCTGTCCAAAAAACCGCCGTGTAGCCGTGCCAGCTAGTCCTCGGTCCATGGATGAACTGGTAGAAAGTGCATTCCAGACTAGGATGCAGTTGTTTTCGCTCATTCCTGCACTGCAATTAGGAAGTAAAATGTACGAATCAGCTTCTTTTATATTGCGTTGGTCATTCTACCTTAGTTACTAACAATGTAAGGATACCTTGAAGACGGGAGGTTAGACGATGGCAACGAGGGATAGCCATCTCATTTTACGCAGTTGTACTAAAACTGAGGTGTGTGCTTTTGATTGCGCGGATAGAAACGATACAGAGACAGACATCCCAAAACGATATGGAGACAGACATCCCTGTCTGCGCAAATACGAAATACGGTTATTTAAACAGTGACAGATATTACTACTTTCCCCCGTTTCCTCTTAGAACCAAGTCCTAGATTCATGCTACAGCTTTCCCACTTTCTTCCCTGTTTGAAGCAACGCTTTGAGTTGACTATATGAACTAGCTTTACTTCTAATAATAGTAGAAGTCTAGGTGGCTTTGGAACAGCGGACGGAAGTACAAGGCAGGTTTCGAAGGAATATATACCTGAGGGTCGTTGGCATGTGGCAAAGACAGCGTCGGGAGGCCGCATCTTGGACACAATACCGCAGGGAGGAAGAAGGGGTCGGAGGCCCTCCCGAGCCGGCGCTCTCTCGGAGAGAACGGCACGGCCGCCGATTGGGATGCGCGGGCAGCCGTTGGTCTCCTCCCTCGCCACCGACGATAGCATGAACGATGCACCTACACTCCTACCCCGGTCGAGGTAGTCCGGCCGGATTTGTGACCAGCCGTGAGCTGAGAGATAGAGTGTGGACACCTATGTCTTGCTTAGATCCGGAGAGCATGAGAGAGTGAACGAGAGGAACCGTAGTAAAGCAAGCGCTAAGGCTCCTACTTTTATATATAGTGGAGTGATTTTGTTGTACCAGCTTCAAAAAAATGTGCTCCTACGTGTACCCGTGAGTGGGTGTGAGAGAACTAGTGCGTGCATGCGCCGCTTCTCTTCGTGAGAGTACAATATACTATGCCCAAAGAACGTTCGCCGCAAGAGTAATAGTATAAGTGTGTGACGTGTGAGCTAAAATAAAATGTGCGTGCCGTCTTTTGTTTTTTAGAAGTTCTGAGGGTAGGGTGTGAAGAGCACATATGTGCGTGACGTCTACCTGCAGATAGACGGTGGGTGCGACGTGCGAGTCTGCGAGAGGACTCGGGAGAGTCGTGACTCGTGAGGGTGCGTGTGCGTGAGAGAGAGGGGGGCATGTATCAATGCAATGCATGTGTGCGTAAATCATTATCCGACAAACGTTCGCCACAAGCCTTTTCCTGACGAACGCCGTAAGAACTGTTAGATCGGCATCCGATAATGTCAGTTTTGCCATGTCATTTAACAGAACAGCCACTTCTCCTACACACAAATCTTCCACGTAAGTGTTAGCAACTGCCGTATGCTCCCTCCGTTCCGAAATGCAGTGCATATAGCTTTACTAAAAATTCGAACCTCGCAAACTTTTATAGAGTTTTCGTGTACCAAATTGCACATGTAGAATACCCTGTATATATCATTTCATTCATCTTCGAGAGGTAACTATAAAGATGGGTGAGGAGTCTACAAAGAAAGACCATCGTATCACCCGCAGCAATTTCAACCATCCTTTAGTGTCGAGGAATATCATAGGAACTCTATATGATATGATTTTTATAGGATTTTTTTCCTTTAGAGCCAATTGGTTCATAGGAATAGATTCATATACTCTACATTTCAAAGGAAATAAACATGATATCATTTCTATAGCTTTAGAGCCACTTGGTTCATATGAATGGATTCCTATACTCCCTTAATTTCAAAGGAAAATAAACATTAGTGTATATTCAATAGAAAAGTTCCTATGATATGAACCAAATTACATCTCTTTACTAATCCCTCCTCATAGGAATTGAGATACATGTCATCTCTAGATTCAATAGAAAAGTTCCTATGATGTGAACCAAATGACATCTCTTTTCCAATCCCTACTCATAGGAATTGAGATGCTCCATGTCATCTCTTTCCCTACAACTTCCATGTATACATCTTCTATTCCTAAATAGATAGTACAACCCACTAGTAGCTTTTTTCCAAAACATGCAACTATGGCACAAGAACTATATAGTGTGCCAATAACTTTGAAAGATCGTTGCTGGATGAAGCTAACCCGACAGTGCAGAGATGGGAAAATCCGAGCACTACTGGCCGTTGGATATCATCAACATTCCACCAGATCTGCCACATGTACAATTTAGAAGACTCCATGGTTGAACTTAAGCATAATGCACAAACCTCAAAACACAAGCACTTCTCCTTTGTTCTAGAATCTTCTGTATCATAATTGATTTTTTTTTTGAATGAATTGCCATTATTTGTTTTTTACTTTATGATTTACAACGCACAACCCCATGAATCTTAACATTTTTATAAAACTAATTGATTTTGAATGAGATGAACTATAAGAACTAAACGAACATCTACATCATGCATATATGACTCAAAGCTTTACATGCTGTAGTGTGTATTTATTCATAATTTGGTTTTGAAATCTCATGCGTTGAATACATGTGTACCTTACTAGTTTTGAGTAGAGTAGCAAATTTCACGCGGCCCCGGGTATATCAAAATGCAGGGCCCATGCATCATTGCCTTTCGGTCGAACCTACGTCCACAATTTTTTGTACGTACTATATCTCCACTGGTCCCCGAACCCAAAATGCTGCCTCATTCCCGTAAAACCAAGCGGCCCACATATATTTAAGGCATCGACTCGAACCCGTTTACTACGACGTGGCCCCGCACACTGTAGTACTCCTACAAACCTTACCGCCGCACTCATCATCGGTTTTCTTCAAGAGGACGAGGGAGAAGCCGATTTGTAGTGGAGGCGCTTTCAAAAAAAGGATCTGTAGTGGAGACCCCTACCCTAGGGTGCCCTAGGTAGCTGCCGCACGCATCATTGTTTTCTCTTTTCTTTATGCTCTTACGCGCTAGAGTGAAATGATGGTTGCTTCGTCCGTCCAGCTTAATGCGGGAAAGGTGGGGCTTTGTGATTTGACCCCTCATCGCTCATTTTCTACTACTACGGCGCCAAGACCAGGGTGCTTCCAATTCCAGCCGCTGCTCTGAACTGTAATTTGGTGCATCATACGTGGAACAAGATGGTGGATGAGCCACATGTCTGCCAAAGGGGTCCTGTTAAGTGTGTCGCCATTTCGTGTGCGGACTGACCCTGCTTGAGTTGCTACGCCAACACGACAGGAGCAGCCTACCACTTGGTTTTGCTCCTTGGTGAATCCCGACTATATTGATCGAAAAAGATACGTGCTGAACTAGCCTCTCCGTCTCGGTTTTTTATTTGTAGGCATCTCGGTTTATAGGGCCTGCAAGTAGTTCTAGGTCATCCATTTGACTAACTAAATATGAGTTACTATGTCACAAAAAGTATATCATTGGATTCCTATTGGTTGATATGTGAAGAAACAAGAAACGAGGTAGAAGTTAATGCACCGCGCCTTAGTATTTTGGGATTATTTGGTTTTCGTAAGATGACTTACTCACCTAGACGGAGGGAGTAGTTGTATTTAAAAGTCGAGGGTGGGGCTTTTCCTGCGCGGTAGGCGGGGTAGTTCCGCCTAGTCGGTTCGACAGAGAAGCGAGAAGACGAGGGAGTAAGCTGCTGCAAACGTAGGGCTGTGTGATTTGACAGCGAGTTATTGCTGGACAGGTGGGGCCCCGTGATTTGACTTGCCATTATCATTTTAACTGCGGC
Source organism: Triticum dicoccoides (assembly GCF_002162155.2). Lineage (NCBI taxonomy): Eukaryota > Viridiplantae > Streptophyta > Magnoliopsida > Poales > Poaceae > Triticum > Triticum dicoccoides. The sequence continues at coordinate 408,898,055 of NC_041391.1, read as the reverse complement.
GCTACGACCGGCGTGAGTCTCTCAATTCCTGACCACCTCCATACAGGTGCCTCTCCCAATGCTCCACCATGTAGTAGAGGCTGGCTCTTGCATGAGAGCCCACTTCTCCACTTTTTCCTTGCCTCTCTTTCCTCCACATATGCAAAAATGCCATGTAAAGCACACTATTGTACTTACTTGCTCCTACAGGTGCTTAAGCTTGCCACATAGGCATAAAGTCTGATGTGGCAAGTTAATCAAGAAGAGAGAGACTAGTTTGGTGACCCAAGGAAGAAACGGTGCTAAGCGCATGTACCTAGGTGAAAAGACAATTTTGAGTCTATAGCTAATTAAATGAAGCAAACTTAGCAACACCATTTCATTGGAAGAGGTCACTCCTTGGCAAATGCAATAAATACTAGTACTCCCTGTGTCCCATAATATAAGAACGTTTTTGGCACTACACTAGTGTCAAAAATGTTCTTATATTATGGGACGGAGGGAGTACGAAGAAAGAGATAGAGAGGAGTAAAAAAATACACTTATAGCCAACCTTATAGCCAACCTTGTTGTAGTATGAGTGACTAAGTGATGACTATGTATGACATGCCAACATCAGATAGCCTAACGCACCGTGTTAAATCTCCAAGGGCACGACCGCGCGAGCGACGCGACGGTCGTGGTAGGAGCGACCATGATACGGGCTGCTGGCAGCCCTTGGATCTGAGATCAAACTGTCGCATGCTAAGTTGCTGAAAATTTGCAGAATAACCCTCCAGGATAGGATATTCACTCATAGGTCTAGAATCACGCCATGCAACCGTTCGATCTCAGATCCAAGGGCTCTCGGAAGCCTGTATCATGGGAGAATGGAAAGCCACTACCCTGCCGTTTGCACGCTGGCAGTTCGCTCCTACTCGTCCCCACACATCCTTTAATACTACGGCGGTTCGCTCCTAGTCGTCCCGTCCATTCACATTACGGCAGTTCCACTAATCCTAACCCTCCTCCCAAATCCATGGTGTCCCAAATCTCCCCGATCAGTTGTGAGTACAAGGTTAGAACCATCATCGGCGATGAGTTCGATGTCATCTACACCCGTACTTCCGTGACGGTGAAAGGATGCCTTTCTCGCTTCAGACGCATGTTCAAAAACTCAGATGATGAGTGGGTCGCTGGGCTAGATGTTGAGTACACCACAGTCCTGGGACGAGAGAAGGATCTAAAGGACGAAGAGAGGAAGAAGCCCGTCGTGATCCAGGTTTGCGTACATAACGTTTGCTTGGTCTACCACATATGCCATGCCGACGTTGAGTGCCAGGACTTTAAGAACTTCCTCAAAGACAAAACAATGAAATTTGTTACTGTAGACTTTAAGAACGACAAAGAAGTCCTGGGTCGGATAGGCCTCGTTGTAGGCAACCCCTTCGACCTCCAGAAGAATCGGCTGGTGCCCTCTCGTCAGCCCTCAATGCTGACCCTGGCAAGAGCCATGGTTCATCCTTCGTACCGTAAACTGGAGAAACCTCATTACACGTTTCATCGTCATGCATGGCAGCGGAATGTACTAGATATAGACCACATCCACTATGCTGCAATGGATGGCTACCTTTGTTTCAATATCTACAAGGGTTGGATGAAGAGCAACAGCCAAGTTGGCGGTTCAAGCAAAGAAGTACCGGCCAAGAGGAAGAGGGACAAGGACGAAGTCGAGGTCGTGGACGAGGACTCCGAGTAAGGTGGCAGTGTCGTTGCTCATGGTGGTTCTAAACTTCTAATGCAGTGTCTACCGGATTAGTTGCATAGTTTAATTTCAGGTGTGCTTAGTTTAATTAGAGGGGTGTGTTGTGCTGATCCCCTAGCAGAACTATGTTATGTTTCTTCTCATTACTTTAACTCTTCAGTATGTACATACTACTAGTATTTCTTTAATAGAATTTAGCACCCCAATTAAGCACGTACTAGCTTTTTTAATAGTACTATATGCATAATTTGGCGACGAGCGCTCTCTATATGTACCACTTTTTTAAAAAAAATTCAATTTTTGCTCCATGGCGCAATCCATCGATAGTACTACTGTACAAAAGTATACATTTTATAAAAGGCTAGAGTACTGTTCATCACATATATATATATATAGCCAGTTAAATTCTCAACCTAGAACGACATGCATGCCATGTAGTAAACCGATATGGAGGAAGTATAGTAAAAATGAGGTGATTTTACCGAGCGATCGGCGGGGGAGCATGGCCTGTCATGCGATCCCACGTGTCATGATGTACGAAGGCGATGAGTGTGTCCCTCTTGAGGCAAAAGCAATACTAGTACGTGGTTTGAGATAATGTCGAACCAAAGTGTGAAATAATGGTTGCTTCGTCTGTCTGGGAAGGTGCGACATTGTGATTTGACATCTCATTGCTCATTACTACTACTGGGCCGGTACGAGTGGGGTGCGTCCCCCCTGCTATTCTGCACTATTATTTGGTGCTTGACACGTCGACCCGGTTGCTATATGTCCCACATGTCGGCGACAGGAAGTACAGAATTCATGAAAGGGGGCGTCGACGGAGGAGTATACTACAGAATTCATGAAAGGGAGCGACTTAGTTTTGGAAAAATCTGTTTTTACGGAGTACGTACCCACTAGGGTTTATAGGGCTCATCTAAAAAACATTTGTTTTTCCGTTTGATAAGTCTCAATTCTACTATACTAGTAGTAGTACCATTACATGTTGGATTTCGAGGTGCGTTAGATCACCCGACGCAAGCAGTGTCAAGAGGAAACTAACCAATGCATGTACAAGTTCATGGAAATTTAGTGGTCATTCATGCATTCGTTCTAATTAATGCCTCGGTAAACATAACTTCTTGAGAAAAACGAGCGTACTATGCACACTATGAAATTAATTCGACCACTCACCGTCTACCTTGGTTGGAAAGATTTTGAAATTGAGCCATAAACTAGAAAGGAGGGAGTAGTAACTTTTGTCTCGATTACTATTTGTGGCGTTGTATAGATGCAAAATGTATTTTTTTATAGTGGCCTTGTATAAGTAAATGGAGGGAGTACTAACCAAAGTACGTAGTAGGGACGAGGAGTAAACGGAGGGAGCAGTAAAATTTTCTCCTCATGCTGCGAGCCACCGCGTGCGTGGGCGAGGGAGCGGGCGTAAAGGCGTACAGTAGTAGTAAGCTTCACCTCATCCTGCGAGCCACCGCGCCCGTGGGCAGGGGAGACGGCGTACTAAGCAAGCTTCTCCTCGTTCTGCGAGTTGACGGGACACATCAAAAGTACTCCAGTGTATAGAGCCTTGCCTCTAAGGTAGGCCCCACATGGTTTGCCTCTTTTTTAATTTAACATAACGCGTCAAGTCGCAATTTGTTTGTTCACCCGTGGTAGACGATCCTCCCTCCACCAAGTGGACAACCAGTACACGTGCCAAATTACCACGTGGGCTGCCTTTTTTGTACAGAAATGAGCTCCACCATGTACCCGCGCAGGTGTGGTTGGGAAAGAGACGGGAGTACATGCGGCGTGCGTGCACCTCTTCTCTTTGTGCACGTCCCCCACCTACGTGGGTGTGTGTGAGAGAGATACAAACCTAGAGATAATGCGCCGTCCATCCCCATGCCTCCGCCCAGTCCGACCACCAGTCATCACCACGGCACCACGCCCCACTCCTCCTCACCTTATCTCTCATATTTCTCCCTCCATTTTTATATACATGGGGCCACTATCAAAATCACAATTTGTAGATATACAAGGCCACTAACACTAATCGATGCAATATTAATGGTGTTTGCCTCGTGGTACTAGCAAAGGAGGACATTAATTATCCCTTGCATGCATGCGGAGTTTGTAAAAAATGCATCTTGATGTTCCGTGCAATGCACGGGCATCTTGCTAGTCCATGAAAACAACACATGGCAAAATTCCATGGCGAACGAGGGATTCGAATCTATTGGGAGGGGTTGTTTGGATCTTGCCCGGGGTAGACAAAGTATTGGTGACCCTTTTCTCCACCGATGCCTTTGTCACCGATGAACGAGGAATGGTTCGGGTGCTCATGCTGTCATGCATCCTCCAGCGCGCACGTTGGAGACGAGCTCGCATGAGCTGTGTTTTTTTGTCCCACAATGCCACCCGAGCCGCCCGCAGACCGACCGGCGACCCACAAATTACGCCATCCAACCGTAGGCGCACACATTATGACAGCAACTCAACCAACCGGACGAAATTCACGCAAACACGTAGACAAACTGATATTTCATATAAACAACGACGGAAATCATATAAAATACCAGATTTTCACACAAACATGACGGATTTCATTACATTCAAATGAACTACGCAGTGCTAGTTTTCACGACCAAGATGCGACCCTATCCTAAAGGAACACGAAGGTCCCACCAAGGATAGAAGCGCATCTTGAAGACACTTTTGCAAGGTGGATATCATTACATCAACATTACATAATAGATAGGGATACATACAAGAGGCATACAATGCCACATGAATACAACAATACATCATACATAAGACCAACATCCGACTACGGATGAAACACAAACAGAAGCTCAAACGACATCCACCCTGCTAGCCCAGGCTGCCGACCTGGAACCTATCCCCTGATCGAAGAAGAAGCAGAAGAAGAACTCCAAAACAAGCAAACATCGCTCTCGCGTCATGATCATCGCATAACCTGTACCTGCAACTGTTGTTGTAGTAATCTGTGAGCCATGAGGACTCAGCAATCCCATTACCATGGGTATCAAGACTAGCAAAGCTTAATGGGTAAGGAATGGATAAGTAGTGAGGTTGCAGCAGCGACTAAGCATATATGGTGGCTAACATACGCAAATAAGAGCAAGAAGAGAGCAAGCGGAACGGTCGTGAAGCTAGCAATGATCAAGAGGTGATCCTGAACTCCTACTTACATCAAACATAACCCAAAACCGTGTTCACTTCCCGGACTCCGCGGTTGATGCGTTTTAATTCATATCTGGTGTCAAGTTATCTACAATCGGATATTAACAAATTCCCATCTACCACATAACCGCGGGCACGGCTCTCGAAAGTTTATACCCTGCAGGAGTGTCCCAACTTAGCCCATGATAAGCTCTCGCGCTCAACGAAGGATATTCCTTCTCCCAGGAAGACCCGATCAGTCTCAGAATCCCGGTTTACAAGACATTTCGATAATGGTAAAACAAGACCAGCAAAGCCGCCCGATGCGTCGACAATCCCGATAGGAGCTGCACATATCTCGTTCTCATGGAAACACCGGATAAGTCAAGCTACGAGTAAAACCAACCCTCAAGTTGCCCCGAGGTGGCCCCGCAGGTTGCTCGGTTCAGACCAGCACTTAGAGAAGCACTGGTCCGAGGGGGCTAAAATAAAGATGACCCTCGGGTTGGCCGACCCAAGGGAAAGGTATAGGTGGTGGTGAGGAAAATGGTAAAACCAAGGTTGGGCCTTGCTGGAGGAGTTTTATTCAAAGCGAACTGTCAAGGGGGTCCCATAAATCACCCAACCGCGTAAGGAACGTCAAATCCGGGAACATAACACCGGTATGACGGAAACTAGGGCGGCAAGAGTGGAACAAAACACCAGGCATAAGGCCGAGCCTTCCACCCTTTACCAAGTATATAGATGCATTAATAATATAAGAGATATTGTGATATCCCAACATAATCCTGTCCATCATGGAGCAATCTTCAACTTCACCTGCAACTAACAACGCTATAAGAGGGGCTGAGCAAAAGCGGTAACATAGCCAAACAACGGTTTGCTAGGAAGGGTGAAAAAGGTTAGAGGCTGACATGGCAATTTGGGAGGCGCTTGAAGAGCAAATGATAGGTAGTGCAGCATAGCGATAGAACGAAGCAACTAGCATAGCAATGATAGTAGTGAGATCCAAGGTGACAGTCATCTTGCCAGAAATCCCACTAGGAAGAAGAACGAGTCCATGAAGAAGACGAACAGATGAAGCCACCAAGCATAGGCGAACGAATCCTCACGGTCGCAACGAAATAGGAACTATCGAGAAGAAGCACACAACATGGTAAACACACCACACATATACATGACATGATGCACAACCAAGCATGATGCATGACAAAACTAGATAAGGCTACTCATGGCAATCGATGATGCAAACAAGAACAACACATCAAAGCAAGTTTAAATGAGGCCGGAAACAACATATAACAAATCTGGTAAGTCCTCATATGCAAATTTCGAAATTGGTCCAGATCTGAATAAACCTTATGTTCAAGTTGTTAAACAGCAAGTTAAGATGCACCAAGATGATCTACACGAGATTCTAGTCAAGTTACATATGAAGTTCATTGAATTCGGAGCTACGGCCTAGAAGATATGAGCAAAACAAGTTAAACATGGCATTGATGCAAAAGGCAAGCAAACATCGAGCAAACACCTCAAAACAAGGATGCCACATGATAATATTAAACTACATGCAATTCTAAGCAAGTTTCATATAGAGCACACTCAAAACGGAGCAACGGTTCAACACATACACTCTATACAAGATATAACAACAATCTGTCCAAAACAGCAACTAGGCATCTTGCAAGCATCAAAACAACATGCTACAGGACACCAACATAAGAACAAAAGGCATGGGCATGAAGCACAGGTAAGGCATGAATTACAGGTAAAGCATGACAAAACATGAACACCGAGCTATCTCCAGAAATCACTAGAACATGCTCCAAAGGACATGGCAAGATTGCAAATAATAACAGTTTACAGACTTGGCAGAAATAGCATCAGGTTGCAATGTTTAGAGCTATGAAACAACATGCTGCAGGAACTTATCATGGCAAACAAAGGCATGTCATGAATCTACTAATTGCATATAACAAAAGTACCTTACTGAACATGAGCCAAAAGGGCACAGAAAATATGATGGCACCCATGTAAACATAGCAAGTGATATGACAGATTCATACATGGCAGAAACAACAATAAGTAGGCATGTTGGTGAGCTTGAACCACTCACCATAGAGCAATACATGGCATGACAAGGTGACCAACAGTAATAATACATGTTTATGAAGCTAAGCATGGCAAGAGAACGTTCATAGGGTGCATGGATAACTAACAACAATCATGGCAGCATTGAACTTAATGTTAACAGGCTGACAGCAACATTATTTAGCAAGTTTGGAGCAAGATAACAACAAGTTACAACAGGCTAAAAATGCAACCAGGGGCATGGATGGATAGAGCATGACATGTATAACAAAACATCCTTAATGAATATCTCCAGATTATGCATAGAATGACTTGTAGCAGCAGGTTTATATAGCATCACGAAAACAGATTCATCCTAGCAAAACAGTAACAGCAAGTACACTACTTAACAAGCTTGATGCACTCAGTACAAGACTCACAAAAATACATGGATTGCACCACTATGAAGATGGCGTGATGTATCAAAAAACACATGTAGAGCTCATGCTCATAGGATGCACACACAAAATGCAACGAAAAAGACAAAACAACAAGTTATAACAGTTTCAGCAGGTTAACATCACATAGCACTCTTGCAACGATGATTAGGGAATCAAGACAGACTCAAACAATCATGGCACAATGGAATGAAATGTAGAGCATCTCACAACGAACATTTTGATATATTACACACACAAAACGGAGCGGTAGGCATGGAGTTCTGATGCGATGAACATGGCACCAGAATGTAGGAAAACAGGGACTGTGAAAAAAATCACCTCCGCAAAAAGTCAACGCGGGATCGAGCGGAGCGGGACGGCGCGGTGCGGGACGGATCCGGCCGTTTGGTTGGAGGGATGGGTGGATCTCGTCCACCCCAACGAGATCTCACTGAAGTTGGCCGGAGTTGCGCCGGAGACGGAGAAGGAGGCGTCGCCGAGGTCGGAGAAGCGAGATCCGGCCGGATCCGGGTCGGTGGAGGACGTTGGGGCTGGATCCGGGGAGGTCGCCGGCGAAAGAGCCTGCGAGGAGATGGCGGCGAGCGGGCGCCGGCGAAGGGCGGCTCGGGCGCGCGGGAGCCCGCGGCGGCACCGATATTGGCGGCGGCGGCGGCGGGCGACGAGCGGGCGGTGCGACGGACGGTGGCCGGGCGGTGGCACGGGGCTCCGGTGTGGAGCTCCTGCCCCGGGGACGGCGAGCGCGGTCGGGAGCAGGGAGGCGAGGCGGCGGCGACGGGCGCCAGAGTTGGGCGGCGCTCGGGCGGAGCAGTGACGGGCGGGAGGCGCCGACGGGGTTCCGGGCGGCGGAGCGCGCGGGGGCGGCGAGGCGCGGGCCCGGGCGGGCCTGCCCTGGGCCCCGCGGGCCGGCGGCGGCGGCTGGCGGCAGAAGGCCACGTGGCAGCACGCCAATGGCTGCAGACGGCGGCGGCGATGCGTCTGGTAGGATCCGGACGTGTCCGGTGGCGGCGGGGAGGAGTTTGTCTAGGGTTTCGCCCGAATTTCGGAGGGGAAGGTGTTTTTATAGGTTGAGGGAGCTAGGAGAGTCCAAATGGAGTGTGGTTTTCGCCCACATGATTATGATCGAACGATCGAGAGCATGGAGGTGGTTTGGATGGGTTGTTGGGCCATTTTGGAGGGGTGTTGGGATGCACACAAAAGAGCCTTTGCGTTTAGCCGATTAACCGTTGGAGCATCAAACGACCTCCAAATGGCACGAAACTTGACAGGCGGTCTACCGGTGGTGTACCAAGGCCACTTGGCAAGACTCGGTCCTTTCCGAGAACGTTTAACACCCGCTCACAACGAGAGACAAAAAGGGGAACGCCGGAGGACATAGGAGTGCCGGATTGCAAAATGGACAACGGGAAAAATGCTCGGATGCAAGAAATGAACACGTATGCAAAACGAGATGCACATGATGACATGATATGAAATGCAGATGATGACATGGAAAAATGCAACACGCAGGCACATGACATGGCAATGATGGCGAATAACTGGAAGACACCTGGCGCAACGAATCCGGGGCGTTACATAGTTCTGGTCAGCACAGGTATATAATACCTGGCCTAAATGGTCGCGCGCCGATCGATATGTGTTCCTCATGTCCGGCAACATGATCACCGGACTGCTGGGAGCCCCGGAGGTATATGCTTCAGCACAAAGGACGGCTCGCTTCCCCACTGGCCAACTGATATCATTGGCTGGTGCCGAAGATGATGGTGGTCGGCACCGGTTCGAGTTCATCACCGGCCACTACTTCGCCATGGCCGGCACCGGCTCGATTTCATCCTAACATTCCCCTCTTCCGTGGAGCCCATGCGGGGTCGACGAAGGTCCTCGCAACAAAAGGATCCGGCAAGACACCTGCTGTGTACGCCGGCATCGCCTCTGCGGTAGCCTTCATGGGACCCAAGCGGCGGCAGCCTCCCGTGTTCTACTTCTCCTCGATGATGGCGGCGGATGCGGAGGCGCTGGCCACCGACTCGTCGCTCTCCGCGCACCCGGCTTCTGTCGTTGCTTGCATGGCGCGGCCGCCGGCATGGGAGTCTCGGCCACAAAAATGGGAGACGCGGTACGAGGCGGCGGCATGGATGACAGCAACGATGCCCGTGCGCCGCTCCTCGTCGAGCTGGCCTGGAGCGGCGACTTGTTGAACCGCGCGCCGGCTTGGGGCGGCAACTGGCTCCGTCGGGCGAGGGGAGGGAGGTGGATCAGCGAGCTGCATAGGTCGTATCCGGCGGGCTACCCAACCAGCTTGGATGCGGAATAACTACTCTTCGTAAGCCATTGTAAGAGTGGACAAAATGGTGGAGGAGATAGGGGAGCGACGGAGTTGTGCAATTCTTGGCCGGCGTTTGGCCTCATTTAAATAGGAGATTAAATAGACGGCGGACGGGAGGAGCTCGGTCGGCGTTGCGTTTAACGCCGGCCCGGTCATGAACGGACGTGTGTCCAGAGTGGGTTTCTCGGCTTCCACACGGGCGGGTTTCATGGAGGCGTTTGAATGCGGCACGGAGGAGTGTTCAGCCGGGCATGCCGCCAGTGGCGCCCTCGACTTTGACCTAGGACACCGCGCCATTCTTCCACTGACGTGTGGGCTTTTGGGTGCATGGCCTCCATGTCAGTGACCCAACACAGGCAGCACACAGCAGAGGTACCTTTGGTGGGCCAGGGCGGTCAGAAGCGGGCATTTCATAAACCGATGATTGTTCATTGAGTGTGACGTCATCTTTTTCATGTAGTTAATCCTACTATGTTGATAGCCCGTTCGATACGTTGTGATTCATAAAGACCGCTGCAAACATCAATGTTCTTCTTATCACAGATAAGATTGATTAATACCTGTAACAATCCATGTCCTTAACAAAGGGTGCATGCATGTATAGGTTGAGCGTGTGTCTTGCGTCATGTGCTATGTGCATGTAGGTGTGCGAGTGTTGCGTGCGTGCAAGGGTGCGTTTCAGTGTTGCATGCATGGGTGTGTACGTGCGTGTGTTCGTGAATGCATGTGTACGTGTCAGTGTTGCACGCCAGCATGCGTGCGTGTGTATGTTATGTGTACGTGTCAGTGTTGCACGCCTACATGCATGCGTGTCTTGCGTGCGTGCATGTGTACGTGCGGGGTGAGGCTACACGTCAGTCGACTGACTTTTTCATCTCTGGTCATTAGATTTTCCAGCCGTTGGATATGAAATCAAGGGCCTCCAGTTTATCATCAAACTCCACCCCCCTGAGCTGCCAGCCACCACCGGCCGAACCGCCCGCCCCCGCCGCCCGCGGCCGGCCCGCCCTCCTCGAAACCACTCCCCACCGCCGGTCCGCCGCCGCACTGGCCATCCCTCTAGCCCCCCCTCCCCCACGCGCCGAGCTTTTTCTCCGGGGATCCCCACCCCACCGCCCAATGAACGCCCTCTCCCAACCGCCGGTGACTACCAACCAGAGGTCTCACGACTTCGAATACCCACCGACCACTAGTTTATTACCATTTTTGTCCTTCATATACGCGCTGACGGGTGGGCCCTATGGTAATGTGCGCTGCTGAATGTGGACCATTTGACTGGTCAATTGATCGTGTTATCAACAAATTACGGAGCTGTATGGTGAGCAAGTGGCCGTATGATCACCCTAAAATGTACTCCTATTTTATTAACATAGTACAGACTCAAACTACCATTTCTTTCTTTCATATACGGGCTGACAGGTGGGCCCCATGGTTACGCGCCCCGATGGTGCAACAGTAGTTGTGCCGTTTGACTGGTCAATTGATTGTGTCATCAACAAAATACGGAGTTGTACGGGTGAGCCAGTGACCGTATAATCATGACATGTATTTGTTTAACACGGTACAGACGCAAGGGCTCATATATACGCGCAAGCACTCACCGCTATAAGCGCACACACGCGAACCCTACCCCTATGGGCACCTTCGAGAGAGTGGGCCAGCATATATGATCTTGAGATTTTACGAAGTCACCATAGGTGCCTCGTAGTTGAGTGGAACGTCTCCTCCCACTGAATGTACATCGCCGGAAAATACTGAAATTAACACAAGATAAATGCGAGCACCGGGACTTTAACCTTGGTGGGCTCGAGAAACCACTGTCCTCTAACCATCCAACCACATGTTGGTTAGCACAACAAAATGTATGTGGTGACCGTGCTGAGCTTATTCTGAAGTCCAGTGACCATATCGTGCTTTCGCTTCAAATACAATGACCGTAAGTGTCGTCAACAAAATACGGAGAACGCATCAAATGCAAAGTCCATCGGTGTCATCAACAAAATATGGAGACGTATCATGAGCTAGATACCATTGTACTATTGTATATGCTTATTTTCTTAGTGGCCGATTGCGTGTGTGGTGTGGTGGGCACATTATTTCTAGTTATAGTGGGTCAACATGAAGACTCATGGGTTGGTTCCATCCTGCGCCACATATAGGTTGGACCGAGACGTGTTATACGAAGACCCATGTGGAGGACTCGGCGTACAACACAAAGCTACCAGAGTCGCGGAGGACTCTATCCCCACTGGTGATAAGCCGACTATATATGATTTGTAACCCTAGGCCCTTAGTATGTTATACAAGCTTGGGGGCTAGTTCGTCGATAGTATACACACACGCACAATGCCTAGTATTCACGTGTACTTTGTACACACCCCTATCACTAATATACAATACCAGGAGTAGGCTCTTTCTTCAACTGCAAGGGTCCGATCCAAACTAGGGTAAAACTTTGCCTTGTATTACCATCTAGCCTAACAGCCAGGGATATCCTACCGAATGATATGATGAAATCATATCTGCCAACTACTAAGAGAGAGGTTTGTCGGGGGGCAATGTGTGTGAGAGAGGCCTAAAGATAATGTGCGTGCGGGAGACACGTAGGCATATATATGTGCGTATAGAGGGCTAGTAGAGACCGTGCATGTGTATATATGCATGTGAGATAAATAGTGTTTTCCAACTGAGATTAGTGAAAAGAGTGGTACATAGTAGTCAGAAAGAGAGAGAGAGAGAGAGAGAGAGAGAGAGAGAGAGAGAGAGAAACAGAGAGAGCATGTGCGTGAGACACCCCGACACCCTGAGAGAGATTGTGAGCATGTGTGAAAGAGAAATGCCGGTGCATATAAAGTGTGTGCACTTATGCGTTAGATAGAGAGAGAGATATAACGCGTTTGTGAGAACGGGGCGAGGCATAGTGCATCTACGTGTAAAAGGTGGTTCTACGCATTAAATTAAAATATAAATGGCATTATTATTTTTGGATGAGATCATGAATTTTGCAAAATTGCGTATGGATGAAAATTGGTCTATCAGACACCCATACTCTATTGAATTCTAGCATGTGCATGTGTTTATTTCATATTATCGATCCATAGAGTGAGAGCGGTTTGAAATACAGGCAATGGATGCTTTTGCAATTCATATATAAACATTAATTAGTGCACTCCATGTTGTTAGTGTGAAGCACTTTATACATTTGTCACTTGCATGGATACATTCCAAATTGCTAGCTACGAAATAAAATACATGTCGAATTCAACATAAAGGGGGTTTCAAAGATTTGAATTCATAGGAAGTGCATTCATCTATTTGAACTCGAGATAATGGCATTTGCAAATCAAATGTAAAAGGGGGCATCAATCTTTGTGGTGAGTTTGAACATGCTATATGTATTCATACGCATATCTAACTTTTTTTTGCAACCAAGGAGATTATATCTGGAACCATGCATGAACTGATGTAAGTTGCATATTTTTTAATATATACTCGTGTACAATGTATATTCAAATGTACCCCTTCCATTCCAAAATAATCGTAGCTTTAGGATTTTCAAGAGTAAAGATTTGTGAAGTTTGACAAATCCTGAAACTTCAATTCAAGAGAACCAAAAACGTTAATGCTTATGCTCCCAAATATTGAACGAAGTGCCAAATAGGCCTCTGGTCACCGGAAACCACGCGAGACTAATGTTTTGGTGGTAGGAAATTATTCTCCTGACTCTGGCCCGTGTAGCCTATCGGCCCGATGTCCAAAGGTCTAAACCGAGGTAGGTTTGTAACTTCACAAAGACGCCAGTCTCAACCGCATCCAAGAAGCATTCATACGCCATGCGTGCCTAAACACCGATGCGCTCGGCCGAAATCTATCCCGCCCACATTTGGGACACCTGACATGATTGTCCTACCCCCAACCCGCAATATGTCCGAAATTTTAGATGGGGGCAAAGTTTGTAACTTTCCCCAAATTTCAAACAAGCGCGTCCCAAACCGAAACATTGTTCCCCCTTAGTTCCCCGCCTCCCTACGTTTCCCCCTTCATACTCGGTGGGCGCGAAAATGCCCTCTCCACCAGCCGCGAAACCCCAGCCTCCTCCGTCCTCCACCCCATAGCGGCCAATCCACCGCCGCCCTCCTCCATCATGCCGGAGCCGGTACCCCGACATTGTCGTCCAACGCAACCGCAACCGCAACGCCCTCAAGGACTTAGCAGCTGAAGCCGAGGCAGATCTGCCTCCATGACGCTGACGCCGACGTGCGCCGTACTAGAACCACTCCGACCACGTCGTCCTGCGCCTCACTGCTGCGGCTCCACTGTTGCAACCGTCCACCGCACCGGAGCTGTTCCCGCTACACCGTCATTCGTCGCCTCGGATCTGCTTCCCCGCCGTCGACAGACGGCCACCGCACCACACTCAACAACTTGGCCATGGGTTCGTCCAAGGTTGCACCGTCCTCCACAACTTCTGGTTTCTGGCGAACAACAAGATCGTCGGAAAAACAAAAGGAGGACACAGCACTGCCAGCAGAAAGAGGTACTCCTCTTCCCTTATTCGTGCAAATCTTACGTATCCGCTCACACCGTATTCATCCCACGAAAGAAAATATTTGAGCGCTTCTTACTGCATCTTCTTCGTGATACTAAATGCACAAGGTTTCCTCCCTTTTACTATTTCACCTTTGCTAGAGGTCAGTAGCCCGCCTGGATTTCAGTTCAAGGTCAGTCGAACCGCAGTTAAAAGAAGCAGCACCCTCTTAGGCGCGCGGAGCACCTAGTCCACCTGTTCCCCGGGGAAACAGCGCATCGGTGTCTATCATAGAGGTGTGGGGCGCAGGAGCTGCTTGCGCCCGATCTGGAGGTCGGCGGGGCTTGAATGGATGGTCGGGGGGCGGTGCCAAGCACGGCGGTGCGGTGAGGTCGAGGGGAGGGCGCAGGCAGGGGAGGAATACTGGGCCAGTGGTCGCTGGTGTTTCGAGGAAGATCGTCAACACTGACTGGCTGGAGGTAGATGAAGGCGATCTGCCCGTTCTTTGTACAACGGACGGTGCAGAAAAAATGGACTGACCTATTTGCTTTCAGTCGCCTGTTATTTTCTTATAATCTTGTAGTAATTTAGTGTGCCATGCATGTTGTAGAGCTATCATATGTCTCCCATCATTTATTTCTCACCGACCTGCTATCTGCTACCTTTACACTACACTAATTGTGCACACACTTCACCCATACTCACACTATTGTTTTTCATGCATGGGTATTTCAGACTCTGACGCAGTGTTGATGAATGCAGAAAAGAAAAGACAGAAGTCACTCCAGTGTAATTCGAAGATAAGCACTAAGCATTTCAGCGCTCTAATGGGTGCAGTGTCAGCAGTTGGAGACAGTAAACATAGCTCTGCAGTTGATGATCTCAATTGCCACACACAACCATCTCAGGTGCTTGCTTTAACTTCGCGCTGTCAAATGTGGTTGCATGTTGCATATGGTGTCTAGCTTGTATTGCTTCCAATTTGGTTAAATTGCATCTGCTTACTTTACACATTATACCTTTGATAATGACATGCCTTCCTGTTTTTGATACATACTACATATGTCTATTAACCATGTTCGTACATCAAACTAATGCTCTTTTGTATCCCTCCTCAATCACTTATGATGAGACAGTCACCCGAGTGGGTTACTGTGAGACGCCCTACTCGTTTAAAGAGTGCAGTGTCATCCTCCCCACATGATTCTCAAGAAACAGCAAGGCTAAATGAAGATAGTCAACGTAGCTCTCTAGTTGATCACCGCAATTCCCCCACACCACCATCGCAGGTGCTTGCTCTTACTTGGCAGTGTGATATGTGGTTGCATGTTGCATATGGTGTCTACCTTGTAATGCTTCTAATTAGGGTAAATTGCACTGCTTAGTTAACACATTATACCTGTGAATATGACATGCCTTCCTGTTTTTGGTACATACTACGTCTTTCTATTAACCATGTTCTTACATCAAACTACTTTTCTTGTGTATCCCTCATCAATGCTCCTAATTTGTTAAATTGCATCTCCTTAGCTTACACATTATACATGTGAATATGACACGCTTTCCTGTTTTTGGTACATACTACATCTGCCTATCACACCATGTTCTTACATCAAACTACTGTTCTTGTGTATCCTGCATCTATCGCTTATGATGAGTCACGCGCGT
The DNA here is from genome assembly GCF_002162155.2 of Triticum dicoccoides. Taxonomy (NCBI): domain Eukaryota; kingdom Viridiplantae; phylum Streptophyta; class Magnoliopsida; order Poales; family Poaceae; genus Triticum; species Triticum dicoccoides. The sequence goes on along the minus strand of NC_041391.1, from coordinate 408,882,117 downwards.
GGGTTAATATGAGATGCAATACTCTTATAAAGAATGCAATTTCATCCTCTCCACATGATTCTCAAGAAACAGCAAGCCTAAATGAAGATATTGAACGTTGCTCTGTACCTGAAGACCGCACTTCCCCTACACCACCATCATAGGTGCTTGCTCCAACTTCGCAGTGTGATATGTGGTTGCATGTTGCATACGGTGTCTAGCTTGTAATGCTTCTAATTAGGGTAAATTGCATCTGCTTAGTTTCCACACTATACCTGTGAATATGACATGCCTTCCTATTTTTGGTACACACTACATCTATGTGTTCACCTTGTTCTTACATGAAACTACCTCTCTTCTATATCCTGCATCAATCGCTTACGATGAGTCACCTTTATTCGTTGCATATTGCATATTATTTCTAGCCTGTTGGCATGTATTGCTTCTAATTTGGTCAAATACATTTGTTAGGACACCCTTTTAATTTGGCAGAGTGATATTGGTTTCATCTTTCATATGGTTTCTAGCTTGCATCGATTCTAACAAGTTCAAGCACCTTGTGCTTAGTTTACACTTTATACATCATACATGTCAATATGTCACGCTGTCCTGTTTTTCATACATATTCCATCCTCCTATCATGCGGCTGCCTTACATGAAAGTAGTGTTCGTCAGTATCATGCATCAATAAGTTCTAAAGAGCAAATTTTATTCCTTTTTCTTGTGGGTTTGACTTGACAAGGCAAAATCAAGAAAGAGGAAGGAAAAGAGTAAGGAAGGCGATGATGGTGGTCCTCTGCAGCAACGTAAACGGAGCATCTGTACCGATTCTCCTTGTACTGATAGTGCATTACAAGGTCCAAGTCTCCGCTCCCCTACTCCACCATCCAAGGTGCTTGCTCTAACTTTGCAGTGTGATATCTGGTTGCATGTTGCATATGGTGTCTAGCTCATGTTGCTCCTAATTAGTATAAACTACATGTGCTTAGCTTACACATGATACATGTGAATATGACACGCTTTCCTGTTTTTGGTACATACTATATCTGTCTATCACACCATGTTCTTACATGAAACTACTCTTCTTGTGTATCCTGCATCAGTCACTCATGATGGGACACCTTTAAGTTGGTAGTGTGATATTGGTTTGCGTCTTGAATATGATTTCTAGCATGTATTGCTTCTAGTTTGATGAACGCCACCTATGACGAGACAGTTTTAACTTGGCAGAGTGATATTGATTGCACCTTCCATATGGTGTCTTGCAGTGTTTCTAATTTGTTGAAGTGTCTTCTGCTTAGTTACCACATAATAGGTGTGAATATGTCAAGCCGTCCATTTTTTCGTACATATTCCATCCTCATATCATGACTTTGCCATTCATCAGAGTAGTGTTCGTCAGTATCATGCATGAATGAGTTCTGAAGAGCGAATGATATTCCTTTTTCTTGTCGGTATGACCTCACAATGCAAAATCAATAAAGCTGAAGGAAATTGGCAAGGCATTGGATGATGGTGGTCCTTCCGAGCAACTGAAACAGAGGTTCTCTATAGATTCTACTCCGCCATCCTCCCAACAAGATTCGCAAGACAACGCAAGGCTAGACAGTCACCGTAGCTGTGTAGATGATGAGCACATCTCCCCAACTCCACCATCACAGGTGCTTGCTCTAACTTGGCACTATTATATGCGGTTGCATGTTGCGTATGATGTCTAGCTTGTATTGCTTCTAACTTTGTTGAATTGCATCTGCTTACTTTACACATAATGCCTGTGAATATGACATGTGTTCCTGTTTCTACATCAGACTACTATTCTTGCATATCCCGCATCAGTCACTTATGATAAGGCACCTTTAAGTCGCCACTGTGATACTGGTTGTGTCTTGCATATGATTTCTAGCATGTACTACTTATAATTTGTTGAAACACCATAAAGTTTGAACTTTGCAGAGTGATATTGGTTGCATCTTTCATATGGTGTCTAGCTTGCAGTGCTTCTAATTTGTTGAAATATCTTCTGCTTAGTTACCACATCATAGGTGTGAATATGTCACACCATCTTGTTTTTCATACATATTCCATCCTCGCATCATGTGTTTGCCTTTCATCCGAGTAGTGTTCGTCAGTATCATGCATGAATGAGTTCTGAAGAGCGAATTTTATTCCTTTTTCTTATCGGTTTGACTTCACAATGCAAAATCATTACAGCTGAAGGAAATTAGTCCGGCAATGGATGATGGTGGTCCTTCGGAGCAACTCAAACAGGGGGTCTCTACAGATTCTACTCCGCCATCCTCCCAACAAGATTCACAAGACAACACAAGGCTGGACAGTCAACGTAGCTGTGTAGATGATGAGCACATCTCCCCTACTCCACCATCACAGGTGCTTGCACTAACTTGACACTATTATATGTGGTTGCATGTTGCGTATGATGTCTAGCTTGTATTGCTTCTAAGTTGAATTGCATCTGCTTACTTTACACATAATGCCTGTGAATATGACACGTGTTCCTATTTCTAGAACATACGTGTACATGATGAGCACATCTCCCCTACTCCACCAGCACAGGTGCTTGCTCTTACTTGGAACTGTTATACGTGGTTGCGTTTTCCGTATGATGTCTAGTTTGTATTACTTCTGATTATGTAGAATTGCATCTGCGTAGCTTACAACTTATACCTGCAACGATCACTTACCCATAAGACACATTTAACTTGGGACTGTGAAGGTTGCATCTTGCATTGTCTTCTAGCTTGTACTACTTCTAATTTCTTGAAATGGCACTTACGACGAGACACTTTTTACCTGATAGAGTGATATTGGTTGCATGTTCATATGGTGCCTAGCTTTCATTTCTTCTAATTTTGTTGAAATGCCTTCCGCTTACTGTTTTTTCATACATATTCCATCCTCCTATCGTGCGTGTGAATATGAAACGCTGTCTTTTTTTGTATATATTCCATCCTCCTATCCTGCGATTGCCTTACATCAAAGTAGTGTTCGTTTGTATCATGCATCAACCAGTTATGCAGAGCTAATTTTATTCATCTTCTTGTGGTTTTGACTTCATAAGGCAATATCAGAAAATAGGAAGGAAAAGTGTAAGTTAGGGGATGTTGGTGGTACTCCGCACCGACGCAAACAGAGACTCTCTAGATTTGCCACTGCTACTGCTAATGAAGTTGAAGTCCCAAGTCTACATGATGAGTTCATCTCCCGTACTCCACCATCGCAGGTGCTTGCTCTAAGTTGACAGTGTGATAATTGGTTTCATGTTGCATATGTTGTCTAGCTTGTATTTCTTCTATTTTGATTAAATTGCACCTGCTGAGTTTATACGTTATACATGTGCATATGACATGGCTTTCTGTGTCTAGAATACACTGCATCTATCTATCATACCATGTTCTTACATCAAAGTACTGATGTTGTGTATCCCGCATCAGTAACTCATGATTGGATGCTTTTAACATGGCAGTTTGATAGTGGTTGCATCTTGCATTGATTTCTATGTTGTACTACTTCTAATTTTTCGAATTGCCACTTATGCCAAGACATTTTTAACTTGGCAGAGTAATATTGGTTGCATCTTTCATATCGTGTCTAGCTTGCATTACTTCTATTTTCTTGAAAATCCTTCTGCTTAGTTTGCACATCGTAGCTGTGAATATGTCATGCCATCCTGTTTTTCTTACATATTCCATCCTCATATGATTGTCTTACATCAAAGTATTGCTTGTCTGTATCATGCATCAATGAGTTCTGAAGAGTAATTTTATTCTTTTATGTTGTGGGTATAGCTTGACATGGCAAAGTCAAAAAAGAGCAAGGAAAATAATATAGTAGGGAGTGCTGTTACTCGTCGGGTGAAACGGAAAAGGTTCTGTCGTCGAGATTCTGCTGGTACTTATAGTGCAGTAGAAGGTCCAAGTCCACTGGCTAAATCTACAAACACAGTATCACCTGCTCCACCAGCTGTAGCATCCGCTTCAACTGTACCACCATCTCAACCAGTTACTCGTTCGTTTGCTCCGGAACTGGCCAGTTCCCAAGCTGCCTTCACACCTCACACTACTTCCGAAGCACTGCTGACACAACAGGACTTGGCAAGATCAGATGAACCTCATGAGCATCAACACCAAGACGGTACCTCACCGGGTCAAGTTGCAGTCGCATGCTCCTTTATATGTACTCTCACAGTTTGATGTAGACTAACACTTTCCATATTCATTGTTGAACTAGCACCACGGCGCAAGCGGAAACAGACATCAGGGATAATGGTTGACAGATTAACAAAATCTAAAGGAGGAAGAATGGAGATCCATTTTGAGGCAGGTTTAAAAAGGCCACGTGATGCTACAGAGTCAGCCAAGTTAGTATCAGAGGCAGCTGTTGCCGTTAGGTGTCATGCGCGTATCCTCCCAACGTGGATCCAGTACAGGAATGAGAAAGACAATACCAGTTTAACTCCTCCCTTGACCATTCATCCGTAAGTAATGTTATTCATCGCAATTAGTAATATTGTCTTACTCTGTCCCATACTTTCTAGCTTCCTCCTAATAAGACTCCATTCTTTTTTCAACTGATGAGGTTCAAGTTGGATCCGAAAGATGATGCAACTAAACAAGCATGCACTCATGTTTTTTAGTCTGCTCTGCGACAGTATCGGTACCACCTTAGAAAATCTCACTTTGAAGGCAAGGTGATGCGAAGCATCCCACATTCATCCCCATGTACACTCCGACTACTCCCCAAGCCCCAAGGATACATAAGATGAGACCTCGACTATGTGCCATTGGACACAAGGTGAACCCGTTCCTAAATGCTTCCCCTTCCCATTCGCGTGAGACATGGTTGCTACTTCAAGCGTGGACCTTGTGCATACTCAGGTACACCCGAGGAGACCATGGAGAACCCAAGGACCAAGGCCAAGCATGCGCGGAAGCGAAGGAAGGAGAAGGAAGAAGTGCCAGCAGCTATAGCGACCGGACATCCGGCAGGAGCCCGGACATCCGGCGCCACCAACCAGAAGAAGACCAGAGAGAGACAGAAGCCAGGCGAGTCTACAGCGGCCGGACATCCGGCCGACCCCCGGACATCCGGCGCCCCGCGATGGGCCGGACATCCGGCGCCTGCCCGGAAATCCGGCGCACGCCATCCAGAGAGCAGAAGAATCGGTCACTCCATCCCGGACATCCGGCCGAGGCCCGGACATCCGGCTCTTCGTGAGCCGCCGGACATTCGGCCCCCAGCCCGGACATCCGGCACCTGCCTGTGCGTAGAGAACGGGCCAAGGGCCCATGTATCCCCCTCTCACTTACCCCTTCATGGGATAGCACTATATATACTCCCCCACCTCCTCCTAGCTATGGTTAGCGTTTATTTAGCTCATTTGTGAGATAGAGCCTCGCTCATCCATCGGATCTCCTCCTCGTGAGCGACCGCGGCCTCTTCGGAGAAGATCCACTTGGATTCAAGGCCCCTTTATGGGAAGATCCCCTCGTGGATTCAAGACCTCCTCTCGGTTAAGAACGGCTACCTTTGTATCTTTCCTTTTGTTGATTTTGAATCTTGTGCTACCTTATGTGTTCGGTGATCTAGCACTTGTGTGATTGATTCCTTGTCGGTTTTGTGATTCCCCTTGTTTTCCCCGTGTTTCCCGTTTGTGCTTCTGCGTGTTCTTCGTGATTCCCCGTAGGATCCACTCCAAACGTGAAAGATCATCACCATAGGGTTCCGCCCTACATCATCTTGGTATCATGAGCCTCACGTTTTTGGAGCCCCTACCCTGTGTTTTCTAGCTTGATTTTGTTGATTTCCTCCTAAATCCGAAAATCCCCAACAAAAATAGCCCCCAATTTTTTTTGTGATTTGTTGGTTTGATGATGTTTTGTTGATTTTGATCCATGGATTTGCTTGGTTTCAAGTGGATCTAGCTTTACCCCAAGTTTCCCCACTTTCCAACTACGAAATCTCTCCAATTTTGTCCCCGAAATCATCAATTTCCGCCCCAAAATCGAGTTCCTCGAGTTCATCCTCGGATTTGGAGCCCGGACATCCGGCCCGAGCCCCGGACATCCGGCCATCCCGGAAATCCGGCCAATAGCCCGGACATCAGGATCCTAGAGCGTGTTTTCGCGTGCGGTTCTGGACATCAGGTCCCGGAAATCCGGCCCGAGCCCCAGATGTCCGGCCCCTGTCATTTCAGCTTTTCCCGTTCACCGTTTCGGCCATAACTAATTCATCCGAACTCCGATTTTGATGTTCTTTAGCTCGTTTTGAAGCTCTTGACATCCCCCTTACCACAAAAACACCACCAAAATCATTTGACTCCATCAAATTTTTGAAAATTTGGCAAGTTTGCCTAGGCCCTCCGCCATATCATCCGCATAGCCACCACCGACTTCCGCAACCTAACCCATTTTGTTCCCCATAGCATTTGAGGTTGTTTGAGTAGTGACTTGAGTCTCCTAAGGTGTTTCGGCTACTTAGGGACGGTTGCTTCTTCATCAACCACCACCATACCTTCCGCATAGGCTTGCCCACCATACACTTCTGCCACCCCAACTTAACCCAATTTTGTTTGAGTTTTTTGAGTTGAGGCTTGTGTCTCCTACGGTGTTTCGGCTACTTAGGGACGGCAACTTCAACTCTGACACGTGTATAGCCCATCACTCCACTTCCACATTGCCTAGCGCAACGCTTTCCGCTACCACCATTTTGACATTTGACGTTTGAGATTTTGAGTTCACGGTTTTTCCGTTTCCTAAGGTGTTTCGGCTACTTAGGGACGAGACTCCATCATCTTGGTTTCTACATCAAGAACACCGCTACTCATCATCGCCGGACAGTAACCTCCATATCATCTTGGTTTCGTGGTATCCCTCCATTGTATATTCCCGTTGCCATTGCATTGTTAACCCCTAGCCCATTTTGCGTTACTTGCCTATCGAGACTAGCCATTTGAGTATTGCCAGCAACGTTACTTGTGCACATTAGTGATCATGCTTCCCATAGCATACATACCGTATCATCGTGGTGCATATATTGCTATCATATATTGTGTCACAAGTTTGTTCCCGCATATACACAATTGCTATCTTGGTTTGTGCATCATGCAAAAGTGGCCATACAAAAAAAAGAAATAAAGCTTTTAAGCAAAAGAAAGAGAGCAAAGAAGCTTGTAAGAAAGTGCCATAGCATCATACCACATTGCACATAAGATTGTCATATCCGATCATCTTAGATCATCTTGAGAGAAACACTGGGAACCATACATACATAGCATACTTGGGATAGAAGTTTATCCATTTTGCATCTTATAGGTTGTGCACAAGTGTCGTATCCGCCTATTGAGCAATCGTGCTAGCGTCTCTCTTGAGTTGTGCAACATGAGCGTTTTCCGTGGATTCCACATTTTGTGCTCATTCCTTGGTTGCATGGCCCCATTTATCTATCCGTGTGTGTGTTTCCGTGTGCCATCCATATTGCTATTGGTCCATTTGTTTCACTAGCGAATTTGTGAATCTCTTTCAACATTATTGACTCTTGCTAACATTTTGCATTAAATTTTTGTGCCACTATCCTCACCGAGCTCCTCCATAAGCTTTACTTGTGTAGGTGTGAGAACCGACAAGGATTGGTACCAATAGTGCTATTTCATTGTCCGCATTTGAGTGAACTTGATTCATTGTCAACATCGGTCAAGGTACATTGGTATAAGTTCTTCTCTTTCTCCCACTCATATTTTCTTGAGTCTTGTGATGGATAGGCAAGGCATTTCATCTCCGGTCTATGACAACAACAACGGCGTGAACAACTACATCAACAAAGCGTCCATCTTCGATCTACAATGACAAATACAAGGTGCACAATCAAGATTGCGAGAGCGCATCGAGAACATCTCCATCGACATTCGTCACTCCGAAGCAAGGAAAAGGGACTACATCGACAAGAAGCTTTCCGCACATAAGGAGGAACAATATGCAAGGATGGAGGAGATTAGATCCTTGATCAAGTCTTCTTCCCCTTCGTCATCTTCAAGGCGGCGACATTCAAGCCACAAGTCTTTGGAGCGCGAAAACGATGCAAGTGCAAATCATCCTCGTCCAGATCTACATGGCAACCACCATCACGTTTGTGATCCACATCGTCATGAAGGGCAATTCACCTCCAAGCATCATGTGCACGACGACGACGAACGACATCTACATCGAGCTCAAGCACGACAATGACATCATCATCACGAAGATGCTCCACAAGCGCAAATGCACAAGTCCCAACAAGCCCTACTTCACGCCAAGTCAAAGCTTCATGAGCCAAAGAGAAGACCGCGAGACGAGCACCACCAAGACGGAGCTACGGCTACCACCACCACTTCGGCATCTTCGCCAAGTGCTATCAAGGCATCTTTGCCTTTGGACGTACGGCATCTTTGCCTACTTCCCACATGTACGCCTACATCGACTTCATCAAGTCCAAGGTGACCACCTACAAGCGAGGGAGACACTTCCATCTTCGGAAGCCCCTCAAGGAAGATGGTCGAGCATGGGAAACTCCCTTCGGTCATGGAGACGAGCTACGATGTGCCACATCATATGGGCCTCCAACACCAAGATGGTGACAAGATGGTCGAGCAAGGGCCATCCCCTTTGACCATGGCGACGAGCGCGAACCTCTTCAACAACATGAAGACGGCACCCATATTGGACTCATACTCCGAGTCAAGCTACAAGACCGTGCATGGAGACATTTGCACCTACATCTCTCTGACACCCACATATGTTGAGATGCCCCATTTTTCATGTGAGGAGAGCCACTACCACACGAGTGACATGAGTGACTCCACCATACGTGACATGGAGAGCATTTCCTATGAGAGGATGAGTGTGACCACCACTAGCCCCACACATGAGAGCAGGCCACACATCCTATGTGAGGTTGAGCGCCATTTGAGTGACTCCACCAACCATATGAGTGAGTGCATCCTTGAGGGAGTGAGTGAGCCACAACACTTAGAGAGTGAGGTAGTTGACACGGCATGTGAGGCCACTATGATTTCTAACGACTTAACCTATACTCCTAGTGTTTTTTCTTCTTTGGTGCTAGGTCTCCTACATGACGACATGCCTATCCTCGACGAGCCCATCCCTCCAATGGAGACACCGATGGCCATGGTGGATAATGATGCACCCCCCACATGGTTCCATCAAGATGAAGATGACAACTAATGGATCTTCGACACCTCACCTACAACACATGAGCGATGCTCCAAAGGTAACATAGGTGATGGTACTTTTCTTGTCCCACTAGTGGACTATCTTGACATCGATTGCTCCCATGATGTTGACACACCTATTGCCATGCTTCATGCGAGTGAGACTTCTTCATGCCTTGACTTACCTATTTATGATGAATATGATGATGAGCATGTTGAGTTGCCTAGTTGTGATGCTATGCTCCATAGGATATCATGTGAAAACTCTTTTGGTCACATCATGTTTTATAATCCTTTAAAATTGTCATATGCTATGAGTGAGATCTCCCATATTGCATCATTACAATCTCAACATAGTAACTATGCATGCCTCATTAAGATCAATCCCATTTGCACTTATGGCATAGATGACGAGATGATGGTCATTGGCTTTTGTTTTTCATGTGATGATATTGCCATGCTTCCTTTACATGATTTGCGCATTTCATCTACTATGCCATTCCATGATCACATTGTTTCAAATATGCTTTGTTTTGGATGTTGTCAATATTCTCCATGTGATGTTTCCACTAATGCTCATGAGGAGACCCCCATAGTTTCCTCATACATATTAGGAGATCTTGATGCGTTCCATACTTTGCATGATTCCCATAATTGCGTGCACCATATGCATTCCATGAATAACAATGCTCTAGATATTTCTCATGATGCATTACATCCTCTGAGTCTCCATTATGACATACATAACAATAAGCCTCTCATGATGGATGACATGTTTCTATATCGCGCATCTCATTTATTTGAGCATTGGATATTTTGTGCTAACCTACACATGCACATGCGCATCATGATGGATGATGTGTACATATACCATGCACACACAATTTTTCCTTTGTCTTTGTTTTGTGTAGGTACTCACATATACTCGTCAACCTCTCAATCCCAAGAGTTGACGAAACGAGCTCTCGATAGCAACGATGCTTTGGGACCCCGTGGACTATCCTTACCACCGTTCCATTCGCGCAAGGACTACGCGCATCTGTCCTACTTGGCTCTCACATGGCTATGGGCTATATATCACTTGTCCCTTTATGCCCATACTATCATGTTCACTTTGCATGTTATGTCTCTTTACATGATTTTTCCATGCAATTGTGACCCTTTCTTGCATCTACCCTTGATTCACCATTATGATACTCCTATGTGTATTTGCATGCTTGGTGGAGATACTTGTTGCTATTGCCATGTTTATCATGTGCCCCATGCTATTGATGCTTGTTGTGTTGGGAGAGTCATGATGACACATTGCTATTTACATATGGCTTCTCACCAATACATTCATGGTATTTTCCTCATATCTTGCTTTCATGCTTGTGCTATGTCATGTGAATTATTCTTGCACACTATTTGCACACATGACATGCTTGCCATTATTCCCTCTAGTATGTTGCATCTTCGCACTACTAGCTTGCTTGACTTGATCGCTATGATTGCTTGCTATGTTGCATCGCCCATGTTCCACTATTACTCGCTTTCTTGGGTTGATGACATATATGCTCATGCCTCTCACATGATATATCTTGATCATTGTCTCTTGTGTCCATTAGTTGCCTCTTTCATATCCACTTATATTGAGTGCAACCATACTATGCTTATTGATCTTAGAGACTTTGACACCTTACTTGTGATGCATGCTTGTTTGATTGAGCCTATTGTATTTGGTTGTTCTCGCATCATATGCCTCCATACTATGAAATGCTCCCTTGTATTCTCTTATGATGAGCATGATGCATACACTTGTTGGGTATTTTACCACACGAATGATAGGTTTTGCACTTCCGCTAACCTCATTTGTTTTTCCGAGTGTTTGTCATGTTCTTTCGTTTTGAAGGATTCACAAGGCATTACCGCAATGAGACAACTTGGTCATGTGAAGGCATACACGATCCGCGACACCAACATTTTCGACATTCTCATAAAGGTGAACTCCTTCTCTTTGAGCCATCCTCAAATATGCATATTGGATGGGTCACTCTTTCATTGTTGTTTCCTTCTTGCTGTCTACATGATACATCTCGCGGACGGAGGAGCGACATTCAAGATTGGCTCTATGGACCTTCACATTGAGAAGCGCTCACACTTATTGGATGCACCTTCGAACCTCCACTCTTGCCACGACATCGAGCATTGGTACACCAACACCTCCATATTTGTTGATTGTTCTCATACATGTCATGCTCGATGGACATATCATACTCACCACAAGTTTGCACCCCATGCATGGATTGACTCACATTATGATTGCCTTGTTGCATCTTATATTCCAATGTCATCCATGATATATGAGCGTGTGCACTTCCTTAGCAAATTTGTTGTGATCTTCCTTGATGGCATATTCATACATAATGATCATATTGTCGACCATCAATTGCATGATAATATCCACATGTTGAGCATCCATTGCCATGTTCATGAATTTGATAAACCATCCCATTATGACATCATTTTGCATCGTGGTTGCATTGCTCATATTCATAACACATTTATGTGCACAATGATTGCATGTGCTCCCATGAATGCTTTACATCTCATTCTACATCTTTTGGATAAGCATATTGTGCTTTGTCATGCACTATCTTGTCGCACGGACTCATTTTTACATGATGGACACTTTGTGTGCGCTAACCATTGTATTTCCGAGTGTTGCTTGTGTTTGCTATTTTTGCATGTCTATCACTCCGGTGACACCATGGACTACTTGGATTGCGCCATGTCATCAACTTCGTCCAACTACAAGTCCGTCCACGACAACCGTTTCCATGGTGATGAGGATCACGATCCGAGGTCGGATCTTTCCCAAGGGGGGGGAGATGATGCAGAGCATCCCACGTTCATCCCCATGTACACTCCGACTACTCCCCAAGCCCCAAGGATACATAAGATGAGACCTCGACTATGCGCCATTGGACACAAGGTGAACCCATTCCTAAATGCTTCCCCTTCCCATTCGCGTGAGACATGGTTGCTACTTCAAGCGCGGACCTTGTGCATACTTAGGTACACCCGAGGAGACCATGGAGAACCCAAGGACCAAGGCCAAGCGTGCGCAGAAGCGAAGGAAGGAGAAGGAAGAAGTGCCAGCAGCTACAGCGACCGGACATCCGGCAGGAGCCCGGACATCCGGCGCCACCAACCAGAAGAAGACCAGAGAGAGACAGAAGCCAGGCGAGTCTACAGTGGCCGGACATCCGGCCGACCCCCGGACATTCGGCGCCCCGCGACGGGACGGACATCCGGCGCCTACCCGGAAATCCGGCGCATGCCATCCAGAGAGCAGAAGAATCAGCCACTCCATCCCGGACATCTGGCCGAGGCCCGGACATCCGGCTCTTCATGAGTCGTCGGACATTCGGCCCCCAGCCCGGACATCCGGCACCTGCCTGTGCGCAGAGAACGGGCCAAGGGCCCATGTATCCCCCTCTCACTTACCCCTTCGTGGGCTAGCACTATATATACTCCCCCACCTCCTCCTAGCTAGGGTTAGCGTTTATTTAGCTCATTTGTGAGATAGAGCCTCGCTCATCCATCGGATCTCCTCCTCGTGAGAGACTGCGGCCTCTTCGGAGAAGATCCACCTGGATTCAAGGCCCCTTTACGGGAAGATCCCCTCGTGGATTCAAGACCTCCTCTCGGATAAGAACGGCTACCTTTGTATCTTTCCTTTATTGATTTTGAATCTTGTGCTACCTTATGTGTTCGGTGATCTAGCACTTGTGTGATTGATTCCTTGTCGGTTTCGTGATTCCCCTTGTTTTCCCCATGTTTCCCCTTTGTGCTTCCGCGTGTTCTTCGTGATTACCCGTAGGATCCACTCCAAACGTGAAAGATCATCACCATAGGGTTCCGCCCTACATCACAAGGCTAACAATGAAATCGCCCAAACATCTCCAGTGGAATATGTTACAGATGAAGACTGGACAGCCCTCATTAAACACTGGTCTGATCCAAAGTATCAGGTAGGCTGTATGTATTTGATTAGACCACATATTGAACTTGTATTTATGTATGTGCCTTACAAGTGTATCTTCTTCTAGGCTAACTGTTTGAAGAACAAAACCAACCGTTCTAAAGTGAAATTCCAACAGACAACAGGATCTCGTAGCTATATTGCACACTGCGAGGCTCTTGTAAATAGCTGTTACTTCCTTCTTTTTTTGTGCCATATTATCGTATCTATATTGACTTATTCCAAATACAGAGGAAAGCTCGTGCGGACCAAAAAGAACCTGAACCGAATGCAGTGCAAATCTTCAAGGGTTGCCACACCAGCAAGATGAAGGGCATGAGCACACCAGTTCAAGCCGCTGTTGTAAGTCCTTACTCCTCCTGCCTTGAACTGATTGGTACTGTGATGTGTTCATTTAACTACTTGGTTTAGCGGCAATGTCAGTTACTCTGTTCACTTTTATACACAGTTGTCTTAACGTATCATTTCACCTTACATGGTTTAAAACAGATGAAGGATATTCTTTTAGTCTTGATCTGTAATCTAGTTGTTATGTTCACGTGCGCACACAATGATAAAATAGCCTGTTTTTTTATATCTGTTTGCCCATGATATGAATGATGTCATACTATGTTCATCCTACTTTAAACTATGTCTCTTTATCCATAGATGTCAACAAATGTGAGGAAATAGACAATACAGTAGGCATGCTACATGGACATATGTTCCGAAAGTGATTTTATTATGTAGTTGGCACTACAATACATGCTAATGTATTACAGTAGTTCACCAAAATAAGTTGTGTATAAATGTTTAACCTACTTTGTTTGTTTTTGTCTCATTAGTAACTTATCTGGTACACTAATCTACAAGTTCAAACTTTCAGGAAGCTATGAAACAAATGATTGAACAGCCAAAACCACCTGAAGGTGACGAGGCTACTACAGGCACAATGTCACCTCTTGCTGCAGTGCGTCAGTATCTCTCCACTAATAGTGCAAAAAGCACCTTCCTGCGTAATTCTGGGTTGGTTGTCAAGGTAACCTCATCCAAATCGCCTACTAAACAAAATCTTCCTGCTAGACAGAGTGATATATATGTGCTCCAGACACAAGTCCAATCCCTAATGGACGTTGTTGAGAAATAGTGGTTGAGAAATGTCGTCAAGATATGAATGGTTTTGAAACTAGACTATCAGCATTCGCTTCATTGTTCAAGAGCAATGGCGGAAAAAAGGTGGAGATCGTGCTACTCCATCAGATTCTACAGCCTGAAACATTAGCACTCAGGTCAAATGATCTGTGCTTCTATACATCTGATGGTGCTTTTATCTGGAAAGACTGTAAACTTTATGCCAACAGGCCTTTTGTTGTATGGTTGGAATTTATTTTGTTGTGATACAACATTTATGATGCTGCCACAGGCTGTAGTAATTACGACGCTATTTTTGTATAGTGTAGGTTTATCTTAGTAATGTATTCAGCCTAAAGCTTAGTAGGAGCCCAACATGCCAATATTCGTCGGGCCCATTCCAATTGGGCTAAAAATGATTACGGGCCGAAATTGGCATGTAGCCCACTAAAAATATCTGGGCTTAAATCAGCATAAGCTTTCATATTTTTCTGGTAGGCATGTGCCCATAGTGGGCCTTTAACAGGCCTAAACATAATTTGGGCCCTCAGTAAAAATAGGCCGTTTACAGGTGTAAATATATCAAGCCCATAAAAAACATGGGCCTTTAATAGATGAAAGTGAGATTGGGCCCTGATTGTGCCAAATAACCCACTGGACTTAGCAGGCGAAATGGTGGCCCATTTACGATGCGGATATTTGACAGGCCGAAATTCGGACGTGCCGTAAATGCGTCGACCTAATGCACGGGCCTTTAACAGGCCGGAACTTTGGTCGGGCTAGATTATCGTCATTTTTATATGGGTTGTTAATGGGCCCGATATGACGTTGGGCCACATATGGCCCATGGTTTACGTCCGGCGTTAACAGGCCGAAAATGACAACAGGCCGAAAGTGGCCCAAATCTATAGTGGGCCTCTAACAGGCCGAATGACATACATGGCCGGATATGACCCAAATCCTTCACGGTCGTTTATGGGCCGAAAGTTTTGATGGCTTGTAAATGGGCCCAAATGAAGCCGGACCTTTAACAGGCCGAAAATACACCGGGCCGTAATTCGGCCCAATTACTTAGCGGACTGTTAACGGGCCAGAAGTGACCATGGGCCGCATTGATGACAAGTTTAGACCAGGCCGTTGACAGGCCGATTTGATAGAGAATGTTGGGCCTTTAGCTGGGCCGGCCCATTATGGTCTGCAGAATCTTGTGGGCCTTTAGCTGGGCCGGCCCATTGTGGTCTGCAAAATCTTGTGGGCCTTTAGCTGGGCCGGCCCATTATGGTTCGCAAAATCGTGTGAGCCTTTAGCTAGGCCGGTCCATTATGATCCGCTAAATTTTGTGGGCCTTTAGCTGGGTCGGCCCATTATGGTCCGCTAAATCTTATGGGCCTTCGGTTGGGCCGACCCATTTAAACTTTGTGGGCCACTTTTGGGCCAGTCCATGTGTTAACATATCATAGTCCCATCTCGACCGTTGGATGAGTGACACCTGTGCCAACGCGGAGCTGACACATGGATCTATCAGCCAATGAGAATTTTACACGTGGAAAATCGGCATTGCTCGTGGCTGTTAACGGGTTATCAGATCCAAAATCCGACCCGATAGCTTAACGGCGTTCCATTACGGTGGATGCCACGTGTCGGTAACCCTTGACGAAAGCACTTCTGTGACGCGCGATTTATCGTCATGGAAGTGGACACTTCCGTGATGATAATTTTGGTAATGTCATGGAACACTTCTACGACAGCACGGGTATGACTATCTTGATTCTATCATAAAATCGTCATGGATGTACATGCATGACAGAAAACGCGACCTACTGTGACAAACACGTATCATCATGGAAGTGTATTTTTTTTGTAGTGCACACTGTTGGTGATAATAAACTGTGTCCGATCTACTTGATTTTTCGTTTGGATTTGAATTACATAATGGGGTCTCAGCTGCAAAGGATGGTGTCTGAATTGCTAGAACTTTTATCTACAGTAACATGCAACTATAGGTGTGTCGTTAAAAAAATTGGAATTTTAGGTGCAACAAAGGGTTCGTTTGGACATTTTTATACATTAACTTGGTTTACTATGCATTTCAGGTGCACAATTCAAAATTAAACTACATGCACAAGCTCCAGTGAACCAAAATGGGTTGTAAAATGATATATGTGTCCATGGGTTGATGCTTATGTCCCATTCAAGAAATGGGGATGAATTTCAAACACCTCGGCACCGTGGCTCTCTGGCAAACGTTGAGGTGCTTGCTTTCGTAATTCTAGTAAATACAAAACTCGTCTGAAATTCATGAACCTTGGCAGCCTATCATGGAACGGCATCAAAATGTTGGGGTAAAAAAATATTGTCCCATTTGGGGAAGGTTATGGTACAAGCTTCTCGCAAACTAGAGCTTCTCTCACAACAAGCCTGGTGGTTTCGGTAGGGAACGTGCCACCTTGCGGGACGAAATGATATTTGTTGCTTCTTATTACTTTCAAAATTTTTCTTGTGTCAACATAAAACAACACGAGTGTTGTGCAATTTTTGGGATTTTTCGCGGCTCGCTTGGACTTTTCTATACATTAACTAAGTTTTCTATGCATTCATGTGCATAATTCAAATTTGAACTACATGCACATGCTCCAGTGCATATAAGCAGGTTGAAAAATCAAATGTGTGTCCTTGGTTGCAACCTTAGGTCCCATGCAAGAAATGGGAATGACTGTCAAACACCTTCACCGTCGCTCGGCCGCTAACATTGAGGTACATGGTTTAATACTCTAGTAAATAGAAAACTCGCTGAAATTCATAAAACTTAACATGCTATCATGGAACGGCATTGTCACACCCTAGCTAGTTCATGCATTAGAGTGTTGCATCATGTCTATTCTTTCATCAGAAACCTGAAATGGGGATGACAGAACCCCCAGCCCCCTCTGAAACCAACTAGGGTTTACTAAAAACTTTTTCAATGAACCTGAAATGCCCTTCTAAAATGCCCGTCATTTTTGCCTTGGTTCAGAACCTCTGCCAGAAGTGATGCACATTTTCCTAGGCCATCTTAGGGTCTTTGAATTAAATCATAGATATTTGAATTTGGGCATTTAAAATTATATAAAATATTTCAAATGCTCAAATATCTCCAAACTAAAATGTTTCATGTTGGAAATAATCCAACTATGGACCAGGAGTAGTTTGGTGATTTTAGGAGTTGCCTAAGTATTTTTAATAATTCAACAAAGTTGCATAGGAATTAAAAAAACAGAAAACAGGGAAATAACAAAAACTTACCTGGCGCCCAGCACCCGGCCCACCTGCCGGCCCAGCCCAGCGCCGCGCCAGCGAGCTGCTTGCCGGCCAGGCAGGCAGGCAGGTGCCCGACGGCGGCCGCAGCATGCGCCACGCAGCTGGCCGTCACCCTGCTTCACCTCCACGCCTCGTTGCTGGATGGATGAACTCCACGTCGAGCCGTGAACCCCCAGGACACCTCCATTCTCCCCCAACTCCTCTCTCTCGCGTTCCCCCGCCATGGCCGACGCCATCGCCGCCACCCCCTCGCCGTAGCCATGCCCTCCGTCAACCCCACGCCGTGCCGCCGTGTCCAGGAGCTCCGCCACCCTCCTCTCCTTCGAGCAAGCCGAGCCCCGAGCGCTCGCAAGGCCCGAGTCCACCGCATCGACCTCGACCGAATCGCCGTTGCCGGAGATCCCCTTCAACGTCGTCGTCGCTCCGGCCCGTCCCCGGCCGCACCAAGTGTTTCGTGGAACTCCCCGTGAGCTTAACCATCTTCCCCTCCCTTCTTTTCTTGCTCCCGAGCTGTGTAATGACCTCCCGGAGCTCAACCGCACCCACCGCCGCGGAGCTCGTCGCCGACGTGCTCCCGGTCACCCTCCGGCCACAACTTGGTGTCCATCGTGCTCACCACGTCACGTAGCACCTAACCAGCTACTCCCCGCACCTCACCGACCCCTCTAGCGTCAAGTTTGCCTTCGGCCGAACTCTGGTGGCCACCAAAGTCGTCGCCGGCGCCAACTCCGGCCACCCTGACCCCAACGGACTCCACCAAGAGCTGCGGCTCCTCCTCAGCTCCACTCCGATGGCCTCCGCGACTCGTTTGGTTGCCGGAACGGCCAAAACCACTTCCGCCGCCGCGTCGGGCTCGCCGGCGGCTAAACGCCGGTGCAGCCGACCTGGCTTTGACCGCGGGTGGGCCCTGGTTGACTCCGATGAGTCAATGACAGGTGGGGCCCAGCCCTGTTAACTAAATAGGTTTCGTTTTAATTAAACTTTAACTAAACTAATTACCCTGACACCCTGGACCCACAGTCAGGTTTGACCTGGACGTCTCCGTTGACCCTGACGTCATTCTGACGCATGGCTGACACAATAAATTAATTTCTGGATTTATTCTAATACAGGAAATTCCAGAATATAGTTTAAACTTCAAAAATTCATAACTTTTAATCTGTAACTCCAAATCAAACAAGTTATATATGAAAAATGATCAGAAAAATCCAATCTATCCATCTGTACTGTTCTCATGCATGATTAAACAAGTTAACTTGCTGTTTAATGCAGAACAAGATAAAACACTTTAAAGGGCCATGTATGAGTTTGAAATTTGAATCTTTGGTTCAAATTGGTTCAAACCCTTCTGGTCTTAGTTGCATTAGCCCAACACACTCATATTGCCATGTTTCATGCATGCATCATATTGTCGCATATTGTTTGGTGATGGCTGTGTATCGGTGTTCTTTGCGGCAGGTTCTGCCTCCAAGGAGTACCGTGATTACCCTAGCGAAGAACCATATCAGTGCATCGAACCATCAGGCAAGCAACCAACCATTTGATCATATCGATACAATCCCATGTTCTCGCTCCTGCTCTCTTTTACTGCATTAAGACAACGCGTTTCAAACTGCTGTGTGTTACGGTAGTTGAACCCATTTCCTCTGCATGACCTGTCATTGCCACAGTAACTAGATGAAACCCACTAGCATGTGTAGGAGTTGTTTGAGCCATATGTATGTGTTGTTCCTACCTTGCTATGCCTGCTATGCTTAGAGTCGTGTCAGGTCTGGTTCATCCATGTGATGGGCTAGAGTGAAATGATCATCTCGGTAATGAGAGTGATGTGGTGAACACGATTTGGTAAAGGTATCGATGAGAGGCCATGTAGGAGTACATGGTGGGTTGTTTCATTGATGCCGACCTTAAGCACTGAGATCTGTATGTGTGATTTAAGAATCAGCTACTACCATACATTGGGCCCGAAACAAATGGACCCTCTCGGCTTCTTAATCACCCTAGTCCTCTGTCCAGGAGTTGCAAGTAGTTTCTGGTGTTTGTAGCCTACTGGAGGCCGTGGACAGCGCTGACCGTAGGGGTGGGCTGTGATGCGGTAGGTACGTGGCACGGTGTACCGAATACTCGTTAGGTATCTCGGAAACCCTGTACACATCGTTCGGGGCCGTATGGGAAACCTCGGCCGGACTCCCTGCGGATGGAACCTGGATAGGCGATAAACCTGGATTAGAGACTTAGGTGATTAGGTAGGTCGTGGCCGACACCCACGTTGGGCTTCCGCTTGAAGGTTGCCGAGTACATGTCGTGTAAACGACGGTAAGTGGTGAGAGCGTGTATGAAGAAGTACACCCCTGCAGGGTTAACATGATCTATTCGAATAGCCGCGTCCGCGGTAAACTACTTGGTTGCATATACAGTTCATAGACAAGTAAATGGAAACTACTAAAAGCCTCAAGATAAGTGTGAGTGCCGAGGATGGCTCTTCCGTGGAAGACGGAGGTGGGTCCTCGGTAGTGTATTGAAGTGGTGAGTAGTGGACTCGTGTGCGCAAAACCATTTCAAGTTGGAGTCTCGTAGAGTAGCCTAGCCAAGAGTCAAAGCTGGCTTGCTGCAATAACTCCACCAACCCTTCTTGATAATGTGCATGTATGTAGGATCTGATGTAAGTCTTGCTGAGTACCTTTGTACTCATGTTGCTACAATTTACATTTTTACAGAAGACGCTGCAACCCCTTCTGATGGGTTCTTCGTAGACGTTGACATCAATGAGTAGGCTAAGGCCCAGGTGGTGATCCTGAGCTTGTGAAGGACCACGTAGTATAGCTAGGCTTTCCAAGCCTCTTTTATTTTACTAGTTGTCTGTACTCAGACAAGTTACTTCCGCTGCTGGTTTGTATGACTGTATGACTTGAATGCTGGGTCGTGTGACCCGTACCTATGTGTATGCTATGTATGGCTCTCTGAGCTTTAAATAAAGTACTTGTGTCATAGAGTCATGTTGTGATGCCTTGTTGTATTTGCACATATCGAGCATATTGTGTGTATGATTGAAATGCTTGGTATGTGTGGGATCTGACTATCTAGTTGTTTATCTTTAGTAGCCTCTCTTACCGGGAAATGTCTCCTAGTGTCTCCACTGAGCCATGGTAGCTTGCTACTGCTCCGGAACACTTAGGCTGGCCGGCATGTGTCCTTCTTCGTTCCTGTGTCTGTCCCCTCGGGGAAATGTCACGCATTGAGTACCGGAGGCCTGTTAGCCCGCTACAGCCCGGTTTACCGGAGTCCTGCTAGCCCAGTGCTACAGCCCGGACCCACTTGCTGATGACCGACACGTTAGATGCTGGGTCATGAATGCCTGTCCCTGTAAGTCTGTGCCACTTTGGGTTTACGACTAGCCATGTCAGCCCAGGCTCCTTATCATATGGATGCTAGCGACACTATCATATACGTGTGCCAAAAGGCGCAAACGGTCCCGGGCAAAAGGTAAGACGACACCCGTGGGAATACCGTGCGTGAGGCCGCAAAGTGATATGAGGTGTTACAAGCTAGATCGATGTGACATTGAGTCGGGGTCCAGATAGCGTTGGCATCAGAGCCGGACTGCCTGTAGGTTCTCCAAGCCAAACTGGTCGATGTTGAGTCTAGAAATGCTTTAGTTATATGTAGGGGAATTGTTTGTGGGTTGGAACGTAAGGCTCTTTTTACTCCTTTATCTTATGACATTCTGATCTGAGTCAGTCTATTCTTCCACCGGGGGTTAAGGAATTAGTATCCTTTCTCTCTATCAGGTTCACGTGTTACTAATCAGTAGTACCTTCTAGGTTTGATGGATACAAGCCTAGTTCAGTTCTACTACCAAATTATGTTGCTAGGATGGACCCAGAACATTGATATGATGTTGTTGAGTGTGTATGAAATCCTTTGTCAAATGTCTCAAAATCCTTTTTGAGCATTTACAGCCGTTATGCTGTCGAATTTTTGCTAGAAATTCTAATGCCTTTGCATTATGGTTGTGCTTTCAGATGGCCACTCGCGACCTCAATCAAGTGGTTCGCCTAACTCGATGCCTAGATGTACCCGGCCATACTGCCATGTTGGTCAGGGTAATGACTGAGGCTGGATACCGTTGGTATCCTGAGTACACGGTCGAAGAGCAATTTCGAGACTTTAATCAAAGCCAGTATCTCTGCACTGTCAGGATATTTCCATCTTATCCTGGATCCACCGAGCCCCTTCACTTCTCCTATGGACTCGGGGTTACTATTGAGATGGCTGTGCAGGATGCCGCCTACTCTATGATGACCATCATGCGAGTCAGGACTGGCCTATTTCGGGACTCTGATTTCCGGTATATGCCAGCATCACTTCCGGGAGCACAAGGGTATCTCCAGGCTATCTATGCTGACCCCACTCAGGAGGATTCACGGACTCGCACCACTGCTGAGATGCTCGAGGATAAGGACCGTGAAAATCGGGCCTTGAGGCTAGAGCTTTTCAATACCCGTGCTGACCATTGGGCCACGTTGACTCGGTTTGCACCGGCTGTGCAAGCTGGATATTCGGATATGCGCGATCTCTATCCTGTGAGATCTGCTCTGCCAGACGTGATGGGTTGGCGTGATGTAGGAGGCATCACCCCACCTCGCGGTCCCCGCAGGCCACCGTCTGTTGGTCCAAGACCTCATCCTAGCCCCTATGGTCCACAAGCTCCGCGAGATCGTCTGTTTCCGGATGATCATGTTGAGCTTCCCGGCTATGGAGGTGACTTCTACGAGGACTACTACGGATCGGTCTGAGTTAGTGGTAGTATCACTAGTTCGTACTAGCTGTGTCGTCTATCGTCCTGCGTGACTCGTGGGATATGACCTAGTTTGTACCGCCTTCCGGAGGTGTAGAAAAATAATGTATAGGAGCTCGGAGTGCCTCCCATGTGATGTAATCTTCCTTTCACCGTAATAGTACCTTGTTTGGTCTTGTACTAAACCTTGTATGGTGTGTATGACGATGGAATAAAAGAAGCAGTTTCTGTATCTACCATGTCATACGGATGATCATCTTGCATTCCGAGTTATTCCTTACATTCTGTATTCTATGTCGGAATCTTATCATTCTGACTAAATCACTGTCTTGTTTACCTAGGATGGTCAACACGCGCAATAACCCTGCTTCCCAAGAGCAGGCCGAAGGCAGTGAAGTCGGGAATGCAAACCTGCCTCACCCTCCTTCCCTAGCCGAAGTTATGCTGGAAGCCGAGAGAAACAAGCGGGAGACCAACCGTTTGTTGGAGCGTATTGAACAGAACACAGCACACCATCAGAGAAATAACTTGGTGTCACTCAGTGATTTCATCAAGTTACATCCACCCACGTTCCACCACTCCGTCGAGCCTCTCGACGCTGATGACTGGCTTCGCAGTATTTCTCACAAACTGCGTTCTGCGCTAGTAGCTGAGGCTGACAAGGTCACCTTTGCTGCATATCATCTTGAAGGCCCCGCCAGTCTATGGTGGGAGAATTATGGAGCTATGCGCCCAGCGGACCATGTCACTACTTGGGCTGAATTCAGCGAGGCTTTCCGTGAACATCACATTCCGGAGGGTCTCATGGACCGTAAACGTGAGGAATTTTGCAGTTTCACTCAAGGCCGACTCTCTGTGGATGCTTACAGTAGGGAGTTCGGTAACCTCGCACGATATGCAACTGAGGAAGTTTCTACTGATGCCAAGAAGCAAGCAAGGTTCCATAAGGGACTTAGTCCTGAGCTTCGCCGCGACCTCCGTCTGCATGAGTGCACATCTTTTCAGAAGCTTGTTAACAAGGCCATCGGTGCTGAGACTGGTCAGACTGATTATGACGCAACACACAAGCATGGCCGTGACGTGGGTTCCTCATCCGGTGCTGGTCCTCAGAAGCGCCGCGTGTGGGTGCCTAACACTGCCCTGCCACCCAGGTTCACACCGAGGCCATCCTTCCAGGCGCCTCGCCCTGTTCAACAGTTTGCACCAGCCAAGCCCTATGGTGGTCCAACCAACAATGCTCCTCCACGCACCAGTTCCGTGACTTGCTTTAAGTGTGGGGAATCTGGCCACTATATGCGCGAGTGTCCCCAAACCAACCCCAACCAATCTGCTAAAGCTGTTGGCCGTGGCAAGCCGACAGGGAAAGTGTTCTACGCCAAGCCGGCCACCGCTGCACGTGGCCATGTCAACTGTATCTCTGCCGAAGAAGCTCAAGAGGATCCCAACGTCGTTCTCGGTAGGCTCCTTGTTAATTGCCACCCGACATCTGTTCTTTTCGATACAGGAGCATCTCATTCATTTATATCCGAGAGCTATGCTCGTCTGCATAACACCACATTTTGTGAGATGCCCACCTCTATGGTAATTCAAACTCCGGGATCCAAATGGCAAACCTCCAGGGTAAGTCATGGAAATGAAATCCAAGTCGACAGACTTGTTTTCCTTGCATCTTTGATAGCTCTCAAATCTTCAGACATTAATATCATCTTGGGTATGGACCGGATGTCAGCCCATCATGCCAAAATTGATTGCTTCTCTAGGACTGTTCAACTCACCCATCCTTCGGGGAAGATAGTCAATGTCTTGACCCGAATAGCCAAGCGACAGTTATATTCTCTTAACGCCAGCCCTTTGCCAGACCTTGAGGACGTTCCGGTAGTCCGTGACTTCCCGGATGTCTTCCCAGAGGAATTGCCAGGTGTTCCACCTGACAGGGATGTTGAGTTCGTAATAGACCTCATTCCAGGAACCGTCCCAATTGCTAGAAGACCCTATAAGATGGCACCACTAGAACTAGCCGAGCTTAAGAAACAACTCGATGAGTCCTTGAAAAAGGGTTTCATCCGACCTAGTTCATCTCCGTGGGCTTGCCCCGTCCTCTTCGTCAAGAAGAAGGATGGTACGGACCGGATGGTTGTAGATTATCGACCTGTCAATTTGGTCACAATCAAGAACAAATATCCACTCCCCAGGATCAACGACCTGTATGATCAGCTCGCTGGATCCTCAGTATTCTCCAAAATGGATTTGAGGTTGGGCTACCATCAAATCAAAATCAGGAACGGGGACATTCCTAAAACGGCCTTTGTTACTCGTTATGGCCAATACGAGTACACCGTCATGTCCTTCGGTTTAACCAACGCTCCAGCCACCTTTTCTCGGTTAATGAACTCAATCTTCATGGAGTATTTGGATAAATTCGTCGTGGTTTACCTCGATGATATACTCATCTACTCCAAGAACGAGGAAGAACATGCCGAACATCTAAGGCTAGTGTTGAAGAAACTTCGAGAGCATCGTCTTTATGCCAAATTTTCTAAATGTGAATTTTGGTTGTCAGAAGTGACCTATCTGGGTCATGTAATATCTGGTAAAAGTATTGCTGTTAACCCTGAGCGAGTTCAAGCCGTCCTTAATTGGACTCCACCTGAATCGGTCAAGCAAGTTCGGAGTTTTCTGGGCTTAGCGAGCTATTGCCGTCGCTTTGTCGAAAATTTCTCCAAAGTTGCAAAACCTCTAACCGAACTCCTCAAGAAAGATAAAAAGTTCGAATGGACTCCACAATGTGAGCACAGCTTTCAGGAATTGAAAAGACGCCTGACTTTTGCTCCCGTACTGGTACCGCCAGATTTCTCTAAGGACTTTGTTATCTACTGCGACGCCTCGCGACAAGGACTAGGTTGTATTCTCATGCAAGATCGACACGTAATTGCTTACGCTTCACGGCAATTGCACCCACATGAGGAGAATTATCCTACTCATGATCTAGAGCTCGCAGCTGTAGTCTATGCACTTAAAACCTGGCGACATTACCTCCTCGGTAATCGTTGCGAGATATTCACTGATCATCAAAGTCTGAAGTACATCTTCACCCAACCAGATTTGAATCTCAGGCAAAGACGTTGGGTCGAGTTGATCACAGATTTCGACTTAGGAATAACTTACACCCCAGGGAAAGCCAACGTCATGGCTGATGCGCTAAGTCGTAAATCTTATTGTAACAACCTGATGTTACAACAAAGTCAACCACTTCTCCATGAGGAATTTCGGAAACTTAATCTCCACATCGTTCCTCAAGGATTCCTTTCCACCATGGTGGCGAAACCTACCCTTATGGATCAGATCATCAAAGCACAGAAGGTAGATCCGGGAATTTCCCGCATCAAGCGAAACATCAAGAAAGGAGTTGCGAATTGTTTCTCCATTGATGATCAAGGGGTCGTATACTTCGGGAATCGGCTAGTGGTTCCCAAGGTGCGAAACCTGAGGCGATTGATCCTTAAGGAAGCTCATGAATCTCCTCTCACTATTCATCCCGGTAGCACTAAGATGTATCAGGACCTACGCCAGAGGTTCTGGTGGACTAGGATGAAGAGAGAAATTGCTCAGTATATTGCTAATTGCGACGTCTGCCGTCGTGTAAAAGCAGAGCATCAACGGCCTGCTGGCACCCTTCAACCCCTAGCTATTCCTGAATGGAAATGGGATAAAATTGGTATGGATTTCATTACCGGTTTTCCCAGGACCAAGAGAGGGAATAACGCTATCTTCGTCGTTGTCGATCGTCTTTCCAAAGTGGCCCATTTCTTACCTGTTCGTGAGAGTATAACTGCTAGTCAGTTAGCAGACTTGTACATCTCCCGAATAGTGTCTCTCCATGGTGTTCCTTTGGAAATTAACTCGGATCGAGGAAGTCTTTTCACCTCTCGATTTTGGGAAAGTTTCCAAAATGCTATGGGAACCCGCCTTTCCTTTAGCACTGCTTTTCACCCTCAATCAAGTGGTCAAGTAGAACGCGTCAACCAGATTCTAGAAGACATGCTTCGAGCTTCTGTTATCTCATTCGGAATGGAGTGGGAGAAATGCCTTCCATTTGCCGAATTTGCTTACAACAACAGCTATCAATCTAGCTTGGGTAAAGCCCCTTTTGAAGTTCTCTATGGACGACGGTGTCGAACACCCCTTAATTGGTCAGAAACCGGGGAAAGACAATTCTTTGGCCCGGATATGATCCAGGAAGCAGAAGAGCAAGTTCGCATCGTTCGTGAAAAGTTGAAAACAGCCCAATCTCGTCAAAAGAGTCGATATGACCGAAAACATAAGGCTATGACTTTCGAGGTTGACGAGAAGGCCTACCTTCGGGTTACTCCTCTGAAGGGAACCCATCGTTTCGGTATCAAAGGCAAATTGGCTCCCCGTTACATTGGACCTTTTCGTATTCTCGCTAAACGAGGAGAAGTTGCCTACCAGTTGGAACTACCTCCGCATCTCTCCAGAGTCCATGATGTCTTCCACGTTTCTCAACTCAGGTGTTGCTTCTCGGATCCTATCCGTGGAGTGGACCATGAAACGCTTGATCTCCAAGATAATCTCACGTATTGAGAGTACCCCATTCGTATCCTCGATCAGGCCGAGCGTACCACTCGACGTCATAATATCAAGTTTCTCAAAGTTCAATGGTCGCACCATTCTGAGGATGAAGCAACTTGGGAAAGGGAGGATCGTCTTCGACTCGAGTATCCCGCCTTCTTTCCGGAGGAACCCAAATCTCGGGACGAGATTCTTTTGAGTGGGGGTGAGTTGTCACACCCTAGCTAGTTCATGCATTAGAGTGTTGCATCATGTCCATTCTTTCATCAGAAACCTGAAATGGGGATGACAGAACCCCCAGCCCCCTCTGAAACCAACTAGGGTTTACTAAAAACTTTTTCAATGAACCTGAAATGCCCTTCTAAAATGCCCATCATTTTTGCCTTGGTTTAGAACCTCTGCCAGAAGTGATGCACATTTTCCTAGGCCATCTTAGGGTCTTTGAATTAAATCATAGATATTTGAATTTGGGCATTTAAAATTATATAAAATATTTCAAATGCTCAAATATCTCCAAACTAAAATGTTTCATGTTGGAAATAATCCAACTATGGACCAGGAGTAGTTTGGTGATTTTAGGAGTTGCCTAAGTATTTTTAATAATTCAACAAAGTTGTAGAGGAATTAAAAAAACAAAAAACAGGGAAATAACAAAAACTTACCTGGCGCCCAGCACCCGGCCCACCTGTCGGCCCAGCCCAGCACCGCGCCAGCGAGCTGCTTGCCGGCCAGGCAGGCAGGCAGGTGCCCGACGGCGGCCGCAGCGTGCGCCACGCAGCTGGCCGTCGCCCTGCTTCACCTCCACGCCTCGTTGCTGGATGGATGAACTCCACGTCGAGCCGTGAACCCCCAGGACACCTCCATTCTCCCCCAACTCCTCTCTCTCGCGTTCCCCCGCCATGGCCGACGCCATCGCCGCCACCCCCTCGCCGTAGCCACGCCCTCCGTCAACCCCACGCCGTGCCGCCGTGTCCAGGAGCTCTGCCACCCTCCTCTCCTTCGAGCAAGCCGAGCCCCGAGCGCTTGCAAGGCCCGAGTCCACCGCATCGACCTCGACCGAATCGCCGTCGCCGGTGATCCCCTTCAACGCCGTCGTCGCTCCGGCCTGTCCCCGGCCGCACCAAGTGTTTCGTCGAACTCCCCGTGAGCTTAACCATCTTCCCCTCCCTTATTTTCTTGCTCCCGAGCTGTGTAATGACCTCCCGGAGCTCAACTGCACCCACCGCCGCGGAGCTCGTCGCCGACGTGCTCCCGGTCACCCTCCGGCCACAACTTGGTGTCCATCGTGCTCACCACGTCACGTAGCACCTAACCAGCTACTCCCCGCACCTCACCGACCCCTCTAGCGTCAAGTTTGCCTTTGGCCGAACTCCGGTGGCCGCCAAAGTCGTCGCCGGCGCCAACTCCGGCCACCCCGACCCCAACGGACTCCACCAAGAGCTGCGGCTCCTCCTCAGCTCCACTCCGATGGCCTCCGCGACTCGTTTGGTTGCCGGAATGGCCAAAACCACTTCCGCCGCCGCGTCGGGCTCGCCGGCGGCTAAACGCCGGTGCAGCCGACCTGGCTTTGACCGCGGGTGGGCCCTGGTTGACTCCGATGAGTTAATGACAGGTGGGGCCCAGCCCTGTTAACTAAATAGGTTTAGTTTTAATTAAACTTTAACTAAACTAATTACCCTGACACCCTGGACCCACAGTCAGGTTTGACCTGGACGTCTCCGTTGACCCTGACGTCATTCTGACGCATGGCTGACACAATAAATTAATTTCTGGATTTATTCTAATACAGGAAATTCCAGAATATAGTTTAAACTTCAAAAATTCATAACTTTTAATCTGTAACTCCAAATCAAACAAGTTATATATGAAAAATGATCAGAAAAATCCAATCTATCCATCTGTACTGTTCTCATGCATGATTAAACAAGTTAACTTGCTGTTTAATGCAGAACAAGATAAAACACTTTAAAGGGCCATGTATGAGTTTGAAATTTGAATCTTTGGTTCAAATTGGTTCAAACCCTTCTGGTCTTAGTTGCATTAGCCCAACACACTCATATTGCCATGTTTCATGCATGCATCATATTGTCGCATATTGTTTGGTGATGGCTGTGTATCGGTGTTCTTTGCGGCAGGTTCTGCCTCCAAGGAGTACCGTGATTACCCTAGCGAAGAACCATATCAGTGCATCGAACCATCAGGCAAGCAACCAACCATTTGATCATATCGATACAATCCCATGTTCTCGCTCCTGCTCTCTTTTACTGCATTAAGACAACGCGTTTCAAACTGCTGTGTGTTACGGTAGTTGAACCCATTTCCTCTGCATGACCTGTCATTGCCACAGTAACTAGATGAAACCCACTAGCATGTGTAGGAGTTGTTTGAGCCATATGTATGTGTTGTTCCTACCTTGCTATGCCTGCTATGCTTAGAGTCGTGTCAGGTCTGGTTCATCCAGGTGATGGGCTAGAGTGAAATGATCATGTCGGTAATGAGAGTAATGTGGTGAACACGATTTGGTAAAGGTATCGATGAGAGGCCATGTAGGAGTACATGGTGGGTTGTTTCATTGATGCCGACCTTAAGCACTGAGATCTGTATGTGTGATTTAAGAATCAGCTACTACCATACATTGGGCCCGAAACAAATGGACCCTCTCGGCTTCTTAATCACCCTAGTCCTCTGTCCAGGAGTTGCAAGTAGTTTCTGGTGTTTGTAGCCTACTGGAGGCCGTGGACAGCGCTGACCGTAGGGGTGGGCTGTGATGCGGTAGGTACGTGGCACGGTGTACCGAATACCCATTAGGTATCTCGGAAACCCTGTACACATCGTTCGGGGCCGTATGGGAAACCTCGGCCGGACTCCCTGCGGATGGAACCTGGATAGGCGATAAACCTGGATTAGAGACTTAGGTGATTAGGTAGGTCGTGGCCGACACCCACGTTGGGCTTCCGCTTGAAGGTTGCCGAGTACATGTCGTGTAAACGACGGTAAGTGGTGAGAGCGTGTATGAAGAAGTACACCCCTGCAGGGTTAACATGATCTATTCGAATAGCCGCGTCCGCGGTAAAGGACTACTTGGTTGCCTATACAGTTCATAGACAAGTAAATGGAAACTACTAAAAGCCTCAAGATAAGTGTGAGTGCCGAGGATGGCTCTTCCGTGGAAGACGGAGGTGGGTCCTCGGTAGTGTATTGAAGTGGTGAGTAGTGGACTCGTGTGCGCAAAACCATTTCAAGTTGGAGTCTCGTAGGGTAGCCTAGCCAAGAGTCAAAGCTGGCTTGCTGCAATAACTCCACCAACCCTTCTTGATAATGTGCATGTATGTAGGATCTGATGTAAGTCTTGCTGAGTACCTTTGTACTCATGTTGCTACAATTTACATTTTTACAGAAGACGCTGCAACCCCTTCTGATGGGTTCTTCGTAGACGTTGACATCAATGAGTAGGCTAAGGCCCAGGTGGTGATCCTGAGCTTGTGAAGGACCACGTAGTATAGCTAGGCTTTCCAAGCCTCTTTTATTTTACTAGTTGTCTGTACTCAGACAAGTTACTTCCGCTGCTAGTTTGTATGACTGTATGACTTGAATGCTGGGTCGTGTGACCCGTACCTATGTGTATGCTATGTATGGCTCTCTGAGCTTTAAATAAAGTACTTGTGTCGTAGAGTCATGTTGTGATGCCTTGTTGTATTTGCACATATCGAGCATATTGTGTGTATGATTGAAATGCCTGGTATGTGTGGGATCTGACTATCTAGTTGTTTATCTTTAGTAGCCTCTCTTACCGGGAAATGTCTCCTAGTGTCTCCACTGAGCCATGGTAGCTTGCTACTGCTCCGGAACACTTAGGCTGGCCGGCATGTGTCCTTCTTCGTTCATGTGTCTGTCCCCTCGGGGAAATGTCACGCATTGAGTACCGGAGGCCTGTTAGCCCGCTACAGCCCGGTTTACCGGAGTCCTGCTAGCCCAGTGCTATAGCCCGGACCCACTTGCTGATGACCGACACGTTAGATGCTGGGTCATGAATGCCTGTCCCTGTAAGTCTGTGCCACTTTGGGTTTACGACTAGCCATGTCAGCCCAGGCTCCTTATCATATGGATGCTAGCGACACTATCATATACGTGTGCAAAAAGGTGCAAACGGTCCTGGGCAAAAGGTAAGACGACACCCGTGGGAATACCGTGCGTGAGGCCGCAAAGTGATATGAGGTGTTACAAGCTAGATCGATGTGACATTGAGTCGGGGTCCTGACAGGCATCAACATGCAGTTGTACAAATATTGTCCCATTTGGGGCAGATTGGGGTATAAGCTTCTCACAAACTAGAGCTTCTCGAAATAAGCCACATGGTTACGGTAGGGAATGTTTCACCTTTCTGGATGAAACTATATCCATTGCTTCTTCTTGATTTCAATTCTTTTCTCTAGTGTCAACGTAGAACAACAGGAGTGTTGTCTTAAATTTCAGAATTTTTTGATGTTCGTTTGGACATTTTATGCATTAATTGATTTTTCAATGCATTTATGTGCATAATTCAAATTTAAACTACATGCACATGCTCTAATGCATATAAATTGTTTGAAAATTCAAATTTGTGTCCTTGGTTGCATGCTTAGGTCCCATGGAAGAAATGGGAATGAATGTCATACACCCTACCACCCTCACTCGACCGCAAACATTGAGATACCTGGTTTTCAAATTCTAGTAAATCAAAAACTCGTCTAAAATTCATGAAACTTGGCATGCTATCATCGAGCGGCCTCAGCATGCCGTGGTAATTTTTTTGTCCCATTAGGGTCAGTTTTGGGTATAAGCTTCTCACAAACCAGAGCTTCTCACAACAAGCCTGATGGTTTCGGTAGGGAATGTTTCACCTTTCTGGACGAAATGATATACATTTCATCTTCTTGATTTCAAATTTCTTTAGTGTCAACATAGAACAATAGGAGTGTCATGTTAAATTTTGGAATTTTTTGGGTTGGACATTCTCTATGCATTAATTGAGTTTTCGATGCAATTATCTGCATAATTCAAATTTGAACTACAGGCACATGCTCTAATGTGTATATATTAGTTGAAAATTCAAATCTGTGTGCTTGGTTGCATGCTTAGGTCGCATGAGAGAAATGCTAATGAATGTCAAACACCCTGCCACCGTCGCTCGGCCGCAAACATTGAGATACCCGTTTATTAAATTCTAGTAAATCCAAAACTCATCTGAAATTCATGAAACTTTGCATGCTATCGTGGAGCGGCATCAACATGTTGTGGTAAATTTTTTGTCCCATTTGGGGCATATTTGGGTATAAGCTTCTCACAAACCAGAGCTTCTCACAACAAGCCTGATGGTTTCGGTAGGGAACGTGCCACCTTTGGGGACGAAACGATATCCGCTGCCTATTATTGCTTTCAGAAAATTTCTGGTGTCAACATAGAACAGCAGGAGTTTTGTGTTAAATTTTTAAATTTTTTGGGGTTCGTTTGAACATTTTTATACATTAAGTGGGTTTTCTAGGCATCTTATGTGCATAATTCAAATTTGAACTACATGGACATGCTCCAGTGCATATAAATTGGTTGAAAAATCAAATTTGTGTCCTTGGGTGCATGCTTAGGTCCCATGCAAGAAATGGGAATGAATTTCAAACACCAGGGCACTGTTGATTGGCAGCAAAACGTTGAGATACTTTGTTTGTCAATTCTAGTAAATCCAAAACTCGTCTGAAATTCATGAAACTTGGCATGATATCATGGAATGGTACCCGACATGGTGTGGCATTTTTCGTGTCCACTATAAGAGAAGGCACACTCGAATAATAGCCAATAAAGGCATTTTGAAACAAATAGCTGCCACTCTAACATCACAAACATTTTAGATAGAACACCCGTATGTAAACCGACAGCTTCCCTAGTAAGCCAAGGGAAAATGTGTCGAGCAGGATTTATGCAGCTCTTCATGGCAAACATTTTAGATAGAACACCTGTATGCAAAGTGAGCGCTATGGTCTTCTGTAGAAAGCCAAGGGAAAATTTGTCGCGTAGGATTTGTGCATCTCTTCAATGCAAACGGTTCAGATTGAATAAGGTATGCAATGCGAGACTTCGACGCTAAGCCAAGAGAAAATTTGGCAAGCAGGATTTGAACCTCCCTTCAATGCAAATGGTTTTTCTGGATGACCCGTGTGCAACCATGTACAGACAATTTGGTAAGATTTGCATCTGTCATATTGGGTATATTGCCATTTGTCAAACAGGGAAGATTGACATTTGTTGATCTAGTAACATTTCCATTTGTCAATCCTTGTAACACTATGATTTGTCAAAATATGCAGCTAAAAATCACTAGCACTAAATAATTTTTGCAACTAAAATTCAGTAATTAAGCATAGATTTCATTCATAGATTAAGCAGTCGTTCTTTATTTATACAAATAGTTCAACTCGACAGTTGAACCGACCAAACTTTCCCCAATTTTTGCCAACCACGTACTGAAATAGCTAATTCAACTATATATATACTAGCTAATTTTAAGTACGTTGTACAGTTCCGCCACATCTATAGTCAGATGAACTGAAAAAAATAGCCCCTAAATACCACTACTACGGAGGGGCTTTATACTCCTTCCGGCAGCCTCTCCTCTGCCAAGCATGCTTAGTAAGAGGAAGAGGAGGAGGAGCCTACCGACGAGCTAGACAACTACAATACGGTACCTGCCGCTGCTGCACCTTCAGCGACGCTCTCCTCGAATGCCCTTTGCGCTCCAGACGACCCCTCTCGAAGCAGCCAGACTGCTCATAGATCTCCTGATTCCTCGCCTCTGCGTCGGCTTGTACCGCGGCCATGGTGGCGGTAAGGCTCTTTGCATGCTTCATGAGGCGCTCCTCCTTCCATGGGAACTCGATGTAGCACGCAAGGTGGCTGACGCACATGCGGGCCTCCACCTCCGCCTCCCTCCTTCGGGTGGCGGTGGCGGAGCGGGTGATGATCCCGGCGGTTGACGGTGGGATGGTGGCCACAGCAGCCGATGATGGGGTGGCGGCAACGACCACCACCTCCCGACTTCGGGCCGCGGTGGCGGAGTGGGTGATGGCCATGATGGCCGGCAGTGGGGTGGCGACCACGACGGCCACCTCCCGCCTTCGGGCCACGGTGGCATAGTGGGCGATGGCCCTGGCTTTCGATGCTGGTGTGGCGGCAACGGCGGCCAGCAACAGCTGCCGATGGGCAGCGGCAGACGAGCTTGTGGGGGTGTTCCACGCGCACCCAACAGGGACGCCACGCGCACTACACTACTCCAAGGACCGCGCCGCCGCTGCGGTGTAGCCTCCTAGCTGGAGCTATCCTCTGATGATGGCAGAGTGGCTGAGCGACAACGACAGACCGGTGCCATTACTGATTGTGGGAAAGCAGACGAGATAAGCTACAAGGAGGGAGGGGAAAATGCGACACGGGACTCACCGACCGTTACGGTTGATATAGTAGGATGGTAAGCATTGAAATTTTGGGGGATTTCACCGAGTCAGGCGGGAAGCTTGCGCGGGAACCTGCACGGTTGCGCGGGAACAGGCTCACCACCGTTTGGCCAAAAGAACGCCCCCGCGCGCTGCTCAAGCTTGCGCTCGAACCGTCTACGGCAGCGGGGTGACAAGACATGCGAGAGCAGGACGAAAGGACATGTACACATGTGGTTAATAAAAGAACCGTTTACGATTTAATTACCTACTATACCCATGTCCTGGTTTATAAGTAGGATTTAATTAATAAAATGCGAATGCATGTCGCCAAAGATTTTATCGTTGGATTCGTATTTGAACATAGTTTCCAGTTAAATAATTTTTGTAACATGCATTAACATTTTGTTGGTTAAATTTAAGGTTATATACCAGCAAGCATTTGCCCACAACACACATGGCTTATTCCATCACAAACAGCTTGGATGGATCAACTGCATGCCACGTATCGCACACGCAACTCTAATCCGATTCGTGTTTGATGTCTCCGACATTGCTCACACAATTCCTCTTATTTGCCACGTATCATTGTGCCGGCCTCATCTCGCGTACCTCGGCAAGCTCTTCTCACTGTCAAGCGCCACGGTGCGCTCTGCTCACGTCCGTCGGTGCGCTCGGCTTGTGGACAACTTTTCCTTGCGTGTTCAATTGATATATGCATATATATGGTTGCTCACCCTGAAGGCGACCGTGGAGCGCTCTGCTCGCGTCCCTCCGCGTGTGCACTGCCAACGGTTGGGCCTCCACACGATCACGTCGGGGGCCCCATATGCATGCAGTTGCGCCATGCGTGTTGCCACACGATGCAGTTACGTGCGGCACAATGGAGTTACACGTTGCGAATTAGAACTGCCATCAGGGTGTCCTGATATTCTAGACCGTTCGGCTTCGCCTTTAATTCCCGTGGCCATTATAACCTTAGTCTCTTCAACCTTTCGGTCGCGACCCACAACACAACAAGCACACCCACGATGACACATAGAGAGGGGATGTCTAGCGGCGCTCCAATGGAGTTCAGCGAGCATAAAGTGGAGACCCACGTGAGGGAGACGGATCTCATAGTGGTATACACCATCGACTCGACCGTGGTGGAGGACTACATCAACACCATTGAGTAGTTGCTTGCTCGAGAGTCGAGACAAGTACAAGGTGGTCGACATCGACCTCTAGTACAGCATTGGTCATCCCAACATAGATTAGAAGGTTGCCGTCGCCCAGTTGTGTGTGCGCAATCAAGTCCTTATCTACCACTACTGCATGGCCACATTGCCTTCCGACCGTTTCTCCAGGTTTGTCAACAACACCGACTACAAGTTCGCTATGGTGGAAACCACCGATGATGTAAAAGCGCTCAGGGTTATGGGCTTGGCCTGCAAGAACCTTGTCGAAATCCGTGAGCACTACAGGGTCTGGGGCAGCATGAAGGACTCCCTAGTTGAACTCGCATCGGCCATCATCGACCCATACACTAGTAGAAAAAGGACCTAATATGAGACACATTAGTGCCGGTTTGATTTTGAGCCGGCACTAATGTGTCCATTAGTGCCGGTTCCAACGGCTAGCCGGCCGTTCTCATTAGTACCGGTTCGTGGCGAACCTTTAGTACCGGTTCGTGGCGAACCTTTAGTACCAGTTCGTGCCACGAACCGGTACTAAAGAGGGTGGTGACAGGGTGTTGTCAGTCTGGGGCCCCTCCAACACCTTTAGTACCGGTTTGTGACACGAACCGGTACTAAAGGTCGATGTACATAAACCCTTCATCCACCCGAGCCACTCTGTTCTTCCCCTTTCCCCTCACTCCCTCTGTTCTTCCCCTCTCTTCCTCGAGCTCCTCACAAATTTTGCCCAAAATTTGTCAAGATTTGAAGGCCCCCGTCCATTCAAATGATCACAAAGGTTAGCAACTTTGTCCTTTCAACTCTCGTTGCTAGATTAGCTCATGCAATGCTTTGTATAGTGATTAATTTGGGAGGAATTATATTTGCTAGTATTTGATTTATATGCAATTTGAGGTCAAAAATAACACTTAGTTTGCATATGTAGGTGTGGTTTACTTAGTGCCTTCTAAATCTCCGTCGTAACCACCGTCGATCGCCCGCACCATCCCGTCGCCGGCACCACCTTGTGGTGAGGCTCTTGTTCATGAATGTTTTACATTACCAAATTGATGTTTGTGTGATTTGGATATAGTTACTCGTATAATTATCTTACCTGTATGTTGTTTGTTATACATAGTGCCATGGTTTTAATATCCGTCCCCGTCGTCCCTCATCCTTGTTATGATTCGGATGTGGTATATTCTCTTCTAAACTAGTTGTTGCATTTCGTGTTTATGACAAATTATGCCCATCAAGTTGACACAGATATTTTTATCTAGGAGGTATGTGAACTGGAAATTCCAACCGACCCTATTGTCGAGAGGTTAAATTTAGTTGAAAGAGAAAATGAGTATTTGAAAGAAAAATTGAAAAGAATTGAGGGGGAGAAGATGGAATTGGAGTTGCATGTTGCCGAT
Source organism: Triticum dicoccoides (assembly GCF_002162155.2). Lineage (NCBI taxonomy): Eukaryota > Viridiplantae > Streptophyta > Magnoliopsida > Poales > Poaceae > Triticum > Triticum dicoccoides. Next base: position 408,845,061 of record NC_041391.1, on the reverse strand, counting down.
GTCGTCGATGATCACAAGATCAAGATGGAGAAAATGAGGTTGAAGATTAGAAAGATTAGAAAATATGCCATTGATAGTGTGGCTTGGTATCATTATGTTGTTGGATCAATTGTTACCTTCGTTGTGATCTTCATCGCATTTGTTGTTGCATTTAAATTCTTTAGCTAGAGTATTATTTGTATGTTGCATTTAATTAAGTGTTGTATATGAACTTTATGTATGAACTTTACGTATGAACTTTATGTATGAACTTTAAGTATGAACTTGTATTAATTTGGTCTATTCGGTGTTGTGTAATGAAGATGAGCCGACAATGGATGTATGATGACCGATGCTCTCCCGAGTTCATTAATGGCGTGCATACTTTTTTGCGGGCCGCTGAGGCAAAGAAGCGGGCGGATGGTTTTGTGCCTTGTCCATGTGCTGGCTGTAAGAATGGTCACAGTTACTCTACGTCAAAAAACCATTCACGTCCACCTATTTAAGTCCAGTTTCATGCCCCACTATAATGTTTGGACCAAGCACGGAGAAATAGGGGTTATGATGGAAGACAATGAAGAAGAAGAGGACGACGACGGCTATCCTGGCCATGGGTTCCCTGAATATGATGATACAACAATGGGGGAAGAAGCTGAGCCGGCAATGCGGGAAGAAGCTGAAGAAGAGGCATCAGATGAGCCCGCTAATGATCTAGGTCGGGCCATTGCCGATGCAAAGAGAAATTGTGCAAGTGATCTGGAGAGGACGAAGTTGCAGCGCATGTTAGAGGATCACAAGAAATTGTTGTACCCGAATTGCGAAGCTGACAAAAAAAAGTTGGGCACCACACTTGAATTGCTGCAATGGAAGGCAGAGAATGGTGTATCTAACAAGGGATTTGGAAAGTTGCTGGTAATGATAAAGAATATGCTTCCAAAGGACAACGAATTGCCTGAGAGTACGTATGAAGCAAAGAAGGTTGTCTGCCCTCTAGGGTTAGAGGTGCAAAAGATACATGCATGCCCTAATGACTGCATCCTCTACTGCGGTGAGTACGAGGATTTGAACACCTGCCCGGTATGCGGTGCATTGCGTTATAAGATCAGTCGCGATGACCCTGGTGATGTCGAGGGCGAGCGCCACAGGAAGAAGATTCCTGCCAAGGTGATGTGGTATGCTCCTATAATACCATGGTTGAAATGTTTGTTCCAAAACAAAGAGCATGCAAAGGCGATGCAGTGGCACGCAGAAGACCGTAAGAAAGACGGAAAGTTGAGAGTACCCGCTGACGGTTCGCAGTGGAGAAAAATCGAGAGAAAGTACTGGGAGGAGTTTGCAGATGACCCAAGGAACGTATGGTTTGGTCTAAGCGCAAATGGCATTAATCCTTTTGGGGAGCAGAGCAGCAACCATAGCACGTGGCCTGTGACTCTATTTTTGTATAACCTTCCTCCTTGGTTGTGCATGAAGCGGAAGTTCATTATGATGCCAGTGCTCATCCAAGGCCCTAAGCAACCCAGCAACGACATTGATGTGTACCTAAGGCCATTAGTTGAAGAACTATTACAGCTGTGGAATGGAACAGGTGTACGTGCGTGGGAGAGCACGGACAGGAAGAATTTGACCTAAAGGCGTTGCTGTTCGTGACCATTAATGATTGGCCTGCTCTCAGTAACCTTTCACGACAGACAAACAAGGGATATCGCGGATGCACGCACTGTTTGAATGATACCGACAGTATATATTTGGATAGTTGTAGGAAGAATGTGTACCTGGAACATCGTCGATTTCTTCCGACAAGGCATCCCGTAAGAAAGAAAGGCAAGCATTTCAAAGGTGAGGCGGATCACGGGACAAAGCCTGGCCACCGTACTGGTGCTGATGTACATGATATGGTCAAGGATTTGAAGGTAATCTTTGGAAAGGGTCCTGGCGGACAACCTGTTCCGAAGGACGCTGACGGACGCGCACCCATGTGGAAGAAGAAATCTATATTTTGGGACATGCCATATTGGAAAGACCTAGAGGTCCGCTCCGCAATCAACGTGATGCATGTGACGAAGAATCTTTGCGTGACCCTGCTTGGCTTTTTGGGCGTGTATGGGATTTCAAAAGATACACTAGAGGCACGGGAGGACCAGCAACGTATGCACGGAAAAGACGGCATACATCAGGGTCAGGCCAGCTACGCTCTTACCAAGGAAGAGAAGGAAGTCTTCTTCGAATGCCTGCTCAGCATGAAGGTACCGTCTGGCTTCTCGTCAAATATAAAGGGAATAATAAATATGGCAGGGAAAAAGTTCCAGAACCTAAAGTCTCATGACTGCCACGTGATTATGATGCAACTCCTTCCGGTTGCATTGAGGGGGCTTCTACCGGAAAACGTTCGATTAGCCATTGTGAAGCTATGTGCATTCCTCAATGCAATCTCTCAGAAGGTAATCGATCCAGAAATCATACCAAGGTTATAGAATGATTTGGTGCAATGTCTTGTTAGTTTCGAGTTGGTGTTCCCACCATCCTTCTTCAACATCATGACGCACGTCCTAGTTCACCTTTGCGAAGAGATTAACATTTTGGGTCCTGTATTTCTACACAATATGTTCCCCTTTGAAAGGTTCATGGGAGTCTTGAAGAAATATGTTCATAACCGTGCTAGGCCAGAAGGAAGCATCTCGAAGGGCCATGAAAATGAGGAGGTCATTGAGTTTTGTATTGACTTTATTCCTGACCTTAAGCCGATTGGTGTTCCTGAATCGCGGCATAAGGGCAGACTGGAAGGAAAAGGCACGCTAGGATGGCATCAAATAATATGTATGGACGTGCATTCTCTCACTGAAGCACACTACACAGTTCTACAGAATTCCGCCTTGGTGGCTCCGTATATGGAGGAACACAAGAATTTTCTACAGTCCAAACACCCGGAGAAGTCTGACGACTGGATTACACACGAACAAACGAGGACTTTCACCGGTTGGCTGCAGAAACGTGCCCTGAATGATGGCGATATTCAAAATTACATGTACTCGTTGTCCCAGTTACCATCTTCGAATATAATGACTTTCAAAGGGTACCAGATAAATGGGAATACATTTTACACGATCGCCCAAGATAAGAAGAGCACCAACCAAAATAGTGGTGTCCGCTTTGATGCAACAACCAACACGGGAAAGGAAACATATTATGGTTGCATAGAGGACATATGGGAACTTAACTATGGATCAGGTGATTTGAAAGTCCCTTTGTTTCGGTGCAAATGGGTCAATATGACACGAGGCGAGGTAACGGAAGACCTGCAGTAAGGAATGACAACAGTGGATCTCAACAATCTTGCGTATGCAGACGAACCATTCGTCCTAGCCAATGATGTGGCGCAGGTTTTTTATGTGAAAGACATGTCTACCAGGCCGAGAAAAAGAAAAGATAAGGAAGCGAATGGATCATACGACGAGCCAAAGCGCCACATAGTTCTTTCAGGAAAAAGAAACATCGTGGGAGTGGATGACAAGACAGACATGTCAGAAGATTATGAAAAGTTTGATGAAATTGCTCCATTCACAGTGAATATTGACCCGAGCATCCAGTTAAATGATGAAGATTTTCCATGGCTACGGCGCAAAGGGACACACGCGAAGAAAAAGTTTCACACCCAAAGATCTGGGATGTGATCGGCTTCACTATCATCACTTTCTTCTTTGTTTCACACCCAGGAGGGAATGTCTGTAATAGTTAGGGTAGTTATGTGTTTTGGCATTTGAAACGCGAAGAAATTTTATGTGCAAACAAATTCTTTTCATGCATTTACTGATTTTTTCTAGCTAAATGACCCTGAAATTGAAAAGCATTTCAAATGAACTCAGAAAAGGTTGAAAGTTGGCATGGTATCATAATTTCATACAAATAGCATGTGCAAAAAAGTAGAGAGGGTTACGGCAAAAACTGGATGCACTTCGTGTACAAAATGGACAATCTCTTTCGAAGTATAAGGGTTTCCGACGAAAACTGAATTGTTACAAAGGCATTTCATTTTTTAAATAACCTAAGCATTACCAAATTGAATATAATGATAAAACACACTAATATTAAACATAAGAAAAAAGAATCACTGAAAAAACTTTTTTCAAAGTTAAGTTATTCACAAACTAGTGATTCACACAAATTTCAAATAATTCAAAATTTAAACTATTCAAATTTGAAAACAATTGGCACTAACAGAAAGTTTGTAATTTTTTGTACCTAAAGCAAAAATATTCACAAAGAAACTCTGAGTATAGCAAAAAAACAACTCAAAAATAAATAAAACAAAAATAAATAAAGCGAAAAAAATTAAGAAATGTCACAACCTAGCTAGTCATGCATTAGAGTGTTGCATCATGGTTACTCTTTCATCAGAAACTTGAAATGGGGATGACAGAACCCCCAGTCCCCTCTGAAACCAACTAGGGTTTACTAAAATAATTTTCAATGAACCTGAAATGCCCTTCTAAAATGCCCATCATTTTTGTCTTGGGTCAGAACCTCTGCCAAAAGTGGTGCACATTTTCCTAGGCCATCTTAGGGTTTTTGAATTAATTCATAAATATTTGAATTTGGGCATTTAAAATAATATAAAATATTTAAATGCTCAAATATCTCCAAACTAAAATGTTTCATGTTGGAAATAATCCAACAATGGGCCAGGAATAGTTTGGTGATTTTTGAACTTGCCTAGGTATTTTATTTAATTCAACAAAGTTGCAGATATATTAAATAAAACAAAAACAGAAAAATATATAACAGGAGGAGCTTACCTGGGCTCCTCCACTGTGCGGCCCAGCCAGCTGGCTGGCCCAGCCGGCAGCCGGCCCAGCCCACCTCCCTCCTCTGTCGTCTTCGCCCCGACAGAGGGAGGGGAGTGTGGCCGGCGTGCGCGCACGGCCACCGCGCCACGCCACCTGCTCGCCTGCTTGCCTGGCCTCCCCTCCTCGCTCGACTCCCTGGACGACGCCACGCCCTCCCCCCTGCTCTCTCTCACTCTCCCCCGGCTCTCCTCTCCTCTCCCTCGCTCTCTCTCTCGCCCGGCCGAACACCACACTCGCCGCCGTTCGCCATAGCCACCGTCTGTGACCACCCCTCGCTCCCCCGACTAGCTCAGGAGCTCCGCCACGACTCCCTCTTCCTCCCCACCGCTCCACAGCTCCCCGGAAGCCCTGCATCGCCGCCACGTCGCCGTTCCCCTCTTCGGGCTCCGACCACCGTCGCCGTCGAATTCGCCGTCTCCAGTGCGTCCCCGAGCCCGCTTCGACGCCCACTACAACCGCGGTGAGCTACGCCACCGTTTCCCCCTCTCCTTCCCCTCGTTCCCTCACCGTAGCCACCTCCCCACCACGGCCGAACCTCCGCCGTCGCCGAGCTCGCCGTCGACGCAGCTCCGGTGACCATTTGGTCACCCCGGCGAGTCCAACAAGTTCGCAAGACCCCGTAGAGCATCCCTAGCGCCTCGCTTTGCTCGACTTCGAGCTCCAGCACCATTCCCGTGCACGACCGAACCCCGGCGGCCGCAGCCGAGCTCGCCGCCATCGACTCCGGCCACCCCGACCCCAACGGGCTCCGCCAAGAGCTGCGGGTTGGCCTCAGCTCCACTCCGGTGGTCTCCGCAGTCCGTTTGGTGGCCGAAATGACCAAAACCACTTCCGCCGCCGCGTCGGGCTCGCCGGCGGCTAAACGCCGGTGCAGCCGACTCGGGTTTGACCACGGGTGGGCCCTGGTTGACTCCCCTGAGTCAATGACAGGTGGGGCCCAGCCCTGTTAATTAAACAGGATTAGTTTTAATTAAGTTTTAATTAAAATAATCACCCTGACATGCGGGACCCACTGTCAGGTTTGACCTGGACCAGTTCCGTTGACCTGCTGACGTCACACTGACGTCAGGCTGACGCAGTAATTGATTTTCTGGATTTAATTTAAATCAGGAAATTCCAGAATATTATTTAAACTTCAAAAATTCATAACTTTTATTCTGTAACTCCAAATTGGACAAATTATATATGAAAAATGATCAGAAAAATCCAATCTATCCATCTGTACTATTTTCATGCATGATCAAACAAGTTAAATTGATGTTTTAAGCAGAACAAGAAAAAGCACTTTAAAAGGCCATATTTGAATTTGGAATTTGAATCTTTGATTCAAATTTGTTCAAACCCTTCTGGCTTTAGTTGCATTAGCCCAATACACTCATATTGCCATGTTTCATGCATGCATCATATTGTTGCACATTGTTTGGTGATGCTTGTGTATCGATGCCCTTTGCGACAGGTTCTGTCCCCGAGGAGTACCTTGATTACCCTAACGAAGAACCGTATCCGTGCATCGAACCATCAGGCAAGCAACCAACCATTTGATCATATCGATACAATCCCATGTTCTCGCTCCTGCTCTCTTTTACTGCATTAAGACAACGCGATTCAAACTGCTGTGTGCTACGGTAGTTGAACCCGTTTCCTCTGCATGACCTGTCATTGCCACAGTAACTAGATGAAACCCACTAGCATGTGTAGGAGTTGTTTGAGCCATATGTATGTGTTGTTCCTACCTTGCTATGCCTGCTATGCTTAGAGTCGTGTCAGGTCTGGTTCATCTGGGTGATGGGCTAGAGTGAAATTTTTATCTCGGTAATGAGAGTGGTGTGGTGAACACGATTTGGTAAAGGTATCGATGAGAGGCCATGTAGGAGTACATGGTGGGTTGTTTCATTGAAGCCGACCTTAAGCACTGAGATATGTATGCGTGATTTAAGATACAGCTACTACCATGCATTGGGCCCTGAAATATGACCCCGCTCGACTTCTTATTCACCCTAGCTCTCTGTCCAGGAGTTGCAAGTAGTTTCTGGTGTTTGTAGCCTACTGGAGGCCGTGGACAGCGCTGACCGTAGGGGTGGGCTGTGATGCGGTAGGTACGTGGCACGGTGTACCGAATACCCGTTAGGTATCTCGGGAACCCTGTTCACATCGTTCGGGGCCGTATGGGAAACCCCGGCCGGACTCCCTGCGGATGGAACCTGAATAGGCGATAAACCTGGACTAGAGGCTTAAGTGTTTAGGTAGGTCGTGGTCTACACCCACGTCGGCTTTCGCTTGAAGTCTGCCGAGCACATGTCGTGTGCAGACACTAAGTGGTGGAAACATGTATGAAGAAGTACACCCCTGCAGGGTTATCATAATCTATTCGAATAGCCGCGTCCGCGGTAAAGGACTACTTGGTTGCCTATACAGTTCATAGACAAGTAAATGGAAACTATTAAAAGCCTCAAGATAAGTGTGAGTGCCGAGGATGGCTCTTCCGTAGGAAGACGGAGGTGGATCCTCGGTAGTGTATTGAAGTGGTGAGTAGTGGACTCGTGTGCGCAAAACCATTTCAAGTTGGATTATCGTAGGATAGCCTAGCCAAGAGTCAAAGCTGGCTTGCTGCAATAACTCCACCAACCCTTCTTGATACTATGCATGTATGTAGGATCTGATGTAAGTCTTGCTGAGTACCTTTGTACTCATGTTGCTATAATCTACATTTTTACAGAAGACGCTGCAACCCCTTCTGATGGGTTCTATGTAGACGTTGACATCAACGAGTAGGCTAAAGACCCAGGTGGTGACCCTGAGCTTGTGAAGGACCACGTAGTATAGCTAGGCTTTCCAAGCCTCTTCTATTTTACTAGTTGTCTGTACTCAGACAAGTTACTTCCGCTGCTGGTTTGTATGACTGTATGACTTGTATGTTGGGTCGTGAGACCCGTACCTTTGTGTATGTTAAGTATGGCTCACTGAGCCTTAAATAAAGTACTTGTGTCGTAGAGTCATGTTGTGATGCTTCGTTGTATTTGCACATATCGAGCATATTGTGTGTATGATTGAAATGCTTGGTATGTGTGGGATCTGACTATCTAGTTGTTTATCTTTAGTAGCCTCTCTTACCGGGAAATGTCTCCTAGTGTTACCGCTGAGCCATGGTAGCTTGCTACTGCTCTGGAACACTTAGGCTGGCCGGCATGTGTCCTTCTTCGTTCCTGTGTCTGTCCCTTCGGGGAAATGTCACGCTTTGAGTACCGGAGTCCTGTTAGCCCGCTACAGCCCAGTTTACCGGAGTCCTGCTAGCCCAGTGCTACAGCCCGGACCCACTTGCTGATGACCGACACGTTCGAAGCTGGGTCATGGATGCCTGTCCCTGTAAGTCTGTGCCACTTTGGGTTTACGACTAATCATGTCAGCCCGGGCTCTTTATCATATGGATGCTAGCGACACTATCATATACGTGAGCCAAAAGGCGCAAACGGTCCCGGGAAAAGGTAAGACGACACCCGTGGAATACCGTGCGTGAGGCCGCAAAGTGATATGAGGTGTTACCAGCTAGATCGATGTGACATCGAGTCGGGGTCCTGACAAGAAAATAAAAAAGCCCGCCTACTGGGCCAAAGTAGCCTGCATACGACTAGGAACACAACCTTTTGTTGGGCCAGGATGCAGGCCCGCAAAGGCCCAGTAGGCCCACTAGGCAGAAGAGGACAGGTAGGCCCAGTAGGCCTGCTTAGGAGAGGAGCTCGAGAAAGCTACCGCACTGGGGCTTATAAACCAGTGCGGTAGCCCCTCGGCTAGCGAGGTGGGACTAAACTTGCGCACCGCCTGGAGCCAGGGCACCCCCTTTAGTACCGGGTCGTGGCTCCAACCGGTACTAAAGACCCCCCCCCCTTTAGTACCGGTTGGAGCCACCACCCGTTACTAAAGGGGGTGCGCTTCCCGCCGCTTGGCCTGGCCAAAACAGACCTTTAGTACCGGTTGGTGGCTCCAACCGGTACTAAAGGTCCATCCTATATATACAACACTTGAAAAAAATTCAGTTTCCCTCTGTTTCCTCCCTCCATCGCGCCGCCCTGCCCCAATCGATGTCGTCCCTGTCGACGCCGCCGCCCCCGCCCCTCATCGCCGACCCCGGCCG
>NC_041391.1:408817264-408835801 GCF_002162155.2 Triticum dicoccoides | reverse complement strand
CACACACACACACACACACACACACACACCACACACACACACACTACACACACACACATTAGTTTGTTTGTTATAAATTTTTCTGTTTTTTAGTTATAGAAATGTTAGAAATTATTCTGTTTTTTAGTTATATAAATATTAGAAACGTTAGTTATATAGAAATGTTATAAATGTTTTCTGTTTTTTAGTTATAGAAATATTTATAGAAATGTTAGCAATTTTCTGTTTTTTAGTTATATAAATATTAGAATTGTTATAGAAATGTTAGTTATATAATCAGGAAATTTTAGAATTAGTTTTAATTAGATGAATTAGATTAATGTCAAATTGTTAGAATTTGCATATATATAGAATTTTAGTTATCACAATCCAATCATTTAAAAAATGTTACTTTTTGCGGGCATATAGTATTTGTTCTCGACGATATGCCCGGCCCGCATCCTTGTCATCGACCCGTTCGCGATGACGTCCTGCTTCAGGGGACCCATGTCCGGGACTGGGCTCCGCCGGGCTGGCACTGGGAGGTGCTACCTGGAGGGGCGCGCCGCTTGGTGAGGAACCCGACCTCGGATCCCGTCGTCGACCCTGATCTTCTTTGGTGGCATTCGCGTGGGCCACATTCGGTGCAGAGGCAGCCGGCCCCGCCGGAGGTGGTGCGTCGCCGTGTCAAGGAGGAAGATGAGCACGTCCATCGCTACATGGCTGCTATGGACGACGTTAGGTTCTCCACTACTTGGCGGGTTCTTTGGGCAGATGACCGGAGATATGATCCTTTGATGGTTCCTTCTCTTTGGGTGTGCACCGCCCGCGCCCCAGGAACCGCGAGTGGCGCCCTAGATTCTTCTGTAGTACTCGATCTTTATTAGGTACCTAGCCAGTGATGTATTCGATATATAATATTCGAGATGATGTATTCGAGATTATATATATTAAGACGATGATGTATTCGAGATTATATATTCGAGACGATGTATTCAAGATTCAGTTTTTCCTTATTGATTAATTGCATCCATGCATTGTAATTTGAATACTAAATTGTTTTATATTTCTTCTGTATTAGTAAAGTAAAAGCTATGGCGGACAATACCGGCAGAGAGAGAGAAGAGGAATTGTTCGACATCATACGCAGCCCTCACAGGCTAGATGATCCGAATGAAGCAGATGACGGCTCCCAATATCTGAACAATACCGGAGAGGGTGATGAAAAGATATTCGATCTCGACGACCGAGCTGATGAAGTCATGAACTATGATTATGATGACACAGACAATGTTTGTGATGACACAGACAATGCTGATCTTCAAATAACAAAGACTACCGGCGAGGTATATTTATATAAGCATGCATGATGGTGATCATCACATGTTTTTTAATTGAAGATATATTAACGAATCGATCTTTCTTCTTTCAGCCCTCCGGATCGAGCAAATCTGCTTCTACAGATAGCAAGACAAAGCGAGGCCCGGGCAGATTGTTGAAGGATGGTGTAAAGTACCACATCGAATTCGCCAAACTTAGTGGCGAACCCCTCATGCCTAAGAACGTTGCGGACAAGTGGACTCGTCAGTGCGGAGTTCTTGTGAAGGACAAATTCCCGATCTCCATTCAAGAATGGAAAGAGCCAAAGACTAAACGTCCAGGTGTTACTTGGGTCGACGACAGAGCCAAAAAAGACCTTTTGAAATCTCTGATGGAACATTTCACCCTACCAGATCATTTCACTGAAGCAGATGTGGAGAAAGTCAAGGCCGCTGCTCTTAAGAAGATGGCAATTGCATTCAACACCCACAAGAAAACTGTATGGGCCAACTACCTCGCTAATGAAAGGAAGACTCCAGATTTCAAGGGAACACTGGAGAAGCAAAGAGAACACTGGGACGATTTCGTGACCTTCAAGGATTCAGAATTATCTAAGGAACGGTCGATGAAAAACAAGGCAAATGCCGCAAGAAAGACGCAGTTCCATAGGCTGGGTCCAGGTGGCTACGCGGTGGGATTGCCTAAGTGGGATAAGTATGAGCAAGAGATGGAGGATGCAGGGGTCACTCCAGTTACTAGGAACTGGCCCCCCCAGGTGCAGAACTTGGTTCTATGCGCATGGGGGGCGTTGGACCCGAAGACAGGCGAAGTTTCACGGAAGGCAAATCTAAAAGGAGCCGAACAAAAGATAACTGACGCAATAGAAGAAGCTCGAAGGGAGGTGTTCACGCCCAACAGAGAGAACGACGAGCTTACGCGCGCCCTGGGAAATCCTGAACACCTGGGAAGAACACGAGGCAAGGGCGATATTCCCTGGTATGAGGGCTTTTCAGAATGGAACAAGGACTACAGGACCCGTGCAAGAAGGAAGATGGAGGAGGAGAAGAAAAGGAAGCTGGAGGAGGAGCAGAGGAAGCAGGACGCAGAATGCTTCAAGTCCTAGAAGCAAGGCACATGGACCTGGCACTCAAATTCCAGCAGCAGCAACAGCAGATCGACTCACTTAGCCAGGAAAGGGGGTCTCAGCAGCGGCAGAAGCAAGCGGATGATCGTCCAGCATTGGATAGCACCGTCCCATCCATGCCGAGAAGCAGCGTTGGTTCTGCCCCGGGTGACACACTGCTGGATACATACCCTGTGGATGACATCATAGAGAACACTGTGAGCTACACTCCAAAATGAAGAACATATCCATGAAGGTGGCGGACGGCGTTGCTTTTCCAGTTACCCCCGAAGCAACCTACCATTGCATCCTAATTCCAGAGGGCTATGCTCGTGTCATGGTTGATGAAGTGGTGGACCCATATTCAGGGCTAACGCTTGACATTCCTGGAGGTGAAGACGAGCGCACACTGGGAGAGGCCATACATCGTATCATCCTATGGAGAAAGGATTGTATCATCTTTCGAAGTCCACCGACACCGCGTCGTCTGCCGACTCCTCTTCGAAGTCCGCCACCGAGTCAGCAGACTCCCACTCCTCCAAGTCCACGAATGCATGAGACGACTCCTCCTCGAAGTCCGCCACCTCCTCCAAGTCACCGAACGCGTGAGCTGACTCCTCCGGTTTCAAGTCCGGCACAGCGTCATGCCACTTCTTCGGTTTCAAGTCCAGCACCGTGTTAGGCCACACCTCCTGCTTCAAGTCCGACACATCGTCAGGCCACTTCTCCTGGTCCAACTCCACGTCAGCCATCTCCGCCGTCTCAGCAATCGCAGAAGAGACATGCCGCAGCTTTGGTGCGTAGCGGTACGAGTCGAGGTAGTTCAGGAAGTACAGGCGGAGACAAGCGATATAAATATGGTCCAAGCCTCGCTCCTCTTCCTCAAAGGCCTTACGACATGACTAAGGAGCAAAACGCAGCCATAGTGCAAGCCCAAGTGGACGCCCATTTTGGGCTGAAACCGGCACCGCCGCCAAAGGAGAAAGTGCCTGAGAAAGTAATTGACCACTTCCTTCGTATGGCTAGAGAACCAGCTCCCAAGCCTGTTGACTCGGACTATGAGCGCCAAATCAGGAAACTACATCCAGAACGGCTAAAGAAGGAAGCAAGCTCGAGCTCGAGCCAACAAGCAACTGGCAAAAAATGCGGGAAAACCGTTCCCCAGTTGCGAGAACAGGCGGCGCAAGCGATCCCCCCCCCCACGCTTGTTGTGCCAACAACACATGAGAGGAGTAGTACGCGCGCCAAATATTATTGTGGGCAAACCGTTAGTGTTCCCCAGCATGGCGATGTGGTAATAACGGAGGATCATATAATGCAGGCTCAAATGCTCAATATCTCTGTTGGACAACTCCTCGAAATCGAGCCCATGCCTACGCTTAGAGAATCGGAAATAGCATGGAAATATGTCCGAGGCCATCAGAACGTGCCTACACTTCCAGCTTACATTTTCTGAGAGAGAACCACCTACTCATGTGTTGAGATCAAGATATACCAATCATACCACAAGAATCTTGATTTCTAGCCTTCCCCAAGTTGCTTTCCACTAAAATCATCTTTCCACCATATCCAAATCTGTGAGAGAGAGTTGAGTGTTGGGAGACTATCCTTTGCAGCACAAGAGCAAGGAGTTCATCATCAACACACCATCTATTACCTTTTTTAGAGTGGTGTCTCCTAGATTGGTTAGGTGTCACTTGGGAGCCTCTGACAAGATTGTAGAGTTGAACCAACAAGTTTGTATGGGCAAGGAGATTGCCTACTTCATGAAGATCTACCTGAGTGAGGCAACTCCTTCGTGCACGATGGACATGGTGGGATAGCCAAGGTTGCTTCTTCGTGGACCCTTCGTGGGTGGAGCCCTCCATGGACTCGTGCAACCGTTACCCTTTGTGGGTTTAAGTCTCCATCAACGTGGATGTACGATAGCACCACCTATCGGAACCACGTCAAAAATCTCGGTGTCATCATTGTGTTTACACTCTCCAAACCTTTCGCCTTACCTTCATATGCAATGTTTTGCTTTCCGCTGCTACATTCTTAGAATTGCATGTGTAGGTTGATTGCTTGACTTGTGCTAATTGCTAAAATCTGCCCACAATCAAAATTGGGAAAAGGTTAGATTTTTATTTGGTCAAGTAGTCTAATCACCCCGCTCTAGATCCTACTTTCTATCCTACACAAATGAACAAAATAAAGCTTTTACTCAACATATTGTAAAAGCGATGATGAGAGCTTTAGAAGAAAAGCTAGAATTATAGAATTTAGTTCCTAGAAAATTATATGATGAATGGGAACCCACCATTAAAGTCAAGATCCAGAATTATGAGTGCAATGCTTTATGTGATTTGGGTGCTAGTGTTCCTGCAATTTCGAAATCTCTATGTGATGTGCTAGGTTCTACCAAGTTGGAAGAATGTTCTCTTAATTTGCACTTGGCGGATCCTACTATTAAAAAACCTTTGGGAAGGATTAATAATGTCATTATTTTTGCAAATAGGAATTATGTGCGCATAGATTTTATTGTTCTTGATATTGATTGCAATCCATCTGTCCCATAATACTTGGTAGACCATTTTTACGAACTATACGTGTCATGATTCATATGAAAGAAGGGAATATTAAATTTTAGTTTGTCTTGAGGAAGGATATGGAACACTTCCTAGAACTAGAATTAAGCCACTATATGAGTCAATCATGAGGGGAACCAATGGAGCAGAAACCAAAGATGACAATACTTGAAACTATGCATTATGCCTAGCTAGGGGCATAAAACAATAGCGCTTGTTGGGAGGCAACCCAATAGTTATCCTTTCAATTTTTGTTTCTTTTCTATTTTTCAATAAATACACATTTATGCTCCTGTTATTATTGTGCTTTTATGTTTTAATTAGGGTTTCTGCCAAGTAATGCCTTTAGGATGGTTTGGGCCATAGTTGATTTGATCCTGTTGGAAAACATAAACTTTTATGTCCAATAGCAGAATTGCTAAAAGTCACTAGAGTGACGCAAAATTCTGAATATTTTACACATGATTCATATACAAATTGGATACGTCGTCCTAATTTTGCAGAGGTTTCAATTTACGGAAGTATGGTTAAATTTTTTATCATTACAGATTGTTCTGTTTTTGACAGATTCTGTTTTTGTTGCATTATGTGCTTATTTTGATGAAGCTACGGATTGTATTGGGGGCTATAAGCCATGATAAAGTTATAATATAGTAGGTATAATGAAATAATAAAATATGAATGGGTTTCTAATAGTACTTAAAGTGGTGATTTGTTTTATTATACTAACGGATCTCACGAAGGTTTTGTTAAGTTTTGTGTGATTGAAGTTTTCAAGTTTTGGGTGAGATCATGATGGATGAAGGAATAAGGAGTGGCAAGATCCTAAGCTTAGGGATGCCCATGGCACCTCAAGGAAATATTCAAGGACTCCCAAGCAACCAAGCTTGGGGATGCCCCGAAAGGCATCCCTTTCTTCTAATGACTATCGGTAATTTTACATGGAACTATATTTTTATTCGCCACATATCATGAGTTTTGCTAGGAGCGTCTTCTATTATATGAGTATTTGTGTGTTTTAATTTTTAGTTTGTCACAATCATCCTTGCTTGACACACCTATTTGACAGAGCCATAATGATGTTATGATTTGTTAGAATTGCTCTATATGCTTCACTTAATTTTTTTGAGCTAGGGAATTGCTCTACGTGCTTCACTTAAATCCTTTTGAGCATTGTGGTGGTTTAATTTATGAAGAAATGCTCTCATGCTGCACTTTGATTATTTTTTAGAGTTAGTAAATTTTGAAGAAATGCTCTCGTACTTCACTTAGATTATTTTGAGAGTTAGTAAATTTTGAACAAAAACTCTCATGCTTCACTTATATTATTTTGAGAGTTGAAAAAGGAAATTATTTTGAAGAAATTTATGCTCTCATGCTTCACTTAAATTTATTTGAGAGCTTGTTAGTAGCAATGGTAATATATGAATTTGGTCCCAAAGTGATAGATTTTCAAGGGGGATATAATAAAAACTTTCATGAAGATCATTGGATATTATAAACTTGATTCCTTGCAATAGTTTTGCGATATGGAGATAGTAATATGTGAATCATGTTGGTGAGTAATTATGATTTAGTAAGACTGTTGGTGTTATGGTTTGTGATTCCCTATGCAAGCACGAAAGACAATAGTAATGCAACAAAGAACATCCTACTTGTGGTGCCTTATTTGGTGTTAGTTATGTTTAATGCTCGTTTATGATCATTTTCATTTCTTGGTTGGTCGCTTCCCAATCTATTTGCTAGCCTTCATTTGTACTAGCGGGAATACTACTTGTGCATCAAACTCCTTAAACCCAAAATTATGCCAAATGAGTCCACCATACCTACTTATATGCGGTATTTCCATGTCGTTCCAAGTAAATTTGTATTTCCCAACTTTAATTTTGAGAATGAATTTCCTTTTATGTGCCCGTACCGCTCGCGAAGCGGCAAGGGGTCGCCAATATTTTCCATGCTAGGTATGTTATTCTCAAGGTGAGTGTTTATTCACTTGTCATTGCATGAGAGTGTTGCGGTAATAGGGATGCCTAGTCCCGAAATGTAAAAAATATATTTATATGTTGTCAATAATAAATTTCTTGGAAAGTGTTGTTATGGAAGGTATCCTCATATACATTTAGCCATGGATTGTGGAACAATGGTGGAAAAGGAAATAAACTTTATTTTATGTTTGGTAAACGCATATGACTTCTCTAGCATGGAAGATATTGGGAATTCTCGGTCATTTTCGTTGACAGGAAAAGCATGCCTCTCAAAACAATTTTATCTCCCAATTTAAGCTATGAGCTCTGGCACCTCTACAAATCTCTACTTCCCTCTGCGAAGGGCCTATATATTTACTTTTATGCAATTTTTATTTTTATTGAGTCTCCATCTTCTCTTATAAAGCACCAACTAGGGACCACTATTATCATACTTGTGCATTGGATGTAGCTAATATTTGAGTGTGTTTCATGAATGGATCAATGATAGAGCATAATGGGTTAGGGATAGCTTTTTTAGCGTTGATATTTTGAAAGACATTGTTGCTTGTTGATATGCTTGAGTATTGATGTCTTCATGTCAAATTATAGACTATTGCTTTGAATAATTGAAAGTCCAATTGTCCATGCTACAAAAGAAAAGAATATGTGATGAACATGATAGGCAACATTCCACATCAAAAATTCTGTTTTTATCATTTACCTACTCAAAGACGAGTAGGAATTAAGCTTACGGATGCTGATACATCTCCAACAAATCTATAATTTTTGATTGTTCCATGTTGTTATATTATAAATCTTGAATGTTTTATATACATTTACTAGCAACTTTATATCATTTTTTGGGATTAACCTATTAACTTAGTGCTAAGTGCCAGTTGCTATTTTTTGCATGTTTTTTTACTTTGCAGAATATCAATACCAAACGAAGTCCAAATGCCCGAAGCTTCAGGGGGAACCAAAAGAGGCTCGTGGGGCCCACTAGGCACCAGGGCGCGCCAGGGGCCTCCAGCGCACCCTGGTGGGTAATGGGGGCCCACAAGCACCGCTTTGACCTACGTCCGCCTCTATAAATACTCTAGATCCCAAAAACCCTAGGGGAGTGGACGAAATACCTTTTCCGCCACCGCATGTTCCAGAACCACGAGGTCCAATCTAGATGCCTTTTCCGGCACTCTGCCAGAGGGGGCAACGATCATGGAGGGGTTCTTCATCATCCTTGTTGCCCCTCCGGTGATGCGTGGGTAGTTTACCACAGACCCATGGGTATGTAGTTAGTAGCTAGATGGCTTCTTCTCTCTTTTTGATCTTTAATACAATGTTCTCCTCGTCTTTTCAGTGATCTATTTGATGTAACTCTTTTTTGTGTTGTGTTTGTTGGGATCCAATGAATTGTGAGTTTATGATCAAATCTATCCAAGAATATTCTTTGGGTCTTCTCTGAACTTTATGCATGATTGTTATAGCCTTGTATTTCTTCTCCGATTTATTGGTTTGGTTTGGCCAACTAGATTGATTTATCTTGCCATGGGAAGAGGTGCTTTGTGATGGGTTCGATCTTGCGGTACTCACTCATGTATCATTGGTATTAAGGGTAGCAGGATGGGGTTTATTCATACGTGAGTTTATCTTGTCTACATCATGTCATCATTCTTATTGCATTACTCCGTTTTTCCATGAACTTAATACATTAGATGCATGCTGGATAGCGGTCAATGTGTGGAGTAATAGTAGAAGATACCGGCAGGAGTCGGTTTACTAATCTTGGACATGATGCCTATATACATGATCATCGCCTTGGATATCATCATAATTATTTGCTTTTTAGAGAATTTTTCTGGACCAGAAGACACCTGTTGGGCCAAACAAGTACGAGAGTGGGGCTCCGAGGGGAGCACAACCCACCTGGGTGCGCATGGGGGCCCAGGCACACCCTGGTGGGTTGTGCCCTCATCGGCCGCCTCCCGCACTGCCTCTTTGGTCCGTAGTTAGTAGCTAGATGGCTTCCTCTCTCTCTCTTTTGATTCTCAATACAATGGTATCTTGGAGATCTATTTGATGTAACTATTTTCGCGGTGTGTTTGTTGGGATCCGATGAACTTTGAGTTTATTGTCAGATGTGTTTATCCATGAAAGTTATTTGAGTTTCTTTGTTCTCTTATATGCATGATTACTTATAGCCTCGTATTTCTCCTTCGAATATTTGGTTTAGTTAGGCAAACTAAATCGATTTTTCTTGCCATGGGAAGAGGTGCTTTGCGATGGGTTTGATCGTCCGGTGTTCTTTCCCAGTGACAGAAGGGGAAGCAAGACACGTATGTATCATTGCTATTAAGGATAACAAGATGGGGTCCATTCCTACATGAATAGATCTTGTGTACATCATGTAATCGTTCTTATTGCATTACTCAGTTTCTCCATGAACTTAATACACTAGATGCATGCTGGATAGCGGTCGATGTGTGGAGTAATAGTAGTAGATGAAGGCAGGAGTCGGTCTACTAATCTTGGACGTGATGCCTATATAATGATCATTGCCTGGAAATCGTCATAATTATTTGAAGTTCTATCAACTTCCCAACAGTAATTTGTTTACCGGTCTACTAATCGGGGGCCGTAGCTGCACTCGGAGACTGTGCAGGGCGGCGCTCGCCGCTCATGGCCCACGCCTCCTTAAGCTCCTCGATCTCCTTGGAGATGAATTCTCGCGCTCCTGGCGCCTCACACTTATCTCCTTGCTTGTGGGGGCGCGCATCGAAGCACGCCTCCAAGTGGTGCCCAAGCACCTCCCTTGTCGACTGGTCAGGTCAGAGGCCCTCTAGACGGAAGCCCCCGAGCCCACCCTAAGGGGGGTGCTGGGCGGGCCTTCCTATGCAGGAGGAAGAGGCGCCCTAGGAGGGGGCGCGGAGCCTGAGGCACCGCTAGCGGGCATCTCGGCCTCCTGACGGATCTTTGGGAGGAGCTACTTCTTCTTCTTGGGGTGGCCTCGTGAGTTAGGATGCCGCCCTCGTCGTCAGAGTTTTCAATCGCCGCGGCTTGGTAGGCACGCTCAAGAGAGCAAACTACATCCTTCTCATTGCACGCGACCGTGATGATACCACTGCACCCTGGCATCTTGAGGACGTTGTGGCCATGGTGGGTTGCCGCCATGAACTTGGCGAGGGCCGGGTACCCCAGGATGGCATTGTACGGGAGGCTGATGTGGTGACGTCGAAGTCGATGAGCTCGGTGTGGTAGTTGTCGCGCTTGCCGAAGGTGACCGGGAGGCATACCTACCCCAGGGGGATGGTAGACCCGTCGGTCACCCTAGAGAATGGTTTGGTCGGCATGATTTGATCATAGGGCACCTAAAGCATCTCAAACGTCTCGACGGAAAGGACATTGAGCCCAGTGCCACCGTCGGTGATGGTCTTGGTGATGAGGACGTTGCTGATGGTGGGCGTGCAGAGCATGGGGAGTGCGCCTGTGGGAGCCGAGCACTTGGGGTGGTCCTTGGAGTCGAACGTAATGGCGTACTACGACCACCTAAGGGGATGCACGACCTCAAGCTTAGGGCGGGCCGTGTTCACCTCACGAGAGAACTGCTTGAAGATGCGGTTCGAGGCAAGGACATGGGCGCCACCCAGGATGCAGACAATCGCACAGGGTTCTTGGAAGCCTCCAGCCCCATCATCCTATCGGTTGTCGTCATTTATCCTTGGCGACGGCAGCGGAGGGAGGTCGGCATTGCCCTGGGATGGTCCTCACGAGGCTGGTCACATCAGGGGCCGTCGCAAGGTTGATCCCCCCAGTCGTCCTTGCGAGGTTGATCGCGTCAATCCTGGCGAGGGTCTCGGTTGTCCCAGCGACCTCCGCCACGGCCTCCCCATGGTCACCACGCTCGGGGCGGCGGCCGAGGCGTCCATCATGGAGTGCCCTGGGCTCCTGACATTCGTTGGTGTTGTGGCCGTGTACATTGTGGAATACGCAGAATGGGCGGTTGCCCTGGGAGGCTCATCATGGTCACGACCATGCTTCATCTCGAGCTCTGCTGCGAGCACTGCATGGCCCTTGCGCTTCGCCTCCTTAGCCTTGGCCTACTTGTCTTCTGGGTCGGCCTCCAGAAGTTCGAGGAAGGAGAGGCGGCCCTCTTCGGCCCATGCACACTTGTTCGCCAAGTTCAACACCCCCATGGACAAACATAAGTCGTCGTGGATGGCAAGCTCCTCTTTCATCTTGACATCCCTGACGCCATCGGTAAATGCCAAGATGATGGGCCTCGTCCGATGCCTTCGAGATCTGGAGGAGAACATTCATGAAGCGCTGTGTGTACTTGTGCAAAGTCTCACCTGGCTACTGCTTTACGCGCCACAGGTCATTCACTGCAGGGGCATGGTCGCGGGTGCCCTGGAAGTTAGTGATGAAGCACTCGCGAAGCTCGTCCCAAGAGGAGATTGACCCCTCCGGGAGGTGCAGGAGCCAGGAGTGCACGCCGTCCATGAGGGCCATGGGGAACCAGTTCGCCATGACCTTGTCGTCACCGTTTGCCACCTCGATGCTCAGCGAGTAGAGCTAGAGGAACTCCGCAGGGTCGGGGGTGCCGTCGTAGCATGGAGGCACGTCTGGCTTGGACTTGCGGGGCCAGACGACGCGGCACAGCTCCGGGGTGAAGGTGTGGCAGCCCACTGCAGTCACGAGCGCAACACACATGGGCTGAGCTCGGTCTTGACGTCCATGCACCGCAGCCTCTGGTGGCGCATAGTCTTGATGCTGGTGCGGTGGTGCTGGGAGCGCACATGCGTCACCTTGTGGCCGGTGCACCTCCTGGCAGCTTGCCTCATCCCGTGCCAGCGCCCCAAGCGGCGGGTCACGTAGGTGCGCATCGCGCCTGGGCTCGTGGTCGGCGCCACGCAGAGGAGGAGGAGGCGCACCATGGGCCATGTTGCCCGCCTGGGAGGGCCGGGGACGGAGCGAGCGGGACGGTGCAGGGACCCCACCAGCAGCGTTGACGAGCTCGGTGATGCGGCCCAACCAGTCATCGTATCCCTCGTTGGCGGGTTGGTAGCGCAGCAGCTCACGCGCCATGAGAAGCACAACCTATGCGTTCACGGGCCCGCGGCGAGTGTGGGAGGACGACGCTGTGGCGGGAGTGAGAGACGGAGTAGTGGTGCGGCCATCGCGCCGCATAGAGGGTGGCAGCAACGAGTCCTGCTGCTCGTGAGTAGCAGGGATAGTGGAAATGTTAGCCACGTGAGAGGCAGAGTGGTGTGGGGCACCATGGCCCATGGGCACCGTCTGGGCAATGCGAGCAACCCGGCGCTCGGCACAGACTCGGTGTGCGTCGATCATGGGAGAGACAGAGCGGAGACGAGGTGGAACTGGAACATAGATTTTGACACGCCCCTACCTGGCACACCAAGTGTCAGATTCAGGGCTCCGCAGACCCAAGAAGATTCGAACTCTGGGGCATGTGCAAAGATCCCAACCATCTCCAGTCTCAAGCTCACCACCCCACATCCTAGCCTCGTCGAGTTCGCGTAAGTGGGGGGAGAAGATGGACACGACAGTTTACCCAGGTTCGGGGCACCTTGCTTCGTAAAACCCTACTCCTGCTTTGTGGTGGATTGGCCTCACGAGAAGGCGGATGATGAACTAGTACAATGGATGAGCAGCCTCGTGAGGGCTCAGTTGGTGAGGATGAATCAGTCCGGGGTCGGGCTCAGTATCCTTTCTACGATGGTGGCTAGCCCATATTTATGATGGCCTTGGTCCTCTTCCCACATAACTTAGTCGGGAGTGGATCTCACAACGGCCAATTTGAAAGGGGACAAAAAGTACATCTTATCCTGATGAAAGGTGGTCTTGGCCTGCAAAGCTTCTGACCATGACGCAGCGGTGGGCTCGGCGATGACATCCGTCCTGCCGAGCTCGTGGTCTTGGTCTCGTTGCACTGGAATGGAAACCTTTGGGGCCTTCCTTAGGAACTTGTGCCTACCCTTGCTCCCTTAGCACCGAAGAGGAAACTGTCCCCTCTGCGCCCGCTGGCGCCCGCCTGGCCTTGGTCCTCATGGCTCATGTCATCAGGGGCATCACGAGGCGGGGGGCTTGCATAGAGTTCTCCGCCCCTCTAGAGGCAGGCTCGGGGAGCCGCTCCTCTGGAGGTTTTGGCGTCGTTCTCCTCGCGAGGGTCTTGCCTTGGGGGTCTTGTAGCTTGAGCCATACCAGGCCGTCAGTGAGCCCGCGTGCTGGGCCGCAGGCAGGCAAGTATGGGTACCCCCGATCCCAGAACGCCGACACATCTTGCTCCCTGCTATGTGTCTCTAACTATGATTCTCTCTGTGAAATCTCTTTCTGTCACACAAACACAAACTTCATCTCCCGGGGTCTCATTTTTCTCTACTATTCCCCTGTATGCCGCTCATGGACACCCTCTCACTCTAGAGATGTCTCGCACTCCCTATGTCTCAATAGCTACGACTCTGCTCCCTATTAAATATCTCCCTCTCTCTCTCCCTCACACACACACACAAACTATGTCTTCCATGGTCTCATATCTCTTCACCATTCCCTTGTATGCCACTCACACACACCCTCTCTCCCTAGGGACATCTCACGTTCCCTAATATGTCTCTCTAGCTGCGACTCTCCTTGTGAAATATCTTTCTCTCTCGCAAACACAAATCTGTGTCTCTCGGGATCTCATTTCTCTCTGGTATTCGTTTGTATGTCACTCGGATGCACCCTCTCTCTATCTCTCACACACCCACACACATAACTCAACTTTCTGATCCACTCGACTCTTATCTCTAACACACACACTAGCCGATCTCCGTCTAGCTAGCATCTCTATCTCTCTATTTCTCCATTTCTCCATCAATCTTCTTTCTCGCTCGTAGTCTTGCTTCCTATCATGCACACTCTATCAGTTTCTCTCTACATGTAGTCATGCACCCTCTTTTTATCTTTCTCTCTCACACACATAACTCACCCCTCTAATCCACTGAACTCTTATCTATAACACAGAAACTAGCCGATGTCCCTCTAGCTAGCATCTCTATCTCTCTATCTATCTGTTTCTCCATCAATCTTGTTTCTCGCCCGCACTCTTGCTTCCTATCATGCACACTATATCTGTTTCTCTATACAAAAATCTATAGGTCGATCTCTTTTGCACACACATTATGTCTCGCTTTCTCCGCTCGCCATAGATGGATGCTCCAGCCTACGCCACTTTCTCTTAAATACAAAAACACATGCTCAATCATCGGGCCTTCTTCCCTCCACTCCCACATGCATGCATATTGTCATACCGATCCATCTCTCCCATCTCGTTGATCTTATGACTTATGTCTTCTTTCTTTTATCTTGATCATGCACGCGCGCTCACATACATCTCATGTATACATGTATACCTCTTGCACATGCACGTTCATGGTCTCATATGTCTCCATACGCAGTTAACTAGCAGGGCAACCCGCGCATTTGCATGGCTAGACTATTTTTTTTGTGATTAGATTTGCTTTCACTAATGATTTAAATTTTGCATTTAACATTATCACGTGATATTTTAGCAATCATAAAATATTTTAAAACGAAATGCTTTTTCTTTGTGTGTGCTCATTTTTTCCATTATATGAAAAATTATATATGATAGATTTATTGTAAATATTTTTAATGTACTTGTGAGTGTATTTTAGAAGGTATTAAGGAATGCCATTTTTATGGAACTCGGAACGGACACACATCTATGTGAAGTTACATTTCAGAGATCCATGCATTTGAGCGGGTAGATTTTTTAAATTTTTGATTGGCTTTGTTTTGAGACTTGACTTAATTTTGGCATTTAACATTATCATGTTATATTTTAGCAGTCATAAAAGATATTGAAAGGAAATGATTTTTCTATTTATGTGTTTGTTTTTTCCATTACATGAAATTGTGTATGATAGATTTAATTTACTTGTGAGTGTCTTTTAGAAGCGTTTTAAGTATTCCTTCTTTTTATATTATTACTGTACGGCTATCTGAAGTTGTTTCGATGCGTACTTTGTTCTTAGACTGGACCAAAATATCATCCTAAAAAAGACCGGACCAAAATATAACATGCACTTCGACAGTGCTATTTTTGGTTGTTTTTGGCTGTTTTCCCTAGGGGACCTCTAGCGCACCTCTTCTCCACTCCTTTTCTGCGGCAGCACCAGCGCATGCGCCGCCGTCACTCGCTGCTCATAGCGGCTGCGCGGCGTACTGCCGCCAACTATAACTTAAGCGGAGGGAGGATGTACGCTGCAGCATCAGTCCTGACCTCTTTTGCCGAATGGATTTGGGGTAGCTTGCACAGGTAAAATCCCTAATTTTTTTCCCCATTTCACATGAGGTAAATTTCATCCCAGATTAGAAATTGATGGGTAAAATCTCCATTCCACAACCACACCTCTAGATTTGAAGATATTTAAATATCCATGCTGCAGGCACTTTTTCATGGAGCTGATAGTATAGAGATTGGGATTTGGGGACTATTCATTAGATTGGTTTGAGCTGGAGATCGTCATCTTCTGGAAGTATGTGGTATGACAGAGATGAGGGTAGATTAAATAGAGTTGATATCCATTGCTAGAGGAAAAAGGTACGATCTGTATTTTTTGCTCTCAAAAATTACTTCTCAAGTTTATATAGAAATATTAATGTTGATAGATCTTATATCTGTATAAATATGAAAAAGTTAGTTCACGGATGCAGAACTGATGGATGGAAAATTGTACTCCCCTCGTTCCTAAATATTTGTCTTTTTAGATATTTCAAATGGACTACCACGTACAGATGTATATAGACACTTGCTGAAATCTCTAGAAAGACAAATATTTAGGAACGGAGGGAGTATATTTTGTTGAAAGATGAAAGATCCATATATACACATACATTTATTCGGCCGAGGAGGCTAATGCTTATTTTTCTAGAGACAAATAAAGGAGATACGGGAATTGGAAACTAAACGTGAGAGAGATGTGAGTGTTAGTGTGAGAGAGAATAGTAATGGATATTTAGGCGGAATTAATTTGTGAACTTTCTCTAGAACGATAAAAGATTTGGATTTTGAGATTATTCATGAATAGATTTTAGTGTTGTGGACCGTTGCTTCTATAGATTATAGCATGAGGGAGATTACGAAAAGCTTATTGTAGGTGGAACCCATTAGTGACTTCATTGTTTCATCTGCTGCGACATCAAATATTCAAGGATAAATAACTAATAAAAAAGTAATATTTTCTTTCAAGTTCAAACATATATATTTATAGATTAGTAACAATGTAAAATTAACATGTCAACCAAGTACATGTGTTGTTGATAACGTATAGTAAGGTTCTCTTTGACTCTATCTCTATGTAATTACACATGAATTGTCTATGCAGAATTATAGTTGTCATTGATCAGCACCTTCAATCCTTCCTTGCTTGTCACTCTTGATAGTGCCACATATAGTTGTCCATGACGGAACACTTGCTTAGACAAATATATTCCTACCTTGTTTAAGGACTGACTTTGACTCTTGTTTATCGTCATTGCGAAACACACTGATGATGGATATTGCCTTCTTTTTAGCACGAATGGTCATTTTGCGTTGCTGGGTAACATGATGATTTGAGGTATAACTTTTCGCTGACATGTGTTCCTGTGATTATTTATGTCTCGGTGTATTTGTTTCCCAGTTGTGTAATTGTCATTATTGTACCGTTGCATACACCTGCTGCTTGGTTGATGCTGCGTAGGAGCATGACTGGCAAACCCACCTTCAGTTTTAACTTATGGTCAGCGATTCCTAGGGATGTCAAGGTGTTGAGGAACTCAGTAGGCTGCATGTTGCCTTGCACACTGTGTCCAGGCTTAGGTATGTCACCTCTTCACCTTGTATTTGGCTCATTATGTGGTTGCTTATCTCCTTGACTGTATCATTTCTTGGACATAGTATTGCTCTTTCTTCTAGGTAATCCCGCTCATAGTATTTTTGCAGAAAGTTTGGGTATATGCTTTTGCCGATTTGTTCTTTAAGATTTTCTCCTTTCTGTAGCAGTAGGTATTTTGGTATTTTTATCCAATCCTCTCCTTCATCTGATGTTGTTTTTCCATCACCAATTTGTAGTATTCACTCTGCAAATTCAGCAACCTTTTGCTTTTGTATTGGATCATGTGACAAACACTCCAGCCGCATGTTTTGTGCTAACTCAAATATTTCCAAGTGTTTCCACAGATATGACCTTTCGATTGAAGCGTTAACTATCCGCTCTCTCTTTCCTTTGGTTATAACTGGCAGGATTTGTCTTACATCGCCTCCTAGTATTACTGTCATTTCACCAAATGGCTTTTCATCACTGTTTTCATTAGTGAACCTGAGAATATCTCTAAGGCTTTTGTCTAGTACCTCGAAGCAGTGTTTGTTTGGCATAGGATCTTCGTCCCACAATATAAGTGAGGTCTTCTTTAGCAGTTCAGCCAAAGGTGAGCCTTGTTTATCTCACACATTGATTCTTCAGGATATTAAGCGGAATGCAGAATTTTGAGTGTGTTGTTCTTCCACGTTGGAGAAGCAACGCTGTAATGCCACATGATGCTAACGCAAGCACCATCTTCCCCTCTGATCTTAGCTTTGTCATTATGGCTTTCCATACATAGGTTTTTCCTGTGCCACCGTAGCCTTCGACAAATATCTACTTTACTAGCCCTTTGTCCTCATAATTCTCATATAATCTTTGGGACTTCTTTAGATTTTCCATCTAAGGAATTCAACAGGAATGATACCGATGTATTGAGTCTTTCAGCCTCTTCATCAAATAAAGTGCAACTTGTAGTAGCAGTGTGATCACTAATTTGGAGTTAAATGCGGTTCCTAGAATCATATTTAATTAGTGCAACACAAATATGATAGTATATAATGATGATCAAATCTACAGAATATGCTTATCGAGGTGTTACACCTTCTGGATACGTATTGTAGTTCTTGCAACAATAATTATGTGATTCTGTTATGGCGCTGCTAGAAGGAGGGCACGAGAGGGCCGGCCGGGGGCCTTTCTGCCCACGGCCGGGCAAGAGGGAAGGGATTTCCTTCTTAATTCTTGCTTGATTAGATTGATACATCTCCTCTCTTTATATAGAGAGGTTTACTTGACTCCCAAGCAAGGCTTACTTGACCCCTAAGCAAGCGACCCTTATCTCTAATTAACCCTAAGACTAATGGGCTCATTAGGCCCATTACGTACTCTAACACTACACCCCACCTGGACATGCAGCTTGTCCACTTGACGCAGCAGCCTGCAGCCTCACCGCCTCCAAACCCGCCACCACCACCGCCGCCGCTGCCCACTGCCTCCCCCACCGCCGCTGCCACCGACTCCACCACCGCCGCTGCTTCATCGCCGGGCGCCATGGCTTCGCTGCCGGCGCCGATCGCCCCCGCACCCGGCACCACACCGGGCCAGGGCCAGCCGCAACCCCCCATCCAACAACCGCCGCCGTCGCCTCCCCCCGTGCCGCAGCAGTTTACGCCGGAGGCCATGGCCGGCGTGCTCAACGACTTGCTCGTCGC
>NC_041391.1:408718577-408817009 GCF_002162155.2 Triticum dicoccoides | reverse complement strand
GCCCAGGGCCCGCAGTGGCCGACCTGGGCCACCCCGTCCGCGCCCCAGTGGCCGACGCCGGCACTCACGGCGCCACCAGCACCGCCAGCTCGGTGGCCGGCCTGGACCGCGCCGTCCCTCCCTGCGGCCACCGTGCAGGTGCCACCACCGCCCCCGCCCAGCCCTAGCCTGGGCCGGTCTGCGCCGAGCGACTCCTGATCCAGGAGGTCCGCTTTCCGTCGTCACCGTCTCCGCTTCCAGGCTGGCTCCACGGGATGTCCCCTCCACCGGCTTACACGGAGGCCCGACCGCCGTCGGGTTCCCAGTTGCAGCCCGAGGCGTCAGGCGCCACGGGGAACTACGCCGGCCTTCCCACCATGGACCGGGCGCCGTCATCAGCCCTCCGCACCGCGAGGCAGTGGGCCATGGCGCGCCACACCAGCAGCCGCCCCGGTTCGCCAAGCTCGACTTCGCCACGTATGACGGCACGGAGGACCCCCTCAACTGGCTCAACCAGTGCGACCAGTTCTTTCGCGGGCAGCGCACCCTCGCCTCGGACCGTACTTGGCTCGCCTCTTATCACCTCCGCGGCGCCGCGCAGACATGGTACTACGCTCTCGAGCAGGACGAGGGCACCATGCCTCCTTGGGAAGCGCCTTCGCGAGCTCTGCCTCCTCCGCTTTGGGCCCCCGGTTCACGGGAGCCGCCTGGCGGAGCTCGGCCGCCTTCCCTTCACCTCCACGGTGCAGGACTGCGCCGACCGTTTTCAAGCCCTGGCATGCCATGCGTCGGGTGTGACGGCGCAACAGCGGGCCGACCTCTTTGTCGGTGGCCTTCCGGATCACATCCGCGTGGACGTTGAGCTTCGGGGACCCCAGGATCTCCAGTCGGCCATGTACTATGCCCGCGCGTTCGAGCGCCGCGCGGTGGCCATCCAGCAGGAATCACCGTTCCAGACCGCTGGGTCGCTACCCGGGCCGGATTCCGCGCAGGGTCGGCCTGCGCAGGCTTCTGCGGCACCCCTAGCCGCGACCGAGGGACGCCCGTTCCGCCGGCTCACCCCAGCTGAGCTCCTCGAGCGTCGCCGCAAAGGATTGTGCTTCAACTGCGACGAGCCCTACACGCCCGGCCATGCCTGCCCGCGACTCTTCTACCTGGAGGTTGCAGACTACATTCCAGAGGACGCCGTCGCCGCTGACCTGGCTGCCCCAGCTGTCGAGAAGGTGCTTGACGCTGGCTGATCGCCTCGAGGAGTTCCGCAAGCGCTTCCTCACCTTACAGCTCGAGGACGAGCTGTTTGTGCAGGCGGGGAGAAGTGTTATGGCCGGTTTAGCTAGGCCCACTGGGCATCTTAGCCCACAAGTTATCTTAGTTTAATTCTTATGCAAGTTATCTTAGGTTAATTCTTATGCAAGTTATCTAGGTTATAAATATAGGTTGTAAGACACTTTTTGGAATTAAGCAATAAAGATATTCTATCCTATTGCCCGGCTCCAGAGGAGCCGGAAACCCTAGCCGCCTCCTGCCCAATCGCCGCCGCCCTCCTCCTCCCTCGCAACGGCGCCGACGCGCCGGAGCTCGCGTGCTCGCCCCCGACCTCCGCTGGTCTTCCCTTATAACCTAAGGAGTAGAGCCGGTAGGAACCCTAGTCCTACCAGATTCTTTCATAGCAATTTTGTTGCTAACTTCGCATGACACGTACCACCATCTAATATTTTCTTGTAACCGACCAATTATAGATATTTTGTGAACACGAAGTCCTGAAAGTCGATGAAGAAAATATAGCTATTTAAATAATATGCAGCCACTCAAAGAAATATATCAAATACTCCCTCTGTAAACAAATATAAGAAATATAGCTATTTTGTATACATAGGGAGTACATATGTAGGTCTTGGAGGCTTGCATGATATCATATCTTAGAAGAGTTTTAATGCAATACCTTATTTGATGGGTTGTCGTGATTGATTCTAGTAAGTTCTTTTAATGTCCTTCTATAAAAAAATTGTTCTTCTAGTGTCCCTTGTGTATTTCTATCCATATCCATCATTTTTGGAAAAGTTTCTTTGGTGGAGTGGCTATACATAAAAGATAGTAAACATAGATATATTGTGGACTAATCTTCCCCTTAATGATACTCTGCTTTTATCACCCTTGAATAATCCATTCTGAAGTAATTAATGATAAATATGTGAAAGAAAACAACCTTTACCATTTAATGAAACATTGATGCATGGATATACACTTATTCTGGCATAAGAATTTCGATCTCACGTCTATCTAAAGTAGTTTTTTCCTTTGTCATCCTTGATTCTATTGGTTTAATCTTGGTAAGAACCGAACGAAATCTGTAAATTTTAAGATTAACGACTTCAGAATTAGAAATTTAATAATTTGGAGTCTATTAATACAACTACAAACATACATGAGCATTGTTATTCTTTTTCTAGCCGTTCTTGTAGGGTATCTTTGCTAGCAAACTCAAAGCAGTAATATGGAAAATTATCTGAGGAACCTTTCATCTCCTTTAGGTTTGTATTCTATATAGAAATAAGTTTAGTTCATTGCTGACTGGACAATATTTTGTCGAATCTGTACAACTTTAAATTGCTAGAAGCATATATAGAACCCTCGTTGATCTTTGGTCTATAAGAGTCAATTAGATTCTTCTAGATAGTAGCATGAATTGTGTCACTCTTCAAAATTAAATGAAATATAATCTTAGAAATAATTTTGACAGTAGAAGAAACCCATTGTTAATAATGTGAAGAAAATACCTGCTCATCCATCTAGATCATATCCATGCTTATAAGTTCATCATGTGAAGGGTTTATTGAATCCCACATTCTCATTACTTTGGATTTAATATGCCATGTGTGTCCTCTTGTGGTTAGCTCACTCAACTTCTTGTACTTCATAGGTTGTTGTTTTCAGAAGAATTTTAAAAAGAGCGATTCATATGATACTGCACCAATGAAATCTTGGTTCATTTTTTTCTAACTAATCAACAGTGAACATGAAAATAGGGCGTTCGTAAGGAATTTGTGAAGAAAGCTGGGATGGGAAGATTTGAGCAGACAAAACATAATCTTAGAAATAATTTTGATAGTAGAAGAAACCCATTGTTAATAATGTGAAGAAAATATCTGCTCATCCATCTTGATCATAGCCATGCTCATAAGTTCATGAGGCGAAGGGTTTGTTGAATCCCACATTCTCATTACTTTGGCTTTAATATGCCATGTGTGTCCTCTTATTGTTAGCTCACTCAACTTCTTGTATGCCATAGGTTGTTTCCTTCTTTAAAAAGAGCGATTCATATGATACTACACCAATGAAATTTTGATTACAAAGATTCTAACTAATAAACAATGAACATGGAAATAGGGTGTTCGTACGGAATTTGCGAAGAAAGCTGGGATGGGAAGATTTGAGCAAACATCAAGCAGTTGTATATTACCGAAAGTAGATGATGTTTCCGTCGTTCCTTCCTTTGGCCTTCAATGTGCAAGCAGTTATATATATTATTACCCAAAATAGATGATGTTTCTGTCGTTCCTTCTTTAGGCCTTCGATGTGTCTAGGCGTCTTGCCGCCCCATTGGATACGCGGGGTGTCATGCCGATCTTGCTGGTGCAATCGATCGTCCTCGGCCTGTGTTGATGTGTTATTAC
Organism: Triticum dicoccoides; assembly: GCF_002162155.2. Classification (NCBI taxonomy): domain Eukaryota; kingdom Viridiplantae; phylum Streptophyta; class Magnoliopsida; order Poales; family Poaceae; genus Triticum; species Triticum dicoccoides. The sequence goes on along the minus strand of NC_041391.1, from coordinate 408,813,356 downwards.
CCAAAGTTGATGTTGTTTTTGTTGTTCCTTCTTCGGGCCTTCGACATGATGCATGTCCTACCATCCCCTTTGATAGGCGAGGCATCGACCTTGCAGGTGCAGCTGATCGTCCTCGGCATCCACCTTGCCGGTGCAACTGATCGTCCTTAGCATCGACCTTGCTGGTGCAACTGATCGTCCTTGGCATGTGTTGTGACATGTGGCGGCGTGTGTTGATTTGCTGGGTGTGATGTCTTGTAATGTTTCTATGTTGCGGATATGTCAACCTGAGAAACAGCATATGTCCGTGTACGGCGTGCAATATTATAGAACGTGTCCTTGCCTAATTCAAGTTTGTACGTGAAACAGTATATGTATGTCTTGCCTAATATGTATGTCTCCTTGCCTAATATGCACGTGCAATATTAAATAATGTGTCCTTGCCTAATCCAGGACTGTACGTGAAATAATAGTCTAAATAACGTGTGCTTGCCTAATCCAAGTCTGTACGTGAAATAACAAAAGTTGTCCTTGTCTAATCCTAACCGTCGATACATCTTATTTTTAAAGTGTCAAATCACCACCGTTCGTTTTCTATCATTTTTAGTATATAATGGAGGATGGATGGAAGATTGATAGATAGATAGGTAAATTACCCTCAGCCCTTATCCCACATCAAATCTTTTTCTTCTTGTGTGCACATGACTTCCGTCTGGATGGGTCTCTTCTCTAAAACACACACTCACTGTCGGAGTAATGGGCCACGGGTAGGCTGACCCGAGCCCCAGAACCTTTCAAGACATCGGGGCAGGCCGCGCCCCTCAAAGTCGAGTCTCAGATGACGACTCCCAGATGAGCCGAGTCTCAGATGACGACTCCCAGATGGGCCGACTCATGGCCGGCGACTTCCGGAGGAGCCGACTATGGAGAGTCGGCCCACGACTCTACACTCGTTGCGATAGGCGAGGCGGGTACGACCACAACGTGGTCGTCACCTCGTGCTTGCGAGGGGCCGACATGGCTACAGTGTGCCGTACCGCTGGAGATCTCCGGCGTGGCCCGACACTGTTGCCATGCCAGCCCTGACCTCAGCCATAGTGCGCAGCGCACTGTGGCCACGATGGCCTACCTATACAGCTCAGAGACGGCGGACCCGCCAGTCAGTGAGAGCATAGAAGACGGCGGATACGCCCCGAAGGCGGCCCCGTGGGAGTCGGCTCCCCAGAGTCGGCCAGCCTCTCCCACGGGTCCCACGCGCCATTAACCAGACAAGACGGGGAGTAACGACAGTGATCGCCCGATAGACGGCGGCACTGTTGCCACGACCCAATGACCAAGCCTGCGTCATCAGAAGCACTGCTACAGTACCGGACTCGCCGGCGGGGCCCGCGAGTCGGCGGGCCCCAGCAGTCGGCGGAGAAGACGGCGGCCTGTGAGACAGACGGCTGGGACCTGCGCCCAGCCGGATTACCATTGTACCCCCGGGGGGTAGGCCTATATAAACCCTCCGGGGCACCCATGCAAAGGGTTGGCATCCATTAGCCTTAGACCAGATCATATAGGAGGAAGAGAGCTAGCCTTGCCTCCTTCTACCTCCAGAATACAACTCTAGGAGCAACCTTGTAGTCACTACGCCTTAGTGATCATGCGGAGACCCCGCAGAGCAGCAGTAGGGGTGTTATCTCCCTGGAGATCCCCGAAGCTGGGTACGATTCGCCGGCGTGCATGCCTTCGCCTAATCCCGTTTTCTGGCACCTGCGACGTTCTACTCGCTCCCACCATGATAAGCCATCCTTTGGCATATGTCGCACCCAACCCCCGACATTTGGCGCCCATCGTGGGGCGAGGTGCACCGTCGTCCGGAGACCTGCTTTGGACGGGAACCCTTTTCCTCCCCCACGAGCGTAGCCAGCCCGGCACGCCCGATGGCGCTTGCCCCGACGCGCTGCAAAGCGCCGACGACGCCTGCGCGGCGAGCTGCCTCGCTGACCTTCTCGGCGAGGTTAGCATCTCCGACGAGCCTGCATCCGATGCGGTCACAGGCGGCCCCGAAAGCCTCCTCGCGGGCCTCCTCGACCATCTCCATGTCGCCGGCGAGCCTGCCGTGGACTTGGAGTCCGTAGGCTCCACCGACCCGATGCTGGTCGACTCCGACAGCGTGTCGCTCGACACGTTCCCCTCCAATGTGGTGATCTACGACGAGCCGCTCCCTCGCGAGGAGAGCGGCGGAAGCGCCATCACAGAAGTGCTCGTCATTAGTCATGGCGAGCACTCCGGTGAAGGAGCTCATGACCCGCTCGACGCGGCTCTGCGAGACCTGACGGCACCCATTCTGGAGGACGCTGACGCCGAGACGCTGGAGGCACGCCGCCTTCAGCTCGTCAAAGGCGCGAAGAAGCTGGCGAGCATGAGACGCTTGTCGGAGGCCTACCAACGTGAGATGGATCGCGCTGTGGGCGGCTCGCCAGCGCCGACTGGGCCTAGCCGCCTAGGCGCGGTCCGACAACGCGGCGTGGCCATCGCCAACCTGTTCGGGGCCGATCGCCCCGTATATGCCACGCTTGCGGGGAACATCTGCGCCGCCCAGGCGGCAGCAGACGAACTAGACAACTTCAAAGGCGAAGAGCGCCGCTTGATGACCAAGCGAGTCCAGCGACTCCTCAAAGCGGCTGCCGCACAGAACGAAGCCGGCTGCCGCACGGAGGCGCCGCAACGCCAAAATGATGACCTACCTCCCCGCCAAGATCAAGGCGCGACGTCTCGGACGCCGACTGGCGGAGTCCGCGGAAGAAGAGAGAAGGATCCGGCTGTCAGCCATAGTCGGACTCGCATCACCATCGAGCGCGACCCAGACGGCCGCCCAAGAGCAGTGGAACGGCAGGGCGACTACCTTCCTCCCCCACCACGAAGAGAAAAATGAGTCTCCCCGCCGCCCGTTGAGCATCCGACTCTCGGCGACCGCCTCGGCCGTCGAGAGGGAGTCGGAGAGAACGACTCCCGCCTCCGAATCGACCGACTCCACCGATCCCTGGCGCTGGAAGAAGAAGATGAGCTGGGCCCGCCCTGCTTCGGGCCCCGCATTCGAGACGAGCCCTTTCCCAAAGGGTTCACGCTCCCCCGAGACACGCCCAAGTACACCGGCTCCGTGAAGCCGGAAGATTGGCTAGTTGACTATTCCACAACCGTCAACATAGCAAACGGCAACAAGCGTGTTGCTGTGAAGTACGTTCCGCTCATGCTTCAGGGCACGACCCGGACATGGTTGAACAGTTTGAAGCCCCGCAGCAGCAACAGTTGGGTCAACTTCACCGAGGCTTTCATCCGCAACTTCACAAGCACGTACAAGCGACCCTCCAAGCCGCGCCAGCTCTCCTTGTGCGTGCAAGGCCAAGACGAGTCGACTCGCGACTACCTCACGCGATGGGGCGAGCTTCGGAACTCCTACGAGGGCGTGCACGAGGTGCAGGCTATTGAGTACTTCACCGCCGGGTGCAGAGAAGGCACCCTCCTCAAGCACAGGCTCCTCTGCGACGAGCTAGAGACCCTCGACGAGTTGCTGGTCATAGCAGACAAGTATGCTACAGCCGACTCCTCCATGAAGACAGAGATTCAAGTTAGTGCGACTGGCAAAGTGGCCCCTCAAGCTCCCAGAACTCCGGCTGGAGACACCAGTCGGCGACAGCAGCAGAATGATCACAAGCGCAAGGCCCCACAGCCGACTTCCAGCAGTCGGCAGGTTGCCACAGTCGAAGACCAACAGCCTGAGGGGCAGCCTCCAGCGAAGCGACAGAAAGGCGGCAAGTCCAACTGGTTGCCGACCTTCTCTTATGAGCAGACTTTAGATGGTCCCTGCAAGTTCCACAGCGGCACGAAGCCGTCGAACCATACCACCCGAAAGTGCCACTGGCTCACCAGAATCGCCAAGGGAGACGGCCTCCTTCCTCCTCCGCCTGCTGGGCCGCCGCCTCCACAGCCGCCCCAGTAGCCAGCGGCCAGGCCAGTCGGCGCCGTACAAGATGAATACCCCGAAGAACATGGAGCTTATGTGGTGTTCACCAGTATGGCTGATGATCGACGCAGCAGACGGTTGCAGCAGCAGGAAGTGAATGCAGTAGCATCAGATACTCCGGAGTTTATGCATTGGTCCGAGAAGCCTATCAGTTGGAGCAGAGCCGATCACCCAGAGGTGATGCCGAATCCGGGCTCCTACGCCCTGGTTCTGAGTGCTACCTTGGCCACTGATAGGCGGGCCGCTCGCTTCTCGCGAGTGTTGATAGACGGAGGCAGCAGCATCAACATCCTGTACAAGGATACCATGGAGAAACTAGGAATCAAGCAGAAGCAGCTTCAAAGCAGCCGAACTGTTTTCCACGGCATTGTACCTGGCCTTTTTTGCTCCCCAATTGGCAAGATTCAGATAGATGTCCTCTTCGGAGACAAAGATCATTTTCGCCGAGAGCCAATTTGGTTCGAAGTGGTGGACCTTGAAAGCCCATACCAAGCATTGCTTGGCCGACCTGCTTTGGCCAAGTTCATGGCGGTCCCCCATTACGCTTACCTCAAGATGAAGATGCCAAGTTGAAAGGGTATTCTGACCGTGGCCGGCGACTACAGGAAGTCGTCCGCTTGCGCGGCCGAGAGTAGTCGGTTGGCCGAGTCCCTGGTGATCGCAGCTGAGAGGCGGCTCCTTGATCGGGTTGTGGCGATGGCCGGCAAGCAGCCAGAGATGTCGCCCGACCCCAAGGAGTCGGAAGCTGAGGGTTCGTTCAAGCCGGCTAAAGAAACAAAGAGGATACCTTTGGACCCGGAGCACCCGGAGAGGCACGCTATCATAGGTGCAAACCTAGACAGCAAATAGGAAGGCGAGCTCGTCAATTTCCTCCGTGAGAATCGAGACATCTTTGCATGGTCCCCTAAAGACATGCCAGGTGTACCGACGGAATTCGCCGAGCACAAGTTACATGTCCGATCTGATGTGAAGCCCGTCAGGCAGCCCTTGCGCCGCCTGTCAGAAGAGAAAAGAAGAGTTGTTGGAGAAGAGATAGCCCGACTCCTAGCGGCCGGCTTCATTATGGAGGTGTTCTTTCCAAAATGGCTGGCAAACCCGGTCCTAGTGTTAAAGAAGAACAAGCAGTGGCGGATGTGTATCGACTACACAAGCCTCAACAAAGCTTGCCCCAAAGATCCATTTGTTCTGCCAAGAATTCTCCAGGTGATAGACTCCATAGCCGGATGCGAGCTGTTGAGCTTCTTAGATGCATATTCAGGATATCACCAGATCAAGCTGAACCAGGCAGACAGACTGAAGACTGCCTTCATCACGCCGTTTGGAGCCTTGTGCTACCTGACTATGACGTTCGGCTTGAGGAATGCCGGCGCCACCTTTCAGCGTTGCATGCAGAAGTGTCTCCTCAAGCAACTCGGTAGAAATGCCCACGTCTACGTGGATGATGTGGTGGTGAAGACGGAAAAGCGGGGAACATTGTTGGAAGATCTCCAAGAAACCTTTGAGAATCTGCGCCGATTCCAGATCAAGCTCAGTCCAGAGAAGTGCGTCTTCGGAGTACCAGCCGGCCAGCTCCTTGGCTTCCTAGTCTCTGAACGCGGCATAGAGTGCAACCCTGTAAAGATCAAAGCCATCGAGAGGATGGCAGTCCCCCGCCGACTGTTAGATGTGCAAAAGTTCACCGGCTGCTTGGCGTCCATCAGCCGATTCATCAGTCGGCTGGGCGAGAAGGCTCTTCCTTTGTACCAACTGATGAAGAAGACCACCTTTTTTGAGTGGAGCCACAAGGCGGATGAAGCATTTCTCGAGTTTAAGAAGATGTTGACTACTCCCCCTGTGCTGGCGGCTCCGACTCCTAAAGAGCCTATGCTCCTATACATTGCCGCCACCAGCCGGGTAGTCAGCACAGTTATCGTAGTCGAACGCAAGGAGGAAGGCAAGGCGCTCCCTGTCCAGAGACCGGTATATTACCTGAGCGAGGTACTGTTGACCTCCAAGCAGAACTACCCCCACTACCAGAAGATGTGCTACGGCGTGCATTTCGCCGCCAAAAAGTTAAAGCCTTACTTTCAAGAGCATCCAATCACTGTGGTTTGCACCGCTTCACTGGCCGAGATCATCGGAAGCCCTGACGCTTCAGGCTGGGTAGCCAAGTGGGCCATAGATCTGGCTCCCTACACCATCTACTACCAGCCCCGCACCGCCATCAAGTCACAAGCACTGGCCGACTTCCTTGTCGACTGGGCCGAGACCCAGTACCTGCCGCCAGCACCTGACTCCACCCATTGGCGAATGCATTTCGATGGCTCCAAGATGCGCACCGGCCTGGGAGCCGGCGTCGTCCTCACCTCCCCCAAAGGCGACAAGCTCAAGTACGCACTGCAGATCCACTTCGCCGCCTCCAACAACGTTGCCGAATACGAGGCGCTCGTTCACGGGCTCCGGCTTGCCAAAGAACTCGGCATCCGCCGGCTCCTGTGCTACGACGACTTCGATTTGGTGGTCCAGCAGTCATCTGGCGACTGGGACGCCAAAGATGCAAACATGGCGAGCTACCGCTTCCTGGTGCAGCAACTCAGCGGATATTCCGAGGGGTGTGAATTCCTTTACATTCCAAGAAATGACAATGACCAAGCGGACGCCCTGGCACGAGTCGGCTCCACCCGTCAAGCAATACCATCCGGCGTCGCCCTTCAGCGCCTCCTCAAGCCGTCTATCAAGCCTTCGCGAGAATCAGACTCCATTTTTGTGCCAGCTCCCCCCGAAGAAGTCGGATCTGACTCAAGAGCTCCAACGGACGGCACAAAAATCCTTACAGACGGCTCCAAAAGTACCGCAGTCGCAGTCGGCCCGGGGACTGCTCTAGTTGGCCCGGGGACTTCATCGACCCAGCAAGCGGCCGCGGATCCCAGCCCGCCGCCTCCCAGCCCAGCCACCCTTGTCCAAGTCGCAATAGTGGCAATCGAAGAAATAGAAGCACCCTCATGGGCCCAGCCCATCCTCAAGTTCCTAGTAAACAGAGAGCTGCCAGCTGATGAAATCCTGGCTCGGCAAGTGCAACGCCGAGCGGCATCCTATACCATAGTCAACAGAGAGCTGGTCAGGCGCAGTGTCACCGGTGTCTACCAATGCTGTGTCGAGGCAGAACAAGGCCAAGCAATTCTCAGAGACATCCATGAAGGCAAGTGTGGCCATCATGCGGCTTCAAGGGCACTCGTCGCCAAAGCCTTCCGACACGGTTTCTTCTGGCCGACTGCCCTGAAAGAGGCCAAGGAATTAGTCCAAAACTGCAAAGGGTGCCAAATGTTCCGTTCCAAGCCGCTCCAGCCGGCTTCGGCGCTCAAGACCATTCCCATCGCCTGGCCCTTTGCGGTTTGGGGCCTGGATATGGTGGGACCATTCAAGACGGCACGAGGCGGCCTAACTCACCTACTTGTCGCAGTGGACAAGTTCACCAAGTGGATAGAAGCAAAACCCATCAAGAAATTGAATGGTCCGACTGCAGTAACCTTCATCGCCGACATTACGACTCGGTACGACATACCACATAGCATCATCACCGATAATGGCACAAATTTTGCCAAAGGAGCCTTGGCCCGTTTCTGCGCAACACAGGGCATCCGACTGGACTTAGTGTCCGTCGCCCATCCGCAGTCAAACGGCCAGGTAGAGCGAGCAAACGGCCTCATCCTATCCGGCATCAAGCCCCACCTGGTTGAACCACTGGAGCGTTCGGCCGGCTATTGGCTTGAGGAGCTGCTAGCTGTCCTCTGGAGTCTGCGCACGACTCCAAACAAGTCAACCGGCTTCACGCCTTTCTTCCTCGTCTACGGTGCTGAAGCCGTCATCCCGACGGACATAGAATTCGACTCCCCGCGAGTCACCATGTACACCGAGGAGGAAGCAAAAGAAGCACGTCAAGACGGCGTCGATCTGCTGGAAGAGGGCCGGCTGTTAGCACTCAGTCGGTCCGGCATCTACCAGCAGAGCCTGCGCCGATACTACAACAGGAAGGTCAAGCCAAGATCTTTCCAAGAGGGCGACCTTGTGCTCCGACTGATCCAGCGGACAGCCGGCCAGCACAAGCTGTCGGCACCTTGGGAAGGCCCCTTTATTGTCAGCAAGGTGTTGGGCAATGACTCCTACTACCTGATCGATGCCCAGAAGCCCCGAGCACGCAAGAGAGACGACTCCGGCAAAGAGTCGGAACGACCATGGAATGCAAACCTCCTTCGAAGATTTTATAGTTGATTCAGTATGTATCATGCTACCCCTTTGTATTAAAGTACCGAGGCTTCGGGCCCTCCGAGACGAGCTCGGGGACTGCCCCTTTTGATTATCTGTATGATAAGAATTATGCCTTCAAGTATGCTACTTCTTGCTATGCCGCTTGGCGCCGGGCTCGGCTAGTCGGCCCGGGGACTCGCCGTCTGGCGCTATGAAATGTTTCCTGAAGTCAGACAAGTAGTGTGCGGCGCCTAAGCCGTCTCCTGCCAGAAGCCGCAGCTCGCAGAGCGACTGATTGGTAGGCAGGAGTAAGGATGAATGGGCGTCCACACGAAAAATGGCTAAGGACCTAAAACATCAACATAGCCTAAGTCGGCTTCCAGCCCCCTTTTACAAGCCGACTCGCGAATATTCGGCTTGCTACTTTCTATCTAACTTGTTAAATACACTCCAAAGAAAGGCAAGTACTTGCTTTCCCCAAAGTAGTCAGCCATTTGGTCCAGCGGCAGTCCGCATAATGGTTAGCCGGCTGGCAAAACGACAACTAGGGGAAGGCGGCAAAGGAAAAAGTCAAAGGAGCAATGAGCAAGGAAAGATAGAACTCAGATTAATATTTACATAAGCATAGGCCCATTGGTCGAATCTTTAGACAGAAGTTTAAAATACACCCCGAGGGTGGAATTGTGCAAATTAACAAGTTCATTAAAGACTTTCTAGAACAGATAAATAAAGCCAGAAGGCAGCCTAAGGAGCAGCAGACGGGTTCGGAGGGTCGGAGGAGACGGCGGTGTCAGCCGCCGGGGGAGTCGGCTGGGTAGTTCTGGCTTGATCGCTGCCAGCGGCAGTCGGCCCGGTCGGACGCGGCTCGTTGCTAGAGGCACGGTCGAGCTGAGGCTGGTCGCCCGCTCCGCCCTCTGACACCTCCGTCTCGCCTTCGTCCTCCGCCTCACCTTCTTCCTCGGTGCTGGAGTCAATCACCTCCGCCGAGTCCTCGCCATATTCCGGGTTCATCCCGAACCACTCTGGCGGCACCTCCTCGCCGCCTTCAGCCCGCTCGGGGACGAAGACACTGGTGTCCGTGTATTCGGCGATGGCTGCCGCACGCTCGACAAGGGCGCCCTCCACAGCCTCCAGCTCGGCCTGGGCCTCTAACCGGAACGCGGCCAGACGGTCCAGGTCCAGCCCCGGATACCACGCCTTGACGAATTCCAAGGCCCGGCGCGCTCCGGCCCGCGCCGAGGAACCCTTCCAGGCCTCAAGACGGCCGGCTGCGACCTCCAGCCAGTCGGCAGTTCGGCTGGCAGTGCTCAGAGCCGGCATGTCTGGCCACAGGGCGGCAACTGCCTGGGCGCCGGCACGCTGAAGCCGGCGCATCCGCTGGTGGGCCGGACGAAGATGGGCCTCGATGCTCAGAAGCTGCTCATCGACGGTCAGGGGAGCGTTGGCGGCAATCTCCTCGCCGTTTGCCCTTCGCGCCTCACGATCAGCCTCGATGGCCAGAGGGACTGCCTGCGAGTGGCCAGGGAAGAAGTCTGCCAAGACAAAAAAGAAGCAAGTCAAAAAATCAGAAGTCAGCCTGACACATAGTCGGAAACTCAACGAAAGAAAGCTCACCATCGATGATATCCTCAATCTCGTGGAAGCCGGTGGTCAGCATCGCCTCCTTGTCGGTCTAGGAGGAGCGCTCGCTCTCGAACTCGGCCAGAAGAGCAGCCTCCTTCTTCTCGGCCTCGTCCTGCGTCTTCTTGAGCAGCTCCTTCTGCTCGGCCAGCTGCGCAGTAAGCAGATCGCGCTCCGCAGCGAGCTTGCTGCACTCCTCCCCCTTGACGCGCAAGGTGGTGTTAACTTCACCCAGCTGCTCCTGAAGAGTAGCGTTGGCCCCTGAAGAACGAAAGAAAGAGACAAATAAGTCGTCAGCAAAGAAGGTCGCCGGGAAGATCCGGCCCGACTGCTCAGCAGTCCACCCAAATCTCGGGGACTACAGCCCGCGGGTGCGCCAGCGCGCCCCCGCGAAGAAGAGGAAAAGAACTTACTCCGGCTTTCCGTCAAGTCGGCAGTCCGCTTGCTCAACTCCTCAACATTGCGGTTGAAGGCAGTGGCGCGGAGGTTGTGATACTCCTGCAAACAAAGACTTCAGACAAAATAAGTACTTGGAACTCGCCAGAGGGAGTTCCGAGCCGCCTGCTCAGCAGCCGGCCTGAAACTCGGGGACTACACCCAGTGGGTGCGCTGCCGCGCCCCCACAGAGAGGAGCAAGAAAAACAAGAATAAAATAGGAAAACATACCCGGACGGCCGCTCGCGACGCTAGATGCGCCTTGGTGCAGATCTGGAGGGCGTCGCCTTCGGCTCGAAGCTTCGCTTGGACATGCAGAAGCGCCTGGTTCAGCGGGCCTGTGCCGCCTCCGCGCACCCACCTAACGGGCGCGGCACTCGTCGCCTCGGCGTCTGGGATGGTCGAGCTGGCGGCTCCGACCTCCAGGGGCCGCGGCGCCGAAGTCGCCTTCTCGAGGCGGCGGCGCGCTGGCGAGGCAACCTGAAGAAGTAGCCTCGCATCATCCTCAGTCGGCGGCACCGGTGGGCCTGCCGGCTGTTTGCCGTGGGCTCTCCCAGACGGCGGTGGAGGCGGAGGCGGCGGCACTAGCGTGTCCGACATGGAGGCCTCGCCGCTCTCCTTCTCCACGACGGGGTTCTCGGTGCCGGCCTCTCCGGTCTGCCCCGTGAACTCCGAGGCGGCGGTGCAGAGGACAGTGGGGGGACGAGCATCGCCGATCGGCGACGCGCGGCCTCCTCGGCTCGCCGTCTCGCTGCAAGGGCGGCTTCGGCATCCTCCAGCTTCTTCTGGGCGGAGGCGGCCGCCTTCTCGGTCTCCGCCTTCTCCAGGCGGTCGGCCTCCTCCTCGTCGCGCTTCTCCCGCGCGTTTCGCTCCGTCGCCTCCCGGAGGTCGGCGGCGGGGTCGACCCGCCGAGTATTGGCGGACGTCTCTGCCGACCCCATGACGGAGGGGACGGCGACTCTCTCAAGGGAAAGGGGGCCCTGAAGAAGAATGGGAGGAGTATAAAAGAAGATTCGGACAAGATTCACCGAAGGAAAATAAAGACAAAGCGTAAAAACTTACGCAGAGACTAGCGGCGGCCTTCTCACTTCCCTACAGAAGCGGTTGGCCTTCGCGGCCGCCTCCTCCCGTTTGGTCGCAGCGGCCGCCCCCTTGAACTTCTTCAACTTACCGCCGGGCGCACTCGGCCCGGCGTGACGCCTCTTCGCTCCGCCTTGGCCAGCCAGGCCGGCGGAGGAGCCTGCGCCCGAGGGGCCGACCCTTAGCTGATGGCGCGGGGCGACTTCCCCTTCGGCGTCGTCCTCGGGCCAGTCAGCGAAGGTGGCCGAGAGCCTGAGGCCGCTTCCCGCTCCTCCTCCTCCGCCTTTGGCGTCGGCTTCCATCGCCGCCGCCCCCAAGTCGGGGTCGTCAACATCGCTCTCCGCACGATCAGGAACGAACTCGCGGGCTGTCTCGTGGCAGCGGCTGAAGGCTGCATGAGGGGGTTCTAGCTCATAAGAAACCAATGAAAATCAGAAACCGGATTCGGCCATAAAAAATACAAAGCAATAAGGAGATACGACTTACCACTGGAGGGGGGTTGGCGCGCGAGTACGACTCCTTGCCGAACTGCCAGTCCTCCCCGAACTCGCAGTTCGCGATATGGTTCACCATGTTTGCCACCTCCGCGTGGGGCATCTCCTTGGTGCTCATCCGACTTGGGTCTCGGAGGCCGCTCATCTGACAGATCAGGTGAGGCCGGCCTTGGAGCGGGAGAACTCGGCGCGCCACGAAGGCGGCCAGCAAGTCGGCCCCGACAAGGCCCTCCGACTGCGTCAAGACTCGGAGTCGCGCTATGGCGGCGGCTCCGGCAGGAGTCAGCGTCTTGACTCGATGAGACCAGCTGGGGAGCCTCCCAGCTGGGGGGCCGGCTTCGTAAGGCGGCAGATTAACCCAGTCGCCGTCAGAGGCGAGGTTCTTCACGTAGAAGTATGAGCGCTGCCACATCTTCACCGACTTGATCAGCGAGATGGAAGGGAAGGGGTTGTCGGCCGTCGAGCGCCGCATCGCGGTCTAGGCACCGCACTGAGCCGGCACGCCGGCGACGTGCGTGTTGGGGAACGTAGCAGAAATTCAAAATTTTCCTACGTGTCACCAAGATCTATCTATGGAGAGAACAGCAACGAGTAGAAGGAGAGTGCATCTACATACCCTTGTAGATCGCTAAGCGGAAGCGTTCAAGTGAACGGGGTTGATGGAGTCATACTCGTCGTGATTCAAATCACCGATGATCAAGTGCCGAACGCACGACACCTCCGCGTTCAACACACGTACAGCCCGGTGATGTCTCCCACGCCTTGATCCAGCAAGGAGAGAGGGAGAGGTTGAGGAAGACTCCATCCAACAGCAGCACAACGGCGTGGTGGTGGTGGAGGAGCGTGGCAATCCCGCAGGGCTTCGCCAAGCACCATGGGAGAAGAGGAGGAGGGAGAGGGGCAGGGCTGCACCAACGAGAGATCAAATCGCGTGTTATGGGCAGCCCCATGCCTCAATATATATAGGGGGAGAGGGGGCTGCGCCCCCCTCTAGGGTTTCCCACCCCCTAGGGGCGGCGGCCAGCCCTAGATGGGTTTTGGGGTGCGGCCAAGAGGGGGGGGGGAGGAGTCCATCCTCCCCAAGGCACCTCGGAGGTGCCTTCCCCCTTGAGGACTCTTCCCTCTAGGGTTCCCTAGGCGCATGGGCCTCTTGGGGCTGGTGCCCTTGGCCCATGTAGGCCAAGGCGCACCCCCTACAGCCCACGTGGCCCCCCGGGGCAGGTGGCCCCACCCGGTGGGCCCCCGGGACCCTTCCGGTGGTCCCGGTACAATACCGATGACCCCGAAACTTGTCCCGATGGCCGAAACAGGACTTCCTATATATAAATCTTTACCTCAGGACCATTCTGGAACTCCTCATGACGTCCGGGATCTCATCCGGGACTCCGAACAACATTCGGTAACCACATACAAGCTTCCTTTATAACCCTAGCGTCATCGAACCTTAAGTGTGTAGACCCTACGGGTTCGGGAGACATGCAGACATGACCGAGACGTTCTCCGGTCAATAACCAACAGCGGGATCTGGATACCCATGTTGGCTCCCACATGTTCCACGATGATCTCATCGGATGAACCACGATGTCAAGGACTTAATCAATCCCGTATTCAATTCCCTTTGTCTATCGGTATTTTACTTGCCCGAGACTCGATCGTCGGTATCCAATACCTTGTTCAATCTCGTTACCGGCAAGTCACTTTACTCGTTCCGTAACACATCATCCCGTGATCAACTCCTTGGTCACATTGCGCATATGATGATGTCCTACTGAGTGGGCCCAGAGATACCTCTCCGTTTACACGGAGTGACAAATCCCAGTCTCGATCCGCATAAAACAATAGATACTTTCGGAGATACCTGTAGTGCACCTTTATAGTCACCCAGTTACGTTGTGACGTTTGATACACCCAAAGCACTCCTACGGTATCCAGGAGTTACACGATCTCATGGTCAAAGGAAGAGATACTTGACATTGGCAAAGCTCTAGCAAACGAACTACACGATCTTTATGCTATGCTTAGGATTGGGTCTTGTCCATCACATCATTCTCCTAATGATGTGATCCCGTTATCAACGACATCCAATGTCCATAGTCAGGAAACCATGACTATCCGTTGATCATAACGAGCTAGTCAACTAGAGGCTCACCAGGGACATATTGTGGTCTATGTATTCACACATGTATTACGATTTCCGGATAATACAGTTATAGCATGAATAAAAGACATTTATCATGAACATTGAAATATAATAATACTTTTATTATTGCCTCTAGGGCATATTTCCAACAGTCTCCCACTTGCACTAGAGTCAATAATCTAGTTCACATCGCCATGTGATTAACACTCACAGGTCACATCGCCATGTGACTAATACCCAAGAGTTTACTAGAGTCAGTAGTCTAGTTCACATCACTATGTGATTAACACTCAATGAGTTTTATGTTTGATCATGTTGCTTGTGAGAGAGGTTTTAGTCAACGGGTCTGAACCTTTCAGATCCGTGTGTGCTTTACAAATCTCCATGTCATCTCCTAGATGCAGCTACCACGCTCTATTTGGAGCTATTCCAAACAACTGTTCTACTTGGAGCTATTCTAAATTATTGCTCCATTATATGTATCCGGTCTCTCTATTCAGTGCTATCCGGATAGGTGTCAAGCTTGCATTGTCGTAACCTTTACGACGAACTCTTTTACCACCTCCATAATCGAGAAAATTCCTTAGTCCACTAGTTACTAAGGATAACTTTGACCGCTGTCCTATGATCCATTCATGGATCACTCTTGTACCCCTTGACTGACTCATGGCAAGGCACACTTTCGGTGCGGTACACAGCATAGCATACTGTAGAGCCTACGTCTAAAGCATAGGGGACGACCTTCGTCCTTTCTCTCTTTTCTGCCGTGGTCGAGCTTTAAGTCTTAACTTCGTACCTTACAACTTAGGCAAGAACTCCTTCTTTGACTGGCCCATCTTGAACACCTTCAAGATCATGTCAAGGTATGTGCTCATTTGAAAGTATTATTAAGCATTTTGATCTATCCTTATAGATCTTGATGCTCAATGTTCAAGTAGCTTAATCCAGGTTTTCTATTGAAAAACACCTTTCAAATAACCCTATATGCTTTCTAGAAATTCTACATCATCTCTGATCATCAATATGTCAACAACATATACTCATCAGAAATTCTATAGTGCTCCCACTCACTTCTTTGGAAATACAAGTTTCTCATAAACTTTGTACAAACCCAAAATCTTCGATCATCATCAAAGCATACATTCCAACTTCGAGATACTCACTCCAGTCCTTAGAAGGATTGCTGGAGCTTTGCATACTTATTAGCATCTTTCGGGATTGACAATACCTTCCGGTTGTATCACATACAACCTTTCCTCAATAAAATCGTCGAGGAAACAATGTTTTGACATCCTATCTGCAAGATTTCATAAATAATGCAGTAATCGCTAATATAATTCCAACAGACTCTTAGCATCGCTACGAGTGAGAAAATCTCATTGTAGTCAACTCCTTGAACTTGTCGGAAAACATCTTAACGACATGTCGAGCTTTCTTAATGGTGACATTTACCATCATTGTCCGTCTTCCTTTTGAAATCCATCTGTACTCATTAGCCTTACGACCATCGAGCCGTTCTGCCAAAGTCTACACTTTGTTTTCATACATGGATCCTCTCTCGGATTTTATGGCCTCAAGCCATTTATCGGAATCCGGGCCCACCATCGCTTCTCCATAGCTTGTAGGTTCATTGTTGTCTAGCAACATGACTTCCAAGACAGGATTACCGTACCACTCTAAAGTAGTACGTGTCCTTGTCGTCCTACGAGGTTTGGTAGTGACTTGATCTGAAGTTTCATGATCAATATCATAAGCTTCCACTTCAATTGGTGTAGGTGCCACAGGAACAACTTCCTGTGCCCTGCCACACACTAGTTGAAGAGACGGTTCAATAACCTCATCAAGTCTCCACCATCCTCCCACTCAACTCTTTCGAGAGAAACCTTTCCTCGAGAAAGGACCCGATTCAAGAAACAATCCATATTGCTTTCGGATCTGAATTAGGAGGTATACCCAACTGTTTTGGGTGTCCTATGAAGATGCATTTTATCCGCTTTGGGTTCGAGCTTAATCCTGAAACTTTTTCACATAAGCGTCGCAGCCCCAAACCTTTAAGAAACGACAACTTAGGTTTCTCTAAACCATAATTCATGCGGTGTCATCTCAACGGAATTACGTGGTGCCCTATTTAAAGTGAATGTGGTTGTCTCTAATGCCTAACCCATGAACAATAGTGGTAATTCGATAAGAGACATCATGGTACGCACCATATCAATAGGGTGCAACTATGATGTTCGGACACACCATCACACTACGGTGTTCCAGGCGGTATTAATTGTGAAACATTTTCCACAATGTCTTAATTGTGTGCCAAAACTCGTAACTCAGATATTCATCTCTATGATCGTATCATAGACATTTTATCCTCTTGTCACAATGATCTTCTACTTCACTCTGATATTACTTGAACCATTCAATAATTCAGACTTGTGTTTCATCAAGTAAATATTCTCAACATCTACTCGAATCATCTGTGAAGTAAGAACATAACGATATTTACTGCATGCCTCAGCACTTATTGGACTGCACACATCAAAATGTGTTACTTCCAACAAGTTGCTATCTTGTTCCATCTTATTGAAACTGAGGCTTTTCAGTCATCTTGCCTATGTGGTATGATTTGCATATCTCAAGTGATTCAAAATCAAGTGAGTCCGAACGGTCCATTTGCATGGAGTTTCTTCATGCATATACACCAATAGACATGGTTCGCATGTCTCAAACTTTTCAAAAACGAGTGAGTACAAAGATCCATCAACATGAAGCTTCTTCATGCGTTTTATACCATTATGACTTATATGGCAGTGCCACAAGGAAGTGGTACTATCATTACTATCTTATATCTTTTGGCATGAAAATGTGTATCACTACGATCGAGATTCAATAAACCATTCAGTTTAATACTAATCTTGATGGTAGAGGGAGCGTGCGATGTTTGATCACATCAAACATATATCGTCAGCTCACCTTTAGCTAGTCTCCGTTTATTCCGTAGCCTTTTATTTCGAGTTACTAACACTTAGCAACTAAACTGGTATCTTAATACCCTGGTGCTACTAGGAGTACCAGCAAAGCACACATTAACATAATGTATATCCAATATACTTCTATCGACCTTGCCAGCCTTCTCATCTACCAAGTATCTAGGGTAATTCTGCTCTAGTGACTGTTCCCCTTATTACAGAAGCACTTAGTCTCGGGTTTGGGTTCAACCTTGGGTTTCTTCACTGGAGCAGCAGCTGATTTGCCGTTTCATGAAGTATCCCTTCTTGCCCTTGCCCTTCTTGAAACTAGTGGTTTCACCAACCATCAACAATTGATGCTCCTTCTTGATTTCTACTTTCGCGGTGTCAAACATCGTGAATACCTCAAGGATCATCTTATTTATCCCTGATATGTTATAGTTCATCACGAAGCTCTAGCAGCTCGGTGGCAATGACTTTGGAGAAACATCACTATCTCTTTTGGAAGATCAACTCCCACTCAATTCAAGTGATTGTTGCACTCAGACAATCTGAGCACAAGCTCAACGATTGAGATTTTCTCCCTTAGTTTGCAGGCTAAGAGAATCATCGGAGGTCTTATACCTCTTGACGTGGGCACGAGCCTGAAATCCCAATTTCAGCCCTCGAAACATCTCATATGTTCCGCGACGTTTCAAAAACGTCTTTGGTGCCTCTACTTAAACCATTTAACTGAACTATCACGTAGTTATCAAAACGTGTATGTTCGATATTCGAAACATCCACAAACGACGTTTGGGGTTCAGCACACTGAGCAGTGCATTAAGGACATAAGCTTTCTACTGTTCGCATAATCGCTACTATCAACTTTCAACTATATTTTCTCTAGGAACATATCTAAAACAGTAGAACTAAAGCGCGGGCTACGACATAATTTGCAAAAGGTCTTTTGACTATGTTCAGGATAATTAAGTTCATCTTATGAACTCCCACTCAGATAGACATCCCTCTGGTCATCTAAGTGTTTACATGATCCGAGTCAACTAGGCCGTGTCCGATCATCACGTGAGACGGACTAGTCATCATCGGTGAACATCTTCATGTTGATCATATCTACCATACGACTCATGCTCGACCTTTCGGTCTCCGTGTTCCGAGGCCATGTCTGCACATGCTAGGCTCGTCAAGTTAACCCTAAGTGTTTTCGCTGTGTAAAACTGTCTTACACCCGTTGTATGTGAACGTAAGAATCCATCACACCTGATCATCACGTGGTGCTTAGAAGCGACGAACTGTAGCAACGGTGCACAGTTAGGGGAGAACACTTCTTGAAATTTTGTAAGGGATCATCTTATTTACTACCGTCGTCCTAAGTAAACAAGATGCATAAACATGATAAACATCACATGCAATCAAATAGTGACATGATATGGCCAATATCATTTTGCTCCTTTTGATCTTCATCTTCGGGGCTCCATGATCATCATCGTCACCGTCATGACACCATGATCTCCATCATCATGATCTCCATCATCGTGTCTTCATGAAGTTGTCACGCCAACGACTACTTCTACTTCTATGGCTAACGCGTTTAGCAATAAAGTAAAGTAATTTACATGGCGTTTTTCAATGACACGCAGGTCATACAATAAATTAAGACAACTCCTATGGCTCCTGCCGGTTGTCATACTCATCGACATGCAAGTCGTGAATCCTATTACAAGAACATGATCAATCTCATACATCACATATATCATTCATCACATCCTTTTGGCCATATCACATCACATAGCATACCCTGCAAAAACAAGTTAGACGTCCTCTAATTGTTGTTTGCATGTTTTACGTGGCTGCTATGGGTTTCTAGCAAGAACGTTTCTTACCTACGCAAAACCACAACGTGATATGCCAATTGCTATTTACCCTTCATAAGGACCCTTTTCATCGAATCCGTTCCGACTAAAGTGGGAGAGACTGGCACCCGCTAGCCACCTTATGCACCAAGTGCATGTCAATCGGTGGAACCTGTCTCACGTAAGAGTACGTCTAAGGTCGGTCCGGGCCGCTTCATCCCACAATACCGTCGAAACAAGATTGGACTAGTAACGGTAAGCATATTGAACAACATCAACGCCCACAACTACTTTGTGTTCTACTCGTGCAAAGAATCTACACAATAGACCTAGCTCATGATGCCACTGTTGGGGAACGTAACAAAAATTCAAAAATTTTCCTACGTATCACCAAGATCTATCTATGGAGAGACCAGCAACGAGTAGAAAGTGAGTGCATCTACATACCCTTTTAGATCGCTAAGCGGAAGCGTTCAAGTGAACGGGGTTGATGGAGTCGTACTCGTCGTGATTCAAATCACCGATGATCAAGTGCCGAACGCACGGCACCTCCGCGTTCAACACACGTATAGCCCGGTGACGTCTCCCACGCCTTGATCAAGCAAGGAGAGAGGGAGAGGTTGAGGAAGACTCCATCCAACAGCAGCACAACGGCGTGGTGGTGGTGGAGGAGCGTGGCAATCCCGCAGGGCTTCGCCAAGCACCATGGGAGAAGAGGAGGAGGGAGAGGGGCAGGGCTGCACCAACGAGAGATCAAATCGCGTGTTATGGGCAGCCCCATGCCTCAATATATATAGGGGGAGAGGGGGCTGCGCCCCCCTCTAGGGTTTCCCACCCCCTAGGGGCGGCGGCCAGCCCTAGATGGGTTTTGGGGTGCGGCCAAGAGGGGGGGGAGGAGTCCATCCTCCCCAAGGCACCTCGGAGGTGCCTTCCCCCTTGAGGACTCTTCCCTCTAGGGTTCCCTAGGCGCATGGGCCTCTTGGGGCTGGTGCCCTTGGCCCATGTAGGCCAAGGCGCACCCCCTACAGCCCACGTGGCCCCCCGGGGCAGGTGGCCCCACCCGGTGGGCCCCCGGGACCCTTCCGGTGGTCCCGGTACAATACCGATGACCCCGAAACTTGTCCCGATGGCCGAAACAGGACTTCCTATATATAAATCTTTACCTCCGGACCATTCCGGAACTCCTCGTGACGTCCGGGATCTCATCCGGGACTCCGAACAACATTCGGTAACCACATACAAGCTTCCTTTATAACCCTAGTGTCATCGAACCTTAAGTGTGTAGACCCTACGGGTTCTGGAGACATGCAGACATGACCGAGACTTTCTCCGGTCAATAACCAACAGCGGGATCTGGATACCCATGTTGGCTCCCACATGTTCCACGATGATCTCATCGGATGAACCACGATGTCAAGGACTTAATCAATCCCGTATTCAATTCCCTTTGTCTATCGGTATTTTACTTGCCTGAGACTCGATCGTCGGTATCCAATACCTTGTTCAATCTCGTTACCGGCAAGTCACTTTACTCGTTCCGTAACACATCATCCTGTGATCAACTCCTTGGTCACATTGCGCATATGATGATGTCCTACCGAGTGGGCCCAGAGATACCTCTCCGTTTACACGGAGTGACAAATCCCAGTCTCGATCCGCATAAAACAATAGATACTTTCGGAGATACCTGTAGTGCACCTTTATAGTCACCCAGTTACGTTGTGATGTTTGATACACCCAAAGCACTCCTATGGTATCCAGGAGTTACACGATCTCATGGTCAAAGGAAGAGATACTTGACATTGGCAAAGCTCTAGCAAACGAACTACACGATCTTTGTGCTATGCTTAGGATTGGGTCTTGTCCATCACATCATTCTCCTAATGATGTGATCCCGTTATCAACGACATCCAATGTCCATAGTCAGGAAACCATGACTATCCGTTGATCATAACGAGCTAGTCAACTAGAGGCTCACCAGGGACATATTGTGGTCTATGTATTCACACGTGTATTACGATTTCCGGATAATACAGTTATAGCATGAATAAAAGACATTTATCATGAACATTGAAATATAATAATACTTTTATTATTGCCTCTAGGGCATATTTCCAACAGTGCGTGCCGAGCTTAGAAGAGAAGAATTCTCCCCACATCTTGATGGTGGGGAGAACGCCGAGGAAACCTTCGCACAGAGTGGCGAAGGCGGAAAGCAGCACCACCGTATTCGGGGTGAGGTGGTGCGGCTGGAGGCCGTGAAACTCCAAGAAGGAGCGGAAGAAGCCGCTCGCCGGCAGCCCCAGGCCGCGCATGAGGTGCGAGCGGAAGATGACCCGCTCGCCCTCCTCCGGCGCCGGCGATATCTCCCTCGCCAGCGCGGTGCGGGCTCGCACGAGGTGTGCGCCGGGGAGGCGGCGCATCTTGCGGAGGAATTCAATGAGGTCGTCGTCGACCTCCGAGCCGTCCCACGCGCCGGAACGCACGGCCGGAGCCGCGGCGACGGAGGAAGAGCTCATCGCTGGCCGGTGCGGTGTGGTTCTGCTCGCCGGCGGCAAGAAGGAGAGAGGAAGCAAGAGGAAGCAGGGGTCGGGAGAGATGGGCGCGCGTGCTATGCCGCTCCACTCCCCCCTACTTATCGCCTTGGAGGCTGAGAAGCCGAGGGGGCGGGCGTGGGATTAATTGCGCCCAGAGCCCCACGCCGCCCCACGATTTACCCCATGAAGTTACTACGCGCAGTAACGACGTGAGAAGCCTAACCATTCGCACGACCGCAGCGGATCCGTTCGCGTGCCGAGGCGCGATAGTGGCGGGCCCCGCCTGACAGCCCGTCCCGTCGCGCGCGTGGGCCGACAGACTATCCCTGCCGCATGGCACCACGCGATAGGGCCGCGGCGGGCGGCAGCAGGGAAGCGTATCAGGCACGCCGCCTGGTCTCCTGCCACGACTTTCGAGCTCTCCACAGAGCAGGACGGCCCTCTACGAATCCGACTACGGATAGTCGGCCCAGAGGAAGACGGTAAACGAAGCCCAGATTCCACCACCGGAAGAATGAAACTGTTGAGGCCCCCCAGCGAGTCACTCTCGGAGCCTCACCAGCTTCGGGGACTACTGTTGGAGTAATGGGCCGCGGGTAGGCTGACCCGAGCCCCAGAACCTTTCAAGACATCGGGGCAGGCCGCGCCCCTCAAAGCCGAGTCTCAGATGACGACTCCCAGATGAGCCGAGTCTCCGATGACGACTCCCAGATGGGCCGACTCATGGCCGGCGACTTCCGGAGGAGCCGGCTATGGAGAGTCGGCCCACGACTCTACACTCGTTGCGATAGGCGAGGCGGGTACGACCACGGCGTGGCCGTCACCTCCTGCTTGCAAGGGGCAGGCATGGCTACAGTGTGCCGTACCGCAGGAGATCTCCGGCGTGGCCCGGCACTGTTGCCATGCCAGCCTTGACCTCAGCCACAGTGCGCGGTGCACTGTGGCCACGATGGCCTACCTATACGGCTCAGAGACGGCGGACCCGCCAGTCAGTGAGAGCATAGAAGACGGCGGTTACGCCCCGAAGGCGGCCCCGTGGGAGTAGGCTCCCCAGAGTCGGCCAGCCTCTCCCACGGGTCCCACATGCCATTAACTAGACAAGACGGGGAGTAACGACAGTGATCGCCCGATAGACGGCGGCACTGTTGCCACGACCTAATGACCAAGCCTGCGTCATCAGAAGCACGACTATAGTACCGGACTCGCCGGCGGGGCCCGTGAGTCGGCGGGCCCCAGCAGTCGGCGGAGAAGACGGCGGCTGTGAGACAGACGGCTGGGACCCGCGCCCAGCCGGATTACCATTGTACCCCCGGGGGGGGGGGGGTAGGCCTATATAAACCCTCCGGGGCACCCATGCAAAGGGTTGGCATCCATTAGCCTTAGACCAGATCATATAGGAGGAAGAGAGCTAGCCTTGCCTCCTTCTACCTCCAGAATACATCTCTAGGAGCAACCTTGTAGTCACTACGCCTTAGTGATCATGCGGAGACCCCGCAGAGCAGCAGTAGGGGTGTTATCTCCCCGGAGAGCCCCGAAGCT
Source organism: Triticum dicoccoides (assembly GCF_002162155.2). Lineage (NCBI taxonomy): Eukaryota > Viridiplantae > Streptophyta > Magnoliopsida > Poales > Poaceae > Triticum > Triticum dicoccoides. The sequence continues at coordinate 408,790,483 of NC_041391.1, read as the reverse complement.
GGGTAAGATTCGCCGGCGTGCATGCCTTTGCCTAATCCCGTTTCCTGGCACCGGCGGCGTTCTACTCGCTCCCACCATGATAAGCCATCCTTTGGCATATGTCGCACCCAACCCCCGACACTCACACCTAACTATCTCCTGCTAGCTATCCCCGTCTCTCACTCCTTCCCTCTATCGCTGAAACTAATAAGACTATCCCTTCGTTTAATTCCCACCTACATGCACCATCGATAGTAGTCTTCTTCGGTGTCTCTCAAATAAACACGTTATATCGATGTCCACTCCTCTCACGCGCACGCACCTTCTCTTCCCTCTTTACGAGCCTCTTCTCTCTCGCACCCCCTTGCTCTAGGCCTCTGCCATACACATCACCTCTCTACGATGAAGGCACACACACTTAATTACTTTCCCTACCGAAGACTCCGTTTGACACACGCACACACGCGTGCGTGCGCACTCTAAAAGTCCATTCACACACACATGCTCTAGGTTGAGCATTTTTTCCTACCACCCTTCGTCCAACCTTACCTGTATGGTAAACAATCACCTTAATTTACTTATATAATATGGACACATTCCACTTTATTTTAGTAGTTAGCAAAATTCTCATAATTATATAACACAAATCACGAGCATGAAGTGGCATTTTTTTACACAACTACATTAATATGGCCACGTAAATCACAAGATAAAGTGTAGTACCATTATACTTATATCCCGATGCAAAAGGCGGGGTACATGTCCGAAGAGTAGAGGTGCACACACACACTCTGTCTCTCATAATCTCACACACATACCAGTTACGTGATGCCCCCTAAACAGACCTGTATGTGTACAATTTGTTCATGCGGCGGTACATGTGATGGCACACATTTATTTAAGCTGGACGGCGGACCCAAACAATAGCCGCATTCATTCCCCTCCTACTACCTCTTCTCCGATCGTCGTCGCCCGATAGCCATGGCCCGGCCGAAGGTAACGACATACATCATGCTCCCACCCGAGCGGCGCTTTGAGCTGCTTCCGGAGATTTGGAGGCGGCGCGAAGCCTGGATCGCAGCCGCCCTGCCTCCGGAGTCCGGACTAGCCGGAGTCGGAGGAGGAGGTGGAGCAACATGTTGTCGGTGGAAAACGACACCTATGGGATCACTGGAATCCCTACTACGGTCGGCGGGCGCGAGGTTGTGGAAAAAGCGGGTCTAGGAGCCAGCACAAAGGTCGTTTACCCAGGTTTGGGCCGCGAGGATGCGTAATACCCTAGTCCTGCTTTGGTGTATATTTGAGTGTTCTTGAATTCTTGAACTAGCTACGGCGCGTGACTTGTTCAAAAGATTCGAATCCCCCCTCAGTATGCCTCGGGCCTCCTTTTATAGTTTAAAGGGGACGCCACAGTGGCACACAGGAGGTGGAAAGTGTATATAGTGTACATGCTTATCGCCTGACATCACAGGACAAAATGCATTAAATGCGCTACTTAGGTGTACTCTTGCTTTGTCGGGGATGGCAACGAAGCCCGTCCCATCCGTCGCCGCTTCGCCTTGCTTTGACACACGTCTAGGCCAACGAGGCGTGCAGTGCAATGTAAGCTGGCAGGCTGCTGAGCTGGTGTGGTGGCAGGGTCTTCACGAAGATCTGCATGTCACCAGGCAGGTGCTTGACTGGTTGGCTTAGGAGCCACGTACTGCCACGTGGGTACTTGCTTAGTTGGTGGGTCGGTCGCTGAGCTAGGTTGGCGACGGGGCAGCAAAGCCTTGCCACGGTCTTGCTAATATTCCCGGCAAGGGTCTTGCCGGGGCCTTGCGAGCACCCTCAGCAAGAGTCTTGCCGGGGCCTCGTGGGTATCTTCGGCAGGAGCCTTGCCGGGGCCTCGTGGGCATCCTTGGCAAGGAGCCTGGCTATTGTTTTGTCTTCTGGTTCCTATCTAGGCCTCACATGCCCTTTGTCTTCATAAAGATCTGCATGCCACTATGCAGGCCCCCTCCCGAGCTTTGGTTCCAATGTTGTCGATGGTGTCGGAACTCTCAGGCTCAAGGGTGGTGGCCTCGCTGGCGTTGGGTAAGTTGCCCCAGCAAGGCTCTTGCCGGGGATGCGTAAGCCGCCCCGGCAAGGGTCTTGCCGAGGGAAGCCCATCTTGTCGCTTTACCTTTTCCACCCTTGGTTTGAGCACCACTTCGGTAGTCTTGTACTTTTACTTCCTTCCTCTGCCCTGCTAAGCATGGCCACAGGTGCGGCTCTGACTGCCCGTGCACAAGTAAAGGGGTACAAAGAGGGCCCCTACTTTTGTACACCAACAGGAGCCCCCGGGCATGGGCCACACATAAGCGTGATGCATTGTTGGGCTAGGCCCAGAACGGTGCACGAGCATGTGTGGTAGAGTTTTACCGCATTAATTCCATCGCCAGTTGCGCTTCCCCACGACCCACGTTGAATGCGTGACGTGGGGGTCGTGCGTGGGGTGACCGCAGCATGCTTGCGTCACCCCGCGGTCAATAGTAAAGAGGCGGTCTGCGTCCTCCCCATAAAAACAGAGGAAGCCGAAGGGGCGCGGCTCATTTACTAGGTGGACTCGGGTCGTGGCCATTATGGCACCCGCACCCCACGATCACGGGGCGTGAGACGGCAGTTCCACTTGCCATCCGAATCCTGGCTCGCCCGCCATGTGTCCTCCATGCCTCAGGGAGGGCAAGCGGTGGACACTGAGGGTACGGGCTTTAACGCCGGGGTGGGGGGCCGGGTGCCACTGATTGGAGCAGTGGGTCGGTCCTGTCTCCTTGCGCCCCCGACGGCTGGATTGGTTGATTGGGGCGGTCGCCTTCAGGCTCGCTTGGCCCCGCTTCCCTATAAAAAGGGGAGAGGGACAACATCTTCCGCATCCGTCTTCTCCCACTCTAGTCTCTTTCCTTTCCTTGTCATGGCAAGAGGGCATGGTCGTGGCCGTCCCTCTGTGGAGGCGACTAGGACTTCCTCTCGTCAGAGAGCCGTGGTGGTTAAGGAAGAGCCGGACACCAAGGTGAAGGCCATGCTCGAGGTGGAGGCGCCGGACGGGGCCGTGGTCGGTGAGGCGGTCGAGGCAGAGGTGAGCACGGAAGGGGGACACCCGCGTCGCCACCATCTTCGTCGCCATCTCCTCCACCATCTCCTCCTGCTTCATCGAGCGGCCATGTCGGGGACACGACGCTGGAGTTTATCCTACAGTTGCGCGAGCCACCACGCAGCCGCCTTCGTCTTCCCGAGGCGTTTGCGAGGGTGTTGGAGATTGACCAGCCACCGAGGTTGAGGCTTCACATGAAGGGGTGTTGCAATGGCGACATGTGGGCGAACACAAGGTTCCCCGTCCCTCACGTGATGCTCCTCCGCCGGGGTTGGAAAACCTTCACGCACGCCCACTGCTTGATACAGGGGCACGTTCTCCACTTCAAATTAGTGGAGAGCGATTTGCTCTCCGTCAAGGTCTTTGGGCGCTCGGGAATCAGGATAGGGTGCTGCGCGGGGAGCTCGACCGACGAGGAAAGTTCCTCCTCGAGCGATATTGAAGAGGAGGACACCGGTGGGGAAGATGACGAGGACAGGTCCGACTAGGCGTCGGACACACCGTCCTCGGGCGACGCCGACAGCACCATCATCTGCACCTGCTCTTTCCCCCGGTAGAGCGATTTGCCGGGGGCGGGGCCAGCTCCTTGAACTTCTCGGGGTCGCCTCCTTGGGCGGTTGGCGTGGGAAGGCCGAAGAAGACGAAGAAGGCGGGTAGCGGGCCGTCAAGTCGGAGTACGATGGCACCGATGCCTTCGTCTTGTATTGCCGGCCCGCTGCCTCATCTTTTGGCTCTTCTCTCGGCACCATCATCACCAGCCCTCTTCCGGACGGCCACCGGGATGTTCTCTTGGTGTCTTCTGCTGCTCGTACCTCGCCTAGGCAGTCTTTTTGCCCTCCTGCCATCTTGTTCTGTTTCCTGGGGAGAGGGACAAGAAAGGGATTATGGGCATCTTATCTCTTTTTAGTTTTTAAGCCTACAGGCACTTGTCAGATTTAAACCTTGTAATCCCCTTGCTCATGTTTACATTCCGTATGAACTGTACCTGTATGGGACATATTAATGAAGAAAGGGTGCTTTCCGGGTTTTTTGTGCGTGAGTGAAGCCCATGCCAAGGAATGAATCCTTGTTATTTTTAAGATAAACATTGTCGCCCGGCAACAGGCCTTGCCGTCCCCTTACTTCATTCGACCATACTCACACTTTTGGCGGAGGCAGGTGCAAAGTAGGGTTAGGCCCTTTGTTTGCTTCCTTGTCACTGCAACTACAACCAAGTTCCGACCCAGGGAATAGTTCTTGGGTACGGGAAAAGGGGAGCACGGTGGCCTAGGAATAAAACGAGGTTTCATACATCCCAATTCCATACGAAAATGCACAACAGGGGACAAAGGACTTATCTGAATCTGCAGCCCCCCGACAATCTTGGCTTGCCGTGGTTGGACCCTTGTGTCTGCAGCCCCCGACAACCTTGGCTTGCCAGGACCGGAGCGCTGGCTTGTTCTCTTTCTTCCAAATAACTCAGTAGAAATGTCCATGTACCCTGCAAACCAAAGAGGACGAAAAGGAATAGAGAGACACACACTCGACCTCTATGCTAGGGGTTAGTCGCCGCTAAGCACTATCAACCCTAACCGAGGAGAGACTCAACCTAGCATGCATGCTATAACTTAGGGCGCCAGCGCTTCATTTATTTATGCTCAGGGTTTGTGCCTGGCTTTGTACAGAGGGTTACATGCCTTGCCGGCAAGGCTTGTACAAAAGGTGGTCTGCCGGGAGGCCCGACAACCGCGCCTTATGGGTAAAACTTGCGAAGATGTTTGATGTTCCAGGAGTTGCTCACTGGAATGGCCTCTTCGGTCTCCAGGAGGACTGCGCTGGGCCTGGCGAGTCGTATTACCAGATAAGGGCCTTCCCACTTTGGAGTCAACTTGTTGGAATTCTTGGTCGATTGAACGCGCCGAAGAACAAGGTCGCCTTCCTCAAAGCTTCGGGCATGAACCTTGTGGCTATGGTAGCGGCGCAAGGCTTCCTAGTAGCGCGCTGCTCTCGCAGCCGCCCGAAGACGATCTTCCTCGAGGTACGTTGCGTCATCTTGCCGCAATCGCTCTTGCTCAAGCTCATCATAAGCGAGCACTTGAGGTGACCCGTATGTGAGTTCCGTGGGGAGAACTGCCTCTGCCCCGTATACCAGGGCAAATGGTGTCTGGCCGGTGGCTCGATTTGGTGTCGCTTTGATCGACCAAAGAACCGCCAACAACTCATCAATCCAGCGCCTTCCGCTCTTGTGCAGCCTGTCAAAAGTCTTTGTCCTCAGGCCTCGCAGTACTTCAGCATTTTCCCTCTCCGCCTGGCCGTTGCTCTGTCGGTGCACCATGGAAGTGAAACAGACCTTGTCTGCCGAGGTCTTGGATGTATTGCATGAAGGTGCGGCTTGTGAACCGCGTATCATTATCGGTGATGACTCTGTTGGGCACACCAAAACGGCACACTAGCCCCTTGAAGAATTTGACGGCTGACTGTGCTGTCACCTTCCTCACTGCTTCCACCTCCGACCACTTTGTGAACTTGTCGATTGCAATGTACAAGTACTCAAAGCCCCCGACATCGCGGGGGAAAGGGCCCAGTATGTCAAGCCCCCAAACCGAAAATGGCCAGGAGAGAGGGATTGTTTGAAGGGCTTGAGCTAGCTGATGAAGCTTTTTTGAATGGAACTGACACGCTTCACACTTGGTTACTAGTGCCGTTGCATCCTGGAGGGCAGTGGGCCAGAAGAAACCTTGCCGGAAGGCTTTGACGGCAAGGCCCTCGACCCTATGTGGGAGCCACATATGCCTCCATGTATCTCTGCCAACAACTCCTATCCTTCCTCCCGGGGAATGCACTTCAATTTCACACCGTTTGGTCTTTTTCTATACAGAACATTGTCAACGAACTGATACATGGCAGACTGACGGGCTACTTTCTCCACTTCGTTCTGCTTCTCAGGAAGCTCCCCCGTTTGGAGGAATCGAACGGTATGTTGTGCCCATGACGGAGCCTAGGGCTCGACGGCAAGGACTAAAGGCATTTCCTCTACCATGGGAGCGGTTGTCTCTACGGCCAGGGCTTGACGCCCTGTCGGAGTCAGTTGCCCCATGGCAGGCTCAGTGTCCACGGCAACATCTTTGCTAGTGGCTCCTGGGAGCTCGGTGGGAAAGTACTTGCCGGGGCCTGATTTCCTCCGCTTTTTCTGCTCTGTCGATGGTTCAACGGATGGTTGAGTTAATCGAAGCACAAAAGTACCTGGTTCCACAGGTAGTTTGAAGGCAGCGCGCTTCGACAGGTAGTCGGCAATGTCGTTCTCCACTCAGGGAACATGCTTCGCCTGTATACCGTCAAAACACTCCTCCAGCTTCCTCACCTCATCTACATATGCCTCCGTCAACGGGCTTTGATAATCCTTGTTGACTTGCTGACGACAAGATGTGAATCACCCCTGACGATGAGCTTCTTGATCCCGAGGTCTGCCGCAATCCTGAGACTGGCAAGCAATCCCTTGTATCCAGCAGTGTTGTTCGTCTACATCTCCTTGGTAAAGTGTATCTGGATTACATACTTGAGGCGCTCTCTGGTGGGTGCGACGAGCAGCACACGAGCACCGGCGCCTTGCAGCGAGAAACCCCGTCAAAGTACATTATCTAGTTGCAACTTGTTTCCTTGCCGGGAAGAGTGGTCTCCTGGATCTCTTCGTCGGGCGTCGAGGTCCACTCTGCAATGAACTCTGCCAAGACTCTGCTCTGGATTGTCGAAGTACTTTCAAACTTCAAACGAAATCTCGACAGCTCCAAGGCCCTGTTGGTGGAAAATGACACCTATGGGATCACTGGAATCCCTACTACGGTCGGCGTGCGCAAGGTTGTGGAAAGAGCGGGTCTAGGAGCCAGCACAAAGGTTGTTTACCCAGGTTCGGGCCGCGAGGATGCTTAATACGCTAGTCCTTCTTTGGTGTATATTTGAGTGTTCTTGAGTTCTTGAACTAGCTACAGCGCGTGACTTGTTCAAAACATCCGAATCCCACCTCAGCATGACTCTGCCACCGCACCAGCCCAGCGGCCAGCCAACATGGTACTACAATGCCTCATCAGCTCGGACGCGCATTAGAGCTAGGTGAGATGGCGACAGCTGGGACGAGCTTCCTTGCCGTCCTCGATAAAGCAAGAAGGGCACGTCGGTAGCGCATTAAATGCGTTTGTCCAACAGTGCCAGAGGATAGATTCAGCCACTGTATACACTTTCCACCTCCTGTAACTGCATGGGAATGGCGGTGGAGTCTTGGCAGATGTGGGCCTGGCCGTGGCCCCGCTGACGTCCTCGGCAAGGGTCTTGCCGGGGTCCCGGCAAGGGTCTTGCCGTGACGTTGCGGTCGTCCCCGACAAGGATCTTGCCGGAGGTCTCGTGGATTTCCTCGGCAAGGATCTTACCGAGGATCATCGTCTTCTGGTCCTCATCTGATCTTGTGTGCTTATGATCTTCACGAAGATCTGCATGTCACCATGCAGGTGCCTCCCGAGCCTTGGTTCCAATGTGGTTGATGGCGTTGGAACCCTTGGGCTCAAAGGTGGCGCGCTCTGCTGGCGCTGGCAAGTTACCCTGGCAAGGCTCTTGCCCGGGCTGCGGAGGTTGTCCCGGCAAGGGTCTTGCCGGGGGAGTCCACCTCGCCCTCTTGCTCTTTGTGTCTCTGGTCTTGGCGTTGCTTTGATTGTCTTGTGCCTTTGGCTTCCCTCCTCTGCCCTGCTAAGTGTGGCCGTGGGCGCGGCTCTGACTGCCCGTGCACAAGTAAAGGGGTACAAAAGAGAGCCCCTACTTTTGTACACCGACAGGAGCCCCCGGGCCTGGGCCACACATATGCACGACACGTTGTTGGGCTAGGCCCAAAACGGTGCGCGGGCAGGCGGGGCGGATTTTTACCGCGGTAACTTCTTCGTCTGCTCTGCTTCCCCACGAACTACGTTGAATGCGTGACGTGGAGGGCCGTACGTGACGTGGGGGCCATGCATGGGACAGTCCTCGCACGCATGCATCACATCACATTAAATGGTAAAGAGGCGGCCCGCACCTTCCCCATAAAAGGAATAACCGCAGGCGCGCTGCTCATTCACCCTCTGCGCCCTCTCCAATCTCGGAACCATCGTCCCTTCCTTCTTCCTCCTCAAGCTCTTGCTTTCGCTCACTGCTGCCACGCCTTCCATTGTTCTTGATCCCTCGGCATCCCCCAGCCGCCATGGCACCCAAAACCAGCAAGGGAAAATGGGCGGCGACGGACGCCGGGGAGGAGGAGTCGTTCGAGAAGAAGCTGGCGATGCTGCGGACGTAGTTCGCCTATTTCCCCTCAACGGTCGATGCGGTTCACCTCAGGGTTTTCTTCAAGCCCCTGTGGGGGAGGGCGACGACGGGAATCCCACCACACGCATCATCCCTGCTGATTTTGCCGAGGCAGGCCCCAATCGGTATCCCTTTTTTGTCGATTACTTCTAATGCGGGCTCTGCCCCCTTTTTCCGATTTCTTCAACGATATCATGCACACCTTCGGCTTCCACCTTCTTGATTTCACGCCGAATGCCGTGGCGTGCATGGCTTTCTTTGCCCATCTTTGCGAGGGCTTCACGGGAGTGCTCCCTAGCACGGCGCTCTTCCGCCATTATTTTTACCCTCGCATCCAGCCAGGGGGTGCCATCTCTGGCTGCGTCACTTGGATCCCGAGGACCCAGATGAAGGGCGTTTATCCAGAGGGCGCCCTGATACGTCTCCGTCGTATCTACTTTTCCAAACACTTTTGCCCTTGTTTGGACTATAACTCGCATGATTTGAATGGAACTAACCCGGACTGACGCTATTTTCAGCAGAACTGCCATGGTGTTATTTTTGTGGAGAAATAAAAGTTCTCGGAATGACCTGAAAATCCACGGAGCAACCTTTTGGAATTAATAAAAAATACTTGCTAAAGAATCAACACTAGGGGGCCCACACCCTGTCCACGAGGGTGGGGGGCGCGCCCCCTAGGGAGCACCACCCTGCGTCGTGGGCCCCCTAAAGCTCCACCGACCTCAACTCCAACTCCATATATTCACGTTCGGGGAGAAAAAAATCAGAGAGAAGGATTCATCGTGTTTTACGATACGGAGCCGCCGCTAAGCCCTAATCTCTCTCGGGTGGGCTGATCTGGAGTCCGTTCGGGGCTCCGGAGAGGGGGATCCGTCTCCGTCGTCATCATCAACCATCCTCCATCACCAATTTCATGATGCTCACCGCCGTGTGTGAGTAATTCCATCGTAGGCTTGCTGGATGGTGAAGGGTTGGATGAGATTTACTATGTAATCGAGTTAGTTTTGTTAGGGTTTGATCCCTCGTATCCACTATGTTCTGAGATTGATGTTGCTATGACTTTGCTATGCTTAATGCTTGTCACTAGGGCCCAAGTGCCATGATTTCAGATCTGAACCTATTATGTTTTCATGAATATATGTGAGTTCTTGATCCTATATTGCAAGTCTATAGTCACCTATTATGTGTTATGATCCGACAACCCCGAAGTGACAATAATCGGGACCACTCTCGGTGATGACCGTAGTTTGAGGAGTTCATGTATTCACTAAGTGCTAATGCTTTGGTCCGGCACTCTATTAAAAGGCAGCCTTAATATCCCTTAGTTTCCAATAGGACCCCGCTGCCATGGGAGGGTAGGACAAAATATGCCATGCAAGTTCTTTTCCATAAGCACGTATGACTATATTCGGAATACATGCCTACATTACATTGATGAACTGGAGCTAGTTCTGTCTCACCCTATGTTATAACTATTACATGAGGAATCGCATCCGACATAATTATCCATCACTGATCCAATGCCTATGAGCTTTTTACATATTGCTCTTTGCTTAGTTATTTTACCGTTGCCATTGTTAAAATTACTACAAAACTGCTACTGTTACTTTTGCCACTGTTACCGTTACTTCGATACTACTTTGCTACTAAATACTTTGCTGTAGATACTAAGTTATCTAGGTGTGGTTGAATTGACAACTCAACTACTAATACTTGAGAATATTCTTTGGCTCCCCTTGTGTCGAATCAATAAATTTGGGTTGAATACTCTACCCTCGAAAACTGTTGCGATCCCCTATACTTGTGGGTTATCAAGACTATTTTCTGGCGCCATTGCCGGGGAGCATAGCTCTATTCTTTGAGTCACTTGGGATTTATATCTACTGATCACTATGAGGAACTTGAAAGACGAAAGAACTAAGATTTTTCCCTCACCTACGAGGGAAGGTAAGGAACTACCATCTAGCTCTTCACTTGATTCTCCTTCTGCTTTGAGTAAGCTTGCGACACCTAAACCTGCTTCTGCTATTAATTCTGATATGTCGCATGTTATTGATGATGCCACTTCTCCTATGCATGATACTTATGATGAAACTACTTCTATGCTTGATACTACTGTGCCATTAGGTGAATTTCTTGATGAACAACTTGCTAGGGTTAGAGAGAATGAAATTCTTGAAACTGGTAATATTGATGAAAGTGATGATGAAGATTCTCCCCCTAAATATGAATTGCCTGTTGTGCCTGAGGGTTATGTTATGGACGAAGAAACTGCTAGAGATTTTCTTGCTTGCAATGATAGATCTGATCTTAAGAAATTATTAGCTAAGTTGAAACAAAAGTCTCTGAATGCTAGAATGAAATATGACCCTGCTTTTGCTATTTCACCTATCTGTGTTACTGATAAGGATTATGATTTCTCTATCGATCCTGAGATAATTACTTTGGTTGAATCTGATCCTTTTTATGGCTATGAATCTGAAACTGTTGTGGCACATCTTACTAAATTGAATGATATAGCCACCTTGTTCACTAATGATGAGAAAACTCGCTACTACTATATCCTTAAGATATTTCTGTTCTCATTAAAGGGTGATGCTAAAACCTAGTTTAATTCTCTTGATCCTGGTTGTGTGCGTAGTCCCCATGGTATGATTTATTACTTCTCTGCTAAATATTTCCCTGCTCATAAGTAACAAGCTGCTTTAAGGGAGATATATAATTTTGTGCATATTTGAAGAAGAGAGTCTCCCACAAGCTTGGGGGAGGCTTCTCCGATTACTTAATGCTTTGCCTGATCATCCTCTCAAGAAAAAATGAAATACTGGATATCTTTTATAATGGACTAACCGATGCTTCCAGAGACCACCTGGATAGTTGTGCTGGTTGTGTTTTCAGGGAAAGAACAGTCGATCAAGCTGAATTGCTATTGAATAATATGTTGACTAATGAAAACAATTGGACACTTCCTGAACCAACTCCTAAGCCAACTCCGAAGAAAAGACATGTTTTATTTTTCAGTCCCGAAGATATGCAAGAGGCAAAGAAATCTATGAAAGAAAAAGGTATTAAAGGTGAAGATGTTAAGAATTTACCTCCCGTTGAAGAAATACATGGTCTTAATATACCACCTAATGAAGCAATACATGGTCTCGATAACCCGACACAAGTAGTGAAGGTAAATTCTCTCTATAGATATGATAAAGTTGAAATTCCGTCTACTAAGTTTGATAGCCAATGCTTGGATGAGTTTAATGACTTTATGGCTAGACAAGAAAACTTCAATGCTTATGTTGGTAGACAATTGAAAAGTAATGCTTATATGATTGGACACTTGAGTGATTATATGTCTAGAGTTAAAGGTGAACTTAAACTTATTAGTAAACATGCTTCTATGGTTACCACTCAAGTAGAACCAGTGCTTAAAGCACAAAATGATTTGCTCAATGAATTGAATAGTAATAAACCTGACTTTGTTGTTAGAGTAGCAACTAGAATGGGTAAAATGACTCAGGAACCTTTGTATCCTAAGGGCCACCCTAAGATAATTGAGCAAGATTCTCAGAGAAATAATGTTGATGGACCTAGTCCTTCTAAGAGGAAGAAAAAGAAAAATGATAGGACTTTGCATACTTCTAGTGAACCTGTTGTAGACACACCTGAGAATCCCAATGATATTTCTATTTCTGATGCTGAAATACAATCTGGTGATGAACATGAACCTAGAGATAATGTTAATGCTGATGTTCATGTTGATGCTCAACCTAGCAATAACAATGATGTAGAGGTTGAACATGCTGTTGATCTTGATAACCCACAATCAAAGAATCAATGTTCTGATAAGAGAGACTTTGTTGCTAGGAAGCACGATAAAGAAAGAGAACCATGGGTTCAGAAACCCATGCCTTTTCCTCCTAAACCATCCAAGAAAAAGGATGATGAGGATTTTGAGCGCTTTGCTGAAATGATTAGACCTATCTTTTTGCGTATGCGTTAGACTGATATGCTTAAAGTAAATCCTTATGCTAAGTACATGAAAGATATTATTACAAATAAAAGAAAGATACTGGAAGCTGAATTTTCCACCATGCTTGCTAATTATACTTTTAAAGGTGGAATACCTAAGAAACTGGGAGATCCAGGAGTTCCAACTATACCATGCTCCATTAAAAGAAACTATGTTAAAACTGCTTTATGTGATCTTGGAGCCGGTGTTAGTGTTATGCCTCGCTCTTTATATCGTAGACTTGAATTGAATAAGTTGACACCTACTGAAATATCTTTGCAAATGACCGATAAATCAACTGCTATACCTGTCGGTATTTGTGAGGATGTGCCTGTTGTGGTTACAAAACATCACTATCTTAATGGTGTTTGTTATTCTTGATATTCCCGAGGACGATAGTATGTCGATTATCCTTTGTAGACCCTTTTTGAATACTGCAGGGGCTGTTATTGATTGCAACAAAGGCAATGTCACTTTTCATGTTAATGGTAATGAGCATACACTACACTTTCCGAGGAAACAACCTCAAGTTCATAGTATCAATTCTATTGGAAAAATTCCATTAATTATTATTGGAAGTTTTGAATTTCCTCTTCCTACTACCCAGAAGAAATATGATATTCTTATTATTGGGGATGTACATATCCCCGTTGAGGTAACCTAGTGTTATTCGAAATTCTCCGGTTTCATGCGATTCGAAATGAGTTTGTTAACAAGACTTGATCAACCTTGTTAGTAGATTCCTTTTGATGAGCATGAGATGGATGAGGTTAGAAAGCACAACCTTCTGTACCCTCCTTTTACTTTCTGTTATTTAGATTAAATAAAGCAAAAATAGTATTTTTCTATCTGTTTTTTGATTTATCCTTGCAATAAAAAATATCCCAAAAATAAAAGTTCTCCAAATGCCCTGAAAATTAAATATGATTTTTTCTGGAATATTTGAGAATATCTGGCACTGAGAACACAGCAGGGGGAGCAAGCACCTGGCCATGAGGGTCCAGGGAGCGCCCACCCCCATGGGGTGCGCCCCCTGCCTCGTGGGCCCACGGTGGCCCCCCTCCACTTATTCCTGCACCCACACACTTCATCTTCCTCCAAAAAAAATCACCATCCAGCTCAAGCACGAGTTCTAGCTCATTTTGCTGCAATTTTCAATCTCCTTGTTCAAAGCTTGCTACGTCTTGAGCTTGCGTTGGTTTTCCTCAAAGAGGAGAGGGTGATGCATCAATAGTAGCATAAGTATTTCCCTCAGTTTTTTGAGAACCAAGGTATCAATCCAGTAGGAGGCTCCTCAAAAGTCCCACGCACCTACACAAACAAACAAAGAACTCGCAACCAACACAATAAAGGGGTTGTCAATCCCTTCACGGCCACTTGTGAAAGTGAGATCTAATAAAGATAGTAAGATAAGATAAATATATTTTTGGTATTTTATAATATAGATGCAAAAAGTAAAGACGCAAACAAAAGTAGATTGGAAGCAAATATGATAAGAGATAGACCCGGGGGCCATAGGTTTCACTAGTGGCTTCTCTCAAGAGAGCATAAGTATTACGGTGGGTGAACAAATTACTATCGAGCAATTGATAGAAAAGCAAATAATTATGAGATTATCTAGGCATGATCATGTATATAGGCATCACGTCCGCAACAAGTAGACCGACTCCTGCCTGCATCTACTACTATTACTCCACACATCGACCGACTCCTGCCTGCATCTACAGTATTAAGTTCATAGAACAGAGTAACACATTAAGCAAGATGACATGTGTCGGATTTTGGGTTCCGGCAGACCCTTGAGGTTCGAACACTGGGGTGCGTGCGGAGATTTTGCCCTCTACCTACCTGCTCCTTGACGACTCGCTAGGATCTAAACTACGGAAGGAACAACACAAGAGACACAGAGTTTATACTGGTTCAGGCCACCATTGTGGTGTAATACCCTACTCCAGTGTGTGGTGTGGTGGATTGCCTCTTGGGCTGATGATGAACAATACAAGGAAGAACAGCCTCGCAAGGGTCTGTTCTTGGCTGGTGCATTGAACTGCTAGGAGGAGTTCAGTCGCTCTCTCTACTGGTTTCTTGGTGAGGATCCAGATGCTCGATGCCTCTACCCTGGGGGTGGCTAGTCCTATTTACAGGCAAAGGCCCTGGGCCTCTTCCCAAATATTGAGCGGGAAGGGCGCCAACAATTGGCCATTTTGAAGGGGAACATCGGGTACACTTATCCTGACTAAAGTTGGTCCTCGCCTGTCAAAGGCTCTGGCGATGACGCCTGCTTGGGCTCCACAATGACTTCCTTCCTGCCGTTGGGCTAGTCTTGGTCTTGTTGCGCCGAAATGGATGACTTTGCTTGATGCTCTCGCCTGCGCTTGCTCCCTTTGCACCAAAGAGGAAAGGAGGACACTGCGTGGGCTGGCACCCGCCTGGCGCCCTTGGTCGTCATGGTTTGCGTCATGGGCACCTCGCGAGGTACCCCGCCTTAAACTCTCCGCCTCCTCGCGAGCCAGCCTGATGAGGTCGTGCCTGAGGAAGCTCCTTGTCATCCGCCCCGAGAGGCTTGGCCCCTCGCGAGGGTCTTGAGCTTGCGTTGATGAATATGGGCCGTGCTGGGCCCCCTTTTGAGCCACGCCACAGGCCGCAGGCAGGCAAGTCTGGGGACCCCCATTCCCAGAACACCGACAGTAGCCCCCGGGCCCAAGGCGCGCCCGGACTTGGCCGAGTAGAGAGGCGAAAGGGCAAGTGCGAAGCGCCACGGGCCCTAACAACCAGCGGCCTTGGGCGCCGCGTGGCGGTTGATTGGACGTGGGCGGCACTGTTCCCTTACGCCTCCTTATTTTGTGCCATGCTAGGCGGACTCGTAGTCGCACACAGCCGCTCCCCTTTTCGTTGCCCGAGCGTCCTCCGCCCTTCCTCCTCTCGAACTCCAGCTTCCTCTCCCAATCCAATTTCGAACCTCCCCCCCTTCCGTCGCCATGTCCCCGACGAAGAAGGGAAGATGGAAGAAACACATGCCTCTGCCTCGCTCGCCATCGCGGGTGGCCCCCGTCGTCGACCGGTCGATCATAACCAATCGAGAGGGCTTGGGCAAGGTCAGCTCGGCTCTGGCCACCATCTTCAACGAATGCGGGAGGACGACAGCCTAGCCCGCGTCTCGCTTCTCCATCGACAGGATAGTCACTGAGGTCCAGTATTTCGCCGACGCCCTGTGGGCGGGACTGGTTCCCCCCTTTTCTGATTTCTTCAACACTGTGCTCTCCCACTATCAGATCCATATGATGCATCTGGGTCCTGAATCCATCACCCTTCTCGCGGTCTTCGCCTTCGTTTGCGAGGCAATGGTGGGCATCCTTCCTTCGGTTGCATTGCTGCGCCACTTCTTCTCTCTGCGCCTTGTCGACCCCACCCAATGCTCGGGGTGCGTGAGCTTCATTGTTGCACCTGAGACAGCGGCCTTAGGGATCGACTTTAGTCTTCCTCCGCCCGCATCCAGATGCTCGATGCCTCTACTCTGGGGGTGGCTAGTCCTATTTATAGGCAAAGGCCCTGGGCCTCTTCCCAAATATTGAGCGGGAAGGGCGCTAACAATTGGCCATTTTGAAGGGGAACATCAGGTACACTTATCCTGACTAAAGTTGGTCCTCGCCTGTCAAAGGCTCTGGCGATGACGCCTGCTTGGGCTCCACAATGACTTCCTTCCTGCCGTTGGGCTGGTCTTGGTCTTGTTGCATCAAAATGGATGCCTTTGCTTGATGCTCTCACCTGCGCTTGCTCCCTTTGCACCAAAGAGGAAAGGAGGACACTGCGCGGGCTGGTACCCACCTGGCGCCCTTGGTCGTCATGGTTTGCGTCATGGGCACCTCGTGAGGTACCCCGCCTTGAACTCTCCGCCTCCTCGCGAGCCAGCTGATGAGGCCGTGCCTGAGGAAGCTCCTTGTCGTCCGCCCCGCGAGGCTTGGCCCCTCGCGAGGGTCTTGAGCTTGCGTTGATGAAGATGGGCCATGCTGGGCCCCCCTTTGAGCCACGCCGCAGGACGCAGGTAGGCAAGTCTGGGGACCCCCATTCCCAGAACGCCGACAACATGATGTAGAGGGATAAACTCAAGCAATATGATATAAACCCCATCTTGTTATCCTCGATGGCAACAATACAATACGTGCCTTGCAACCCTTTCTGTCACTGGGTAAGGACACCGCAAGATTGAACCCAAAGCTAAGCACTTTTCCCATGGCAAGAAAGATCAATCTAGTAGGCCAAACCAAATTTATAATTCGAAGAGACTTGCAAAGATAACTCAATCATACATAAAAGAATTCAGAGAAGATTCAAATATTATTCATAGATAAACTTTGATCATAAACCCACAATTCATCGGATCTCGACAAACACACCGCAAAAAGAGTTTACATCGAATAGATCTCCACAAGAGAGGGGGAGAACATTGTATTGAGATCCAAAAAGAGAGAAGAAGACATCTAGCTAATAACTATGGACCCGTAGGTCCGTGGTAAACTACTCACAACTCATCGGAGGGGCCAGGATGTTGATGTAGAAGACCTCCATGGTCGATTCCCCCTCCAGCAGAGTGCCGGCGAAGGCTCCAAGATGAGATCACGCGGATACAGAAGGTCACGGTGGTGGAAATTGTGTTTCGTCTGCCCCTGGATGTTTTCGGGGTACGTAGGCTTATGTAGGAGGAAGAAGTACGTCGGTGGACGCTAGAGGGGCCCACGAGACAGGGGGGCGCGCCCTATAGGGGGGGGGGCTCCTATCTCGTGGGAGCCTCGGTTGCTTCTTGACTTGCACTCCAAGTCCTCTGGATCATGTTCATTCCAAAAATCACGCTCCCAAAGGTTTCATTCCGTTTGGACTCCGTTTGATATTCCTTTTCTTCGAAATACTGAAATAGGCAAAAAAACAGCAATATGGGCTGGGCCTCCGGTTAGTAGGTTAGTCTAAAAAATGATATAAATGTGTAAAATAAAGCCCATAAACATCCAAAAGGTGTAATATAATAGCATGGAACAATCAAAAATTATAGATACGTTGGAGACGTATCAAGCATCCCCAAGCTTAATTCCTGCTCGTTCTCGAGTAGGTAAATGATAAAAAGAGAATTTTTGATGTGGAATGCTATCTAGCATAATTCTTAATGTAATTTTCTTTATTGTGGCATGAATGTTCAGATCCAAATGATTCAAAATAAAAGTTCATATTGATAAAAGAAATAGTAACACTTCAAGCATACTAATCAAAGTAATCATGTCTTCTCAAAATAACATGGCAAAAGAAAGTTCATCCCTACAAAATCATATAGTTAGGCTATGCTTCATTTTCGTCACACAAAGATGTTCCCAATTACTATACCCCCGATGACAAGCCAAGCAATTGTTTCATACTTAAATAATCTCAAACTTTTTCAACCTTCACGCAATACATGAGCGTGACCCATGGATATAGCACTATGGGTGGAATAGAATATGATGATGGGGATTGTGTGGAGAAGACAAAAAAGGAGAAAGTCTCACATTGACGAGGATACTCAATGGGCTATGGAGATGCCCATCAATTGATGTCAACATGAGGAGTAGGGATTGCCATGCAACGGATGCACTAGAGCTATAAATGAATGCTCAACAAAAGAAAACTAGTTGGTGTGCATTCAACTTGCTTGCTCACGAAGACCTAGGGCATTTGAGGAAGCCCAGTGTAGGAATATACAAGCCAAGTTCTATAATGAAAAATTCCCACTAGTATGAAAAAGACAACTTATGAGACTCACTATATGAAAAACATGGTGCTACTTTGAAGCACAATATATGAGACTCACTACATGAAGAACAAGGTGCTACTTTGAAGCACAAGTGTGGAAAAAGAGATAGTAACATTGCCCTTTTTATTTATTTTCTTATTTTCTTTTTCTTTTTCTTTTTCTTTCTTTTCCTTTTTTTGGGCCTTTTTTTTCTTTTGGCCTTTCTTTTTCTCTCTCTCTTTTTTTTCTTTTTTTTCTTTGGGCAATGTTCTAATAATGATGATCATCACACTTCTATTGATTACAACATATGAATTACAACTCGAAACTAGAACAATATATGACTCTATATGAATGCCTCCGGCGGTGTACCAGGATGGTGCAATGAATCAAGAGTGAAATGTATGAAAAATAATGCATGGTCGCTTTGCCACAAATACGATGTCAACTACATGATCATGCAATGGCAATATGACAAAAGTAATGTATGTCATGATGATGATAAACGGAACGGTGGAAAGTTGCATGGCAATATATCGCGGAATGGCTATGGAAATGCCATAATAGGTAGGTATGGTGGCTGTTTTGAGGAAGATATAAGGAGGTTTATGTGTGATAGAGCGTATCGTATCACGGGGTTTGGATGCACCGGCGAAGTTTGCACCAACTCTCAAGGTGAGAAAGGGCAATGCACGACACCGAAGAGGCTAGCAATGGCAGAAAGGTAAAAGTGCGTATAATCCATGGACTCAACATTAGTCAAAAGAACTCATATACTTATTGCAAAAATTTAGAAGTCATCAAAACTCAAGTACTACGCGCATGCTCCTAGGGGGATAGATTGGTAGGAAAAGACCATCGCTCGTCCCCGACCGCCACTCATAAGGATGCACAAGCCAGGTACACTTCATATTTCAAATTTGTTACACAACTTTAACCATACGTGCATGCTACGGGACTTGCTAACTTCAACACAAGCATTCTTTAATTTCATAATCACCCAACTAGCATGACTTTAATATCACTACCTCCATATCTCAAAACAATTATCAAGTATCAAATTGATCATAGCATCCAATTCACTTCCTATGATAGTTTTTATTATACCCAACTTGGATGCCTACCATTCTAGGACCAATTTTATAACCATAGCAAATACCATGCTGTTCTAAAAGACTCTAAAAAATATATAAGTGAAGCATGATATACTAGTAATTTCTACAAAAATAAATCACCACCGTGCTCTAAAAGATATAAGTGAAGCACTAGAGCAAAAACTATCAAGCTCAAAAGATATAAGTGAAGCACATAGAGTATTCTAGCAAATTCTAATCAAATAGGCTTCTCCCAAAAGTTGTGTACAGCAAGTATGATTGTGGTAAACTAAAAAGCAAAGACTAATATAATACATGACGCTCCAAGCAAAACACATATCATGTGGCGAATAAAAATATAGCTCCAAGTAAAGTTACCAATGAACAAAGACGAAAGAGGGGATGCCTTCCTGGGGCATCCCCAAGCTTAGGCTTTTGGCTATCCTTGAATATCTTGGGGTGCCTTGGGCATCCCCAAGCTTAGGCTCTTGCCACTCCTTATTCCATAGTCCATAAAAGCTTTACCCAAAACTTGAAAACTTCACAACACAAAACTCAACAGGAAATCTTATAAGCTCCGTTAGTGAAAGAAAACAAAACCACCACATAAGGTACTGTAATGAACTCATTCTTTATTTATTTTGGTGTTAAACCTACTGTATTCCAACTTCTATATGGTTTATAAACTAATTTACTAGCCATAGATGCATCAAAATAAGCAAACAACACACGATGCTCAGGAGTCTCCCTTGACGCGCAAACAACAAATATGGAGGGGGTGTAGGAGTAGATATGTCGTTCTACGTCGGCAGGGCCCGGCCCCACGCATATCTCAAGCGCCGTTATCCTTTCGGAACTAAGGAGTGATGGGCTACGTGACCAGTTAGGCTCCTGAGTCGCGATGCTCAGGAGTCCCCCTTGATGCTCAAACGGTCTTCATACCTTGGCTCCGCTCAGGGAGGGGCGCGCGACGACCAGGTCCGAGGGACCTGGCTGGGTGGCATGCACTCGGGCGTGACCCGGGCGCAGCCCCTGTGTCCATCCCCCCTCGCGTGGCGCTCCCGAGAGGAGGCGTTATGATGAGGCCAGACAGTGAGCTCTGGGCTCCCTGAGATTGATACAGCCGTGGGCTTCCCTCAGTTGTTTATCACCAGCGCGGAGCATAGCGCTTCCGTATATGTACGGGCATAGCCGCTCCTCGGTAGTGTCGTCAGCCAGCGCGGAGCATGGTGCTTCCACCGGTACGTGGGAGGCCCCCCCTCTGGGAGGAGCCCCCGGGGCATGTACAACCCCACCCTAACACGTGGCCGGCATGGTAGGGCTAGACGAGGTGTATCTAGGCACCCGTGAGCCAGCGCGGGACTCACGAGGCCCTACCTCAAGGCGGGTTGCGCCTGATCTTGAGCCTTGGGCGGCTGAGTGTTCCTGCAAGGTGGTTAGATGCAAATTCTCTACGTCCTTAGGTCCCGGCCCTCGAGCAAGCTCAGCTGCCGCTGGTATGCCAGGTCGTGATGCCGTGGACAAGGCCAGGGGGTGATGGTTGGAGAGGCAGTAAGAGCCCTTGAGTCACAATGCTCAGGCGCCCCCCCTTTAACGTGCAAGCGATTTGCATGAGGGAGAAAGAGGGGCCGTGATAGGCGGGAGATAATAATCATAGGCAGGTTGAGCATGAACGGCAAATTGACTTAGGTAACTACAGGAAGGGTACATGCCACTGTGTCAGGCCCGAGTGGCTTGGGGATGATGTAGCCCTAGGGGCCTCCAGCAAGGTGAAGTAAAGACATAAGCAAAAGGGATACATGCCGCAGGGACGGACCCACGCGACCTGGGAATAATGTTGCCCTGAGGGCGCTCCCATCTGAAACGAAACTCGAAAGATGTCACCTGATACCATTGTAGAGCGGGTGTTGAAGTAGTTGACGATGCGCGGTGAAGGGGCCGATCCTCACGAGCCACTAGAGCCCTGAACCTCGGGAGGCTCCGGGGGTCCGGGCGGCTCCTTGAGGAACATCTCCATCTCTGCTAGGACCGCATGGTGCCTGGCCTCTTGAGCTTCCAGAATGCTCCGCACGAGACACTAGTGAGCAGCAGCCGCGTTCGGCAGGCCGAAAGGCATGCAAACATAGCTGTGTGGCGGACCCTCGCAGCGTCCCACGCGCGAAGGCCAGAAACGCTCATGAGACGCGACTCGATTGAGCCCTGGGTAGTCGATGCAGATGCGTAGCCCGCCATCCTCGCCTAGATGGGGGGCTACGCC
This sequence comes from Triticum dicoccoides, assembly GCF_002162155.2. Lineage (NCBI taxonomy): Eukaryota > Viridiplantae > Streptophyta > Magnoliopsida > Poales > Poaceae > Triticum > Triticum dicoccoides. The sequence goes on along the minus strand of NC_041391.1, from coordinate 408,768,979 downwards.
AGGTAGGCGGCGATTGCCGCGGATGACTCTTGATTCCTGCAGCTCCTGAGTGACCTTGGTGATGAACTCCTGAGGGTTAGGCCCTCCTTGCCCCATGCCTTCCTGAGAGAAACGTGCCGCGAAGCACGCCTGCAAGTGGTGCCCGAGCGCCTCTCTCGTGATCCTGGCAAAGCCTGAGGCCCTCAAGGAGAGAGCCCCCGAGCCTTGCACGAGGAGGGCGTCGGGCGCGCCTTCCTATGCAATGGAGGGAGGCGCCCCTTGCACGGGCTCCGATCCTGACGCGGCGCCTCCGGAGATACCTGCCTCCTGAGGCCATTTGCTGGGTGATGTCTTCTTCTTCTTGGGAACTGCCTCGGGAGGGTTCTCACTCTTACTGTCTGGGTCCTCGACTGATGCAGCTTGGAAGGCACGCTCGAGGGAGCACACCGCATCCTTCTCCTCGCATGGGACTGTGATGATTCCGCCGCTTCCCGACATCTTGAGGACATTGTAACCATGGTGAGTCACCTCCATGAACTTGGCTAGGGCTGGATACCCGAGGATGGCATTGTATGGCAGGCAAATGTGGGCAACGTCGAAGTCGATGAGCTTGGTACGGTAGTTCTTGCGCTGTCCGAAGGTGATAGGGAGGCGAACCTGCCCTATCGGAGTGGTGGAGCCGTCAGTGACTCCTGAGAAAGGCTTGGTTGGCTCAAGCTGATCATATGGCACTTGGAGATTGTTGAACGTCTCGACGGACAAAACATTGAGTCCTGCGCCGCCATCGATGAGGGTCCTGGTAACTTGCACATTGTTGATGACTAGGAAGCAAAGCATTGGGAGGACGCCAGCTGTAGCCGCACACTTGAGTTGATCCATGGAGCTGAACATGAAGCACACGTGGACCACCTGAGAGGGCGCGTGGCCTCGAGCTTGGGGAGGACTGCATTCACCTCACGAGCAAACTGCTTGAAGGTGCTGTGAGAGGCTGGGGCCTGGGCACTGCCCAATATGCAAGCGATAGCACGTGGCTCCTAGAAGCCCCCAGCCCCCTTGTCTTGGTGGTGGTTATCGTTTCTTCTTGGCGGTGGCGGCAGAGGAGGAAGGCCTGCATTGCCCTGCGGGCGATCCTCGCGAGGCTGATCCCTCAAAGCCCCCTCGCGAGGCTGGTCCTACCAGCAGTCCTCGCGAGGTTGGTCACGCTACTCCTGGCGAGGGCCTCGGTCGTCCCATCGTCCTCCACCTCTTCCTCCTCCTTGGTCGTAGCCCTGATCGTTGCGCTCGGGGCATCGACCGATGCGTCCTTCTCGAACGGCCCTGAGCTCTTGTCATTCGTTGGTGTTGTGGGTGTGGAGGTCGTGGTAGGCGCAGTATCGGCTGCCCTTGGACGACTCCGGCTGGTCCCTACCGTGCTTCGTGTCTGGTTCTGCTGCGAGCACGGCTGCTCCTTTACGCTTCACGTCCTTGGCCTTGGCTTTCTTCTCTTTAGGGTCCACAGCTGGAAGCTCGAGAAGGGAGAGGCGCCCCTCCTCAGCCCTTGCGCACTTGGTCACCAGGTTGAACAGCTCCAGAGATGTGCATAGATCCTCGTGGATAGCAAGCTCCTCCTTCATCTTGACTTTGCGGATGCCGTCAGAGAACGCTGAGATGATGGCCTCCCCAGTCACTTTGGGAATCTTGAGGCAAGCGTTGTTGAAGCGCTGAATGTACTTCTGCAAGGTTTCTCCAGGTTGCTGCTTGATGCGACATAGGTCACCCATGACCGGAGGACGGTCGCGAGTGCCCTGGAAGTTGGCGATGAAGCGGGTGCGCATCTCGTCGCAAGAGGAGATCGTGCCGGGAGGCAGGTTCAGGAGCCAGGTGCGGGCACCATCCTTGAGCGCCATGGGAAACCAATTCGCCATGAAATTTTTGTCGCCGTTGGCCGCCTCGATGCCTAGCTGGTAGAGCTGCAGGACCTCCGCGGGGTCGGCAGTGCCGTCGTATCGAGGAGGCAGATCTGGCTTGAACTTGCCCGACTAGGCGACACTGCGTAGCTCGGTGGTGAAGGCGTGGCAGCCTGCAGTGGCCACCGGAGCCCTTTGCAGACGCGGGGCTTGTTCTTGGAGATTCCCGCACGCCACCACCAGGGGCAGCGCAGGGTCTTGACGTGCTGGCGCAGGGATGCGGTCTTGACACGCTGGAGCGGGTAGCACGCGAGCGCCTTCTTGGGGACGAGGGATCTCTTGGAAGCTCCTTTCTTGGCACGCGGGCGCTGGACGCGGTGGGTCTCGTCCAGGGGCCACGCGCCTTGGAGCCAGGGCACCTTCTTGGGGAGGAGGTGGCGGAGGCGCCTCCTGAGCTGCATCACCCACGCAGGACGGAGGGCGGCGTAGCGAGAGGGACGATGCAGGAGAGCCCCCTGCGGCACTGACGAGCTCGGTGATGTGAGCGAGCCACTCCTCGTAGAGGTTGTCGACGGGGTGGTAGTGCAGGAGCCCACGTGCCAGGAGCAACGCGTCCTGCGCGTCCGTGGGGGCGCGACGAGCGTGAGACGATGAACCAGCTGGAGTTAGCGACGGAGTGGCGGTGCGGCCTTCCCACTGCACCGAGGGATGCAGCGACGATGCCTGCTGCTCATTCCCCGCCAGGCCGGTGGAGGCGTTGGCGGCAGGCGACAGAGAACGACGGGGAGGCCCATCAACGGGAGCCGTCTGGGCGACGCGGGCGGCGAGGGCAGCCCGACGCTCGACGCGAGCTCGGCGAGCATCTGCCATGGATGCGACGAATGACGGAACACGGAACAGCGGAAGAAAGATTCCGGCACACCCCTACCTGGCGCGCCAAATGTCAGATATCGGGTTCTGGCAAAACCCTTAAGCTTCGAACTCTGGGGTGCGCGCGAAGATCTTCCCCCTACCGATCCACGTCCCAACGCCTCACCCTGAATCTAAGCTACACGATGAACAACTCAAGGGACGCAAGGTTTATACTAGTTCTGGCCACCGTTGTGGTGTAATACCCAACTCTAGTGTGTGGTGTGGTGGATTGCCTCAGGGGATGAAGATGAACAGTACAGAGGAAGAACAACCTCGCGAGGGGTGTTCTTGAGCTGGTGCGGTATTCTACTTGGGTGGATCTCTCTCGCTCTGCATCCGATCTCCCCTACTGTGGTGGTGGCTATCTCTATTTATAGAGGCCCTGATCCTCTTCCATATATTGAGCAAGAAGGGAGCCAACAACGGCCATTTTGAAGTGGAACAGCTAGTACAAGTTATCTTGACTAAAGTTGGTCTTCGATTGCCAAAGGCACTGGCGATGACGCCGTCTTGGGCTCCACCGTGACCTCCATCCTGCCGCTCTGCTGGTCTTGGTCTCGTTGCACCGATATGGTAACCTTTCCTTGATGCCTCGGTACTCCGCGCCTGCGCTTGCCCCCTTTGCACCAAAGAGGAAATGAGGACACTGCGCAGGCTAGCGCCCGCCTGGTCTTGATCGTCATGGCTTGCGTCACGAGCACCTCGCGAGGTACCCCTGCCTTGATCTCTCTGCCTCCTCACGAGCCTGCCTGGTGAGGCCGCCCCTGAGGAAGCCTTGCGTCGTCCGCCCCGCGAGGCTTGGCCCCTCGCGAGGGTCTTGAGCTTGGGTTGATGTAGACGGGCCGTACTGGGCCATCCCTTGTGCCATGCCGCAGGGCAAGTCTGGGGACCCCCGTTCCCAGAATGCCGACGAATATCCCTTAGTTTCCAATAGGACCCCGTTGCCACGGGAGGGTAGGACAAAAGATGTCATGCAAGTTCTTTTCCATAAGCATGTATGACTATATTCGGAATACATGCCTACATTACATAGATGAACTGGAGCTAGTACTATGTCACCTTATGTTATAACTATTACCCGAGGAATCATATCTGACATAATTATCCATCACTGATCCAATGCCTACGAGCTTTTTACATATTGCTCTTTGCTTACTTATTTTATCGTTGCCACTGTTACAATTACTACAAAACTGCTACTGTTAATTTTGCCACTATTACCGTTACTTCCATACTACTTTGCTACTAAATACTTTGCTGCAGATACTAAGTTATCCAGGTGTGGTTGAATTGACAACTCAACTACTAATACTTGAGAATATTCTTTGGCTCCCCTTGTGTCGAATCAATAAATTTGGGTTGAATACTCTACCCTCGAAAACTGTTGCGATCCCCTATACTTGTGGGTTATCACGCCCTGAAGGAGAGATGGGAGGAGTGGCGGGGCCGGTGGCTCTAGATCATGGAGGAGGACCCGCAAGAGTTCTGCCGGGTTCGTCGGATCCCGCCGGTCCGTCGCAAGGACTGGGGTGACCTCGACGTCGATGATAAGAAGCTCTCGGTCGCCACTACCAAGATCCTCCGCCTCACCACGGCAGGGCTCACCCTTGAAATGATTGGGGCAGATTTCCTCCGTCGCCGGATCGCCCCGCTGCACAACAAAGGGAGGCCTGCCTGAGACTTCAGGAATGCGACTGACATCATGAGGCTCTGCCCTGGCCTGAAGTACAACTTCACGATGATGGTGCACACACACTTCTGCCTGAGGCTCTTCCAGCTCAATGTGGGTGGCGGCGGCTATGTTGAGAGGGCAGGCAAGGCCGCAAAGTCTGACAAGGCTGTCAAAGGGCCCTGTTTGGGTTGCCGGCAGGAGTGGTCCCGCTGAGCAACAACTCTCGCTGGTCCGACATTATTGCCATGATGCCGGACTTCAACGCGCACGGCCTCAACCCGGCTTGGGCCGAGCCCCCAGCACATGAGGTGCAGGAGTTCTTGACAACTTGTCGAAGAGCTATGCCCACGCTGAGCCGGAGCTCATCCAAGACACCACCAAGGAGGAGTTGGACTACATCGCTGCCAGAGCGGTAGAGGCAGCACTCGCCATGGAGGCCGACGGCGTCGGCGGCGTGGAGGACAAGGCTGACGCGGATACGGAGGAGAAGAAGCTCGCACGATGGGTGGAGTCTGCCGGGGAGGCCAGCGGCACTGGTGCCAAGGCTCCCCTTGTCGAGGAGACACACGATGAGTCGTCCGAGGAAGATACCGAGTCAGATGATCCTCCGCCAATAGGGAGGAGACGCGTCCTATGGTGGGCCGGCTCTAGCGAGCCGGTCTGGGCCGGCAAGACCTCATAGTGGCAACAGCCCAGGAGCAACTCATGCGCCAGACGAGGGCGATGAAGGCCGCGGCGACGACGAAGACGACGAAGGCCGCCGTGGCGAAAAGGATGGTGACTGTCTCCTCCTCGTCCAAGCGGCGCCGGACTCCATCTCCCTCTCCTCCTGCCTTGGTCAGCACCCTGGAGGCCGACTTTGACCTCAGGTCCTTTAGCCCAAAGAGGAAGAGGAAGCCAGTGGAGGAGGAGGTAGAGGACGAGTAAGTATTTCGCTCCCCTTCACTCCCTGTCCTTACGCTTGCATCATCCTCACTGGATTTGGTGTTATCTTCGCAGGGACGCGGAGACGCTGGCCTAGAGGGCGGCGAAAAGGGCTAAGGTCTCAACGGGCGGCGAGCACCCGGTGGGTACTTCGCGTGCGCCGTTGGTGGTGGAGAGCAGCTCGGACATCAGCCCCCCGATGCAGCCCCTACCTTAGCCCCCAGCGTAAGCCCATCACTCCCCCCTTCATCGATGAACACCGGGGTGCGAGGAGTTGATGCTGACCTTGCCGGGTTTGGAGGAGAAGAACAGCAGCAGGAGGAGCCACTAAGGGCCACTCCCAACATGCCGCCCCCCTCGATTTCGCCGCCCCGAGGGGCGTCCCTAGCAAGGGCATCACCACCGAGCCCACGCACATGAAGGAGGAGGAGGCTAACTTGGGTGTCGGGGATTCTTCCCCGGCAACAAAGGCTGGCGGGGAGGGCGCCACTTCTTCCCAGCCCGGTGTAGGTAAGTCGCTCGTTTCCCGTCCATGTTCTTTCTTTTTCTCGAACTTTGATCTTGGCTCTGTCTTACTCTCCTCCTCGGCATCTAGACTCTTCCTCGGCGGAGCAAGAAAACATTGATATCGTCATTGAGGATGTCGCCAAGGACGCCGAGGCCGAGGCCCACAGGATCGCCACCGAGGAGGCCGCCAAGACCGCCGCTGAGGAGGCCGGCAATGGGCCTGCCGGAGGGACCGGCAAGGGTGCCGCCGAGGAAGCTGTCGGTGTCAAAACCAGTGGATCTCGGGTAGGGGGTCCCGAACTGCGCGTCTAACGCTAATGGTAATAGGAGGCGGGGGACACAATGTTTACCCAGGTTCGGGCCCTCTCGATGGAGGTAATACCCTACTTCCTGCTTGATTGATCTTGATGATATGAGTATTACAAGAGTTGATCTACCACGAGATCGTAGAGGCTAAACCCTAGAAGCTAGCCTATGATTATGATTTTTTCTTGTCCTACGGACTAAACCTTCCGGTTTATATAGACACCGGAGGGGGCTAGGGTTATACAGAGTCGGTTACAGAGAAAGGAATCTTCATATCCTAACCGCTAAGCTTGCCTTCCACACAAAGGAGAGTCCCATTCGGACATGGGACGAAGTCTTCTATCTTGTATCTTCATAGCCCAATAGTCCGGCAAATGCATATAGTCCGGTTGTCGGAGGACCCCTTAATCCGGGACTCCCTCAGTAGGCCCTGAACCAGGCTTTAATGACGATGAGTCCGGCGCGCAGATTGTCTTCGGCATTGCAAGGCAGGTTCCTTCTCCAAATACTCCAAAGTAGATCTTGAACATAAGAATCGTGTCCGGCTCTGCAAAACAAATTCCATATACCACCGTGGAGAGCATAATGTTTTCACGAGTCTAATCCGCTGACAGATTTTGCAACACGACATTACATCATCGTTCGGCCATTATATCGAATCATTTTTCCAACCTGTTGCTCCACGCTTTGCGAGGTGGTTTTATTGGCACGTCTTGCCGAAGCGGAGATCGTGTCCCCTTATTGCGGCATTCTCATCAACATGGGCGTGGGTAACCCAACCGCCCCGTTGGTATGATTCCTTGGGAATAGGCATGTTTTAAGGCCACGTAGGGGACGTTTGATATTCGTCATCTTTATAAGGAGGCCGAGACCCGCCTTTCCCCTCTATGCTACTCCCCTCCTCCTCCCACCTCGAGTTCCAACACCCAAAGTCTAGCCAGTCGCTTTGAACCCCAGGCCATGTCCGGATCCAGCTTTCAAGGCCGGTGGTCGGCTTCTTCTGTCATAGAGGAGGATATCACGAAGCTCAGGGAGGCGAGGTATTTGACCGCAGAGATCCTTCACAGGCTTCCTGCACAAGGGTAGGTTATCCCTACTCCTAGACCTAATGAGAGGGTCGTATTTATCCCTCGCTTCCTCCGAGGGCTAGGTTTCTCCCTTCATCCCTTCGTTCGAGGGCTCATGTTTTACTATGGACTAGATTTCCATGATCTAGCTCCGGACTCATTACTTCACATCTCATCATTCATTATCATATGTGATGCCTTCCTACGTATCTTGTCACACTTCGGCCTATGGCTCAAGACCTTCAATGTAAAGCCGAAGATAACAGACGGGAGACACGCGGAGTGCGGAGGTGCTTTAATAAGAAAATTGGCCGATATCGTCTGGCCAAAGGGTTCCTTCACTGCAACTTCCGGCCTATGGCAACGGGAGTGGTTTTATATCACGGGCCCTCATGGTACAAAGTGGGTGGATCCACCTGCCTTCTGATCTGGCCCTCCACCACAGCTTGCATCGTGGATCAACAAGGGGCTGGATTGGGGATCACTAGATGAAGTTCAAATACTGCAAAGCCGCATTTGAGATCTTATTAAGAAGGGCATCGATCCCATCAAGGTAATCCAAATTATGTTAGTCCATCGGGTCTTGCCATGCCAGGCCGACCTCTCCGGATGTGGGAGTTCAGTCCGGAAGGACCGTGAACCATTAAACGCTTCTTCGGCTCAACTCTCGCAGGGATGTATGAATTATTCTTCGGGTCACTAAAAAGGTATCCGGACACCACAGAGGACGTAGGCCTCGACTGCAACCATCCGGATTCCCCTATGTTATCCTAACCTCTTCTCTCTTCTTTAATTATTTGCCACATGATCATGTTTTCTACTCCCAAGCGCATGATACTACTCCCTTCGTCCAGTTGCATAAGTCACCTTAAAGAAAACAAATAATCACAAAACACATCGGGGCGGTACATTAACTCTCACCTTGTTTCTTGTTTTTTGACATAAATAAGCAATCCACCAATAAGAGGTGTGGGGCGTGTATGCTTTCAATGACTTGAGACTACCAAACACGACATGAAGTGGTAGTTCACTGCATGTAGTGGTATTAATTCGCTAATAAACATTAATTTATCTTGTTTCCCCTTCACCTTGGTCATGATGCACAACCTAAGATGACTCACCTAAACGGAGGTAGTAGCTAAGATACCCCCACTATGGCTAGCCTAAGCCCGCTTACATGGAATTTTTGCTTATGTAGAGGAGAGATGCATTGAAAAAGTGAAGGAGTGGGATCTAAGGCTCGTCATAGTGGGGAGTTACTTATACTAGTGTCATCCATATGATACTAGTCTAAGTTACTATCTTCATAGTCCAAAGTATCATAGTAGTAGTGTCATAGATGGCTTCATTTATTAGCTTATAGACTCATTTTACCTTGGTAAGCGCTATGTTATAGTAATATATTATGTTACTCCAAACACCTTGCTTCTTAATAAATGCTTGCCACATAAGCAAAATTGCCTTGGGATGTGTTAAGTTACTACGCCCTCCATCCATATATATAGGGCCTAATTTGTTTCTTAAGACATCCATTTACTTTTGGTAAGATTAATAGTATATGAGATGTATAATGTAAAAGTTGTATCATTGGAAGCTCTTTTCACATACGAATTTGATGGTATTCTTTGTGTAACTTGCATGTCATATATTATTGTTTTAACATGTGGTCAAAGTTAGCCTCGAAAGCCGCATTAGGCCCTATATATATGGACAGAGGGAGTACATAAGTTACCCCCACTATGACCATCCCAAGAGCATGGCTAATAATATAGCCAATTGATGGCTATAATCTGTTGCAATGTCATCTATAGCCAATGTAATAGCCCACATGTATAGTTGTGGGCTACAAGGAAGTACTATTTTTCTACCACATGGCCCACCATACACTCTCACATAGCTTCTTGGAGCACGTTTGACAGCCGTTGTGAATCTACAACCCGCTTCTCTTCTCTCTCCTCTTCTCTCTTATCCAACTCAGCAAAGATATAATATTTAAAGTCTTACAGCCCGCCTACGTCAACTTATTATACTTGCTCTAATGCAAGAGCCCGTCTATACACGTGCTCCTAGGTAAAAAAACATTGAGAGGAAAGAGATAGAGAGAAAGTGAGAAAAAGTTGTAACCTTATAGACAACCTTATTGTCAACACTATTGTATGAATAATTAATAAAGCTAACTCTTGATGACACGGAATGCTCATATAGCCATCAGTTGGCTATACTATAAAAGAGCATTGACATTATACTGCTCGGTTTCCTTGCTCGTCCTCAATATCGGAAAGAATACTTTCATACATCGACATGTGGGATGTCGACCATCCTGGTCCACTAGCCAGGCACCAAAATCAGAGTGCATCATAGAGAACTGTAGGGGAGACTAAGCTCGGTCGTAGGACCGCAGTAATAATGACTAATGGTCTCAAATCGCAGGCCCAACCTTTCCCACTATAAGTTGCTTGAATGGAGGAACCATCATGACTTTGTTGAATCTACTTCTTCAAGAAAACTTATTGCACCATCAATACTGCTACCACACGCGAAGACTGGACGACACAGTAGCACATCATATCACTCAAACTCACTAGGCCAAACTAGCCCGTCTCACGCCAATGTTCTAGGACTTGTACGTCTCTGTGCTACAATGGTTTTCTTGACGGCTAAAAAGAAATGGAGGTCCTTTCTCTCTCTAGATCTCTCTCCATCCCACAACCCCCCTCTAGCACATGTACACACTCTCTGTAGCCACTTCGAAAGTATGACTTCACTACACGTTCACAGATCCAGCAAAAAAATTACACATTCACACATATTACAAGTACGTGCCAACTTTGTTTCTGCAACATCCCAATTTTCATTTTGGATGTTATACATAGATCATCATACGCATGTCATATTTATTCTTGCATTTTGTTGAGATCCTAGAAATCTTAAGCAACTCAAGGACCCAAGGAGAGAATTGGAGGTTTCACAAATTTTCATATTTGAATTTATTTCAAATTGGAAGAAAGGACCAAATTGATTTTATTATTTTTCTCTCCAATTATTTCATTATTAAAAATATATGAGGGAAGATAATATGACTTTTCAAACTAAGAGAAATATTGGAGAAATAATTTTAAAGTCAAATTATGATTTTATTGGTATTTTATTTGCTATTTTATTTGAATTAGAAAAATATTGCATTTTTGAAAATTGCATCTTAGTCCAGAAAAATGTTCATCTTGTCCTAAATATTAGGTTTGGATAGTGAAAATTGTTTCTGGAGTTTTTGGAATTTTTTTTTATATTTTATTAGGATTTTTCCTGTCGGGCAAAATTTATTAAAAAAATTCATCCCGCCCGACTGGGCCGAAGGCCCATCCGAGCAGGCCGGCCCATGCCACCACCGCCTCCTGCTCGGAGTCCGGCGCCAGGATGCCGCCGGAGTCCCAAAGGACTCCACGACACCGCCACCGCCTCGGGGTGCCCTGCCCCCTTTAAATAGGGACGGCCCCGGCCCCCTCTGTCCCTTCCCGCACCACCGCCGCATCGCTGCCTCCTGCCACAGTGCCGCCCCGCGCCGTCGCCGTCAGCCGCCGCCGCCGACGCCGACGCCTCTGTTCGCTGTCGCTGCTACCGCACCGCGCCGCCGCCGAACCCCGCCGCCAGGAGCCGCCGCCGCCTCGCACACATTTCGCCGATGCCACCGCTCATCACCACCGCCGTAGATCGGAGCCGCCGCCGCCGCCGACCGGTTCGCTCTGGTTAATCGGTAAAATCGTCGACCAGCCTCGGGTTTTTTTAGTTTAGCCGGTTCGTTTTATTAGATCAGTTTTTTGTTAGGGTTTTATTACTTAACGAACGCTCGTTCGTTTGTTCGTTTTAACGAACGGTTTTCGTCGTATAAGTTCTGTTAACGAACATTCGCGCCGTAGGTTTTTTTCTTTTTAGTTTATTTTTGGCTAGGGACCTATCCGTGAATAGTTTTATCGCGATTTAGCCGCTGATCTTGAAACTAGCATAACTTTTTACTCGTTTATCCAAATTAGATGAAACGAGCACCTAAATCTTCGTATCCTTCTGTTCTTTCCAGTTAGCCAACTTGAATATGACATTGGTACGGTAAAAATTGAGTTTAGTCCAGATTAGTAAACAATCTTGTTTCTTTCGTATTTTAAGTTTCGTTGCTCCGTTTGAGTTGAATCTATTTGCAAATCGTAGCTAATCACATGTACCTACTGTTAAGATCTAATTCACGTGATAATATTGCTGTTAGGTTTGGCTCTTGTTAGTTTAAGCTGTTTTCTTGTTTCGTGTTCGATTTGGATCTTTTCTCGGTTTTCTCGTGTTCCGTTTGAGTGATTGCTTATGTGTGCTATTGTTTGTCTACGCTAGATTATCCGGAGTGTGAAGCTTGTTACTACGGATCTCTAGAGTTTGCGGATCTTCAGGAAGGCAATTTACACTTTGATCATAGTCTTTTATACCCACTTTTTACTATGCATTAGTTCTGCCCTAAAATATTTGCATGAGTAGGATTGGGAACATGTGGTTTTGGTTGTACTGCTTGAGGTAGGGACCTAATACCTTTTGATCACCACGGGAATATACGTTAGCCATGCTCGTGGACAGGGATTGGATCGTGATTCACACATGGAAGTTTGAGAGTTATTTAATCATGGATAACATTAAGGTGGCAACTTTAATATACATCTGGGTAGGTTGGTTGAGGCATGCACCTGGGGAACCCAGTGTTGCCTGTTTTGGGAAATCCCGGAGTACCCGTGTGATTTTTCCTATGGAATGCCACCCAGGCTCAAAGGGAACATAATATTATTCATGCTAGAAACTTCCGTGTGCAGCCATAAGCCATTATGGGCATAGTTGAGTAAGTTGTGTGAGCTCTTGAAGAGGTGGACTAGCAGATGTAGGGTAAAGTAGGTGTACCGATCTGCCCGTAGTAGAGAGTTAATGCTTCAGAAAGACTATGTGTCGATCATCCGATCATGGATGCGGTCGAGTCTTGTGAGGAAAAGTGCGCAAACCTCTGCAGAGTGTATAAACTAATCATGGCTAGCCATGTCCCCGGTTATGGACATCTTGAGTACCTAGTACTTGAATCTATTGATGTGATCTCATCATGTTACTTTAATTAATTTGATTTGGGTTAATGATGATACTTTTAATTGGGATTTGAGTTGGGGTTACCTTCTCAAATATTGGGCAACTTGGTAGTAGTTAAATAAATTTATTCCTTTGTTGTAGGGAAAAACCAGCTTTATGCAAAATCATAAACTTACCGCCTCCACTGGCCAAATATTGCATGTAGATATAGTTCTTGCATTTTATTGCTATACAGTGCAACTCTGCCACCATATTCAATGTGCTGACCTACATGGCTGCAACGTCTCATGTTGCAGACTACTCAGACGACGAATAAGGTGCGATAGGTCGTTGTTTTGCACTCTACTATGCCATTGGAGATGATGGAATCATTTACCTTTGAAGCTTCCGCAGTTATTTAGTTTAGATGGCCTTCAGCCATGATAATTTTTGTGTAATCATACTCTTTATGAGGACTCGATGTAATAAGTGTGAAACTCTGTTATAATTCCTCGAGTACTATGCATGTCAGCATTACCGATCCAGGGATGACACTGATGCACAGAGACTTGACCGTTTGAGGTCTGGTCGCTTCAGTTTCGAATACTGGCTATTAGTGTAAATGTATCCGTGAACCAACTCTTTGAGTTTGATGTGAATTAATGTATAATTGTGGACTATTGTATGATTGATTGCTAAGCCTATAATTTTAGGAGCTTTGGCTATTGGCCAATTGATGACCTGACCTATAAGCGTACAATGAGCTGACCAGCCCCAACGTTTTATTTGGTGAGTGTTTAAAAGTACAATAGCTAGCCTACTAACACAGCACGGAATCAGTCAAGGTTTGACACTAAGAATCATCAAACACTTTTTTCGTCAAATAGGCCCTGCTTACATGATAAACAATTCAAACTTACGTCTAAGCATGCCATATATTACATCAAAAGCTGGTGAGGATACATCTGTTTCCATAACTTGGAGAGGGTTGTCGTGATTCACTATCAAACAAAAGTAGCAAGTATCGCCCACACAAGACAGTGCACTAGCCCTTAGATGGTTTGATGACATGCATCATTCTGGTAATTAAACACAATGCAAACTACGTTGAAAGTTTAACGCGACCACCTATTTCTTGTGATCGATCTCTGGGGCAATGTCCATAGGATGGACAGTGTCATGGGAATCGATCTCTGGGGCGATGTTCATAGGACAGACAGCAGCATGGGAATCAATCTCTAGATCAATGTCCACAGGACGAAACGCTACATCGGAATCATCAAGGACGTCCACTGGCACCTGCACAACCCAAACATATTAGCAAGCACATTGCAAATAATCAAAAACCACGACTACGGTAAGCCATTTTTTTTACCTTGTGCAGCTCACCGGGGGATCCCATCCCTCCGGAGTCATCTCCTCATAGGGGGCCATCGTCTTGCTAGGGAGAATACTGCTTCTCAACAACGACTATCTCCTCAAACCCGTCCTTGAGCCTCTCATAGGTGGCCATTAGAGTTTCAAGGGTAGGCACGGTGGGGCCCTTGCAGTTCTTCTAGCTTTATTTGTTAAGGAGTGCATGCACCAACATCGCCAACTCTCTACTAGTGCTTGTTTATTGGAGTTCTTCGTCTCCATGGTTTGGCCCGCCAACATCGCCAACTCGTTGGTCGCTGCTCGCTTCCTGGAGATATCTGTCTCGACTGGGTTGCCCGCCGGCAACTCTTTGCCTACTGCTCCAGGATCCATCAATAAACTGACAAACAAAAGCAATCGAAAGGAAACCACAATTGCAATGAAAACAGGAGAAGAATAGGCAGTGAGAATTGATAGATGATTCACAAAGAGAAGATTCTTGGAATGAAAATAGAGTAGCATCACCGATGTGCCCACCTTTCCTTCGTCAGTACATAAGAAAAATGGCAGAAGTGACTAGCCTAGAGTGAGGTTTTCTTCAAGATAGGGGAGAAAGGGCTTCAACAAGCGTTCCGGTGAAATGATAGTTGCTTCATCACGTCCAACTTACAAGGCTACTGTAACACCCCAGATGTAACATGTCCCAATTTGACAATATATCAACTTGACCTCATCCAATTCTTGTGGGTTTTATCATGTTTGGCCTCATCTTGTTTGGTTGTGTGGTTTTCTTCTTTTCATTGTCATGCTCACCTTACCATATTGTATTTGTGCCTCTTGTCATTTTCATTCATCCTCATCATGTGCATGTTGTGATCTCATACCTATTATGTTGTGGCATGCTCAATGCATAAATCTTGCACCATCACTTCTCCTCCTTCCTTCTCCTTCCTTCTTTTATCAAGTGCTAATTTTCCTTTCTCTAATAATGTTCATCTTCTTCCTATAAATCTTGCTCCATGCCCTAAGCCTCTCTGCCAAATATATCCTTATTTGAAGTTGTTTTGGTCAGGTTCAAAAAAGACACAAGTTTGAAAATATTTCAAACTTGCCTTATTTTTCTACCTCTAAAAATGCCCAATGCAATTTATTAAAATAGTGGATAATTCCAGGAGGTGGAGAGTATTTTCATTATGCTCTAACTCCTCTCCCTTTTTCCTGAGATTTTCTGTTTCTATTTCTGTTTTTATAAATAGAAATGAAGCAGCAGCAGCAGCAGCCAGCGCAGCAGCCCCCCCTGGGCCTCGGCCCCCCGTAGCCCAGCCAGCTAGCCGCAACCGCCGGCCCTACCAGCGTAGCAGCTAACCGCGGCCATCCAGCCCAGCAGCCCCCTGTTTCCCTCTTTCTCCCTCGCCGGGCCCGCTTGTCAGCGACCCACGTCCTCACGCCTACCTGCTCTGTGCTGCCTCCGTCTCTGTTTTTGAGAGAGAGCGCACGCGCCCGCGCCGTGAGCTTCACGGACGTCGAGGCAGCGCCGTCTCATCCCCTCCTTTTTAAGCCCCCGCGCCCTCCTAGGGTTTCCCTTTCCCCTCTCTCTCGCCGCCGCCACGGTAAGTCCTCGCTCGTGCCCCATAGCCGTCGCCCGCTTCATGGCCGAGGCGAGCTGGAGCTCGTCCCCGGCGTAGGATCCGCCAGCAGCGCCCCGCCTCCCTCCAAACGCTCCGGTGATCGTCATCGTCTTCTTCCTGCTGTGAACCAAGGTAGAAGACGCCAAGTCCGGCTACGTCCCCGTCGTCCTCTTCCTCCCCTGCTTCGTGTACAGCAAACGCGCCAAGATTCAGAGCTCCACCTCGTCGCCGGCAGCTCGTCTCCGTTGACTACTCCGTGTCCTTTGGTGAGCTGGGTAACGCACCTCCCTCTCCCATCCTTTTCCCTGGCATTTAGGCAACCGTAGGGCGCGTCCGACCCGTGTCTTTCCCGCGCTCGTAGTGCTCCGGCGAAGACTGAATATTTTTCCTTGTGTGTGTTCTGCAGCGCGCACGCGCGTTCTCCAGCTTCGGATCCCCAAGTTTCTCTCTCACACACACGCACGCACGTCCCTACAGTGTAGCAGCTCATGCAGTGCTGTTGTAGCCTTGCCTCGCCGTGTTCGTCGCCATGGCCGCAAGCTCCTGCCCACTCGCACACCCACACATGCGCGCACGTTCCCTTCTTGCACGCACGCACTCTGCCCTGCTGAATCCGCACACCCGCCGGCACCTCCTGAGCCCCGCCGTCGCCGCCGTTGCTCGCCGGTGCCGTTGGTGTTTCTCTCTTCTGCCCAGGAGAGGAACCAGCACCAGGAGGGCCTACCTTAAAAGGAGCGAGCTCCCCCCTTATCACGATCATGTTAATAGCCCGACTGGTTCCCGTGCCGTGCCTCCACCCAGGCGACCCGGGTTCGATCCCCCGCGCCTGCATATTGTTCCCCCCTTTTTATCCATTTCTTGCTCTGTGCGTATGACAGGGTGGCCCCACCTGTCATACTCTCTCAGCCTGTCTGTTTTTATTTATTTATTTATTTTATTATTATTAAGTGTTTTATTTCTGTTCCAGCGAATATACCATTTCTGGCATTTAGTACCTTTCCATTTCGGGCAAGTCCTTTTCTGGACGTTTCCAAATATGGAAAGTGCCATTTCTGTCAATTACCATTTTAGGCAGGTTTTATCTTTATGCATTTGTGATGATTTTTCTACAGCAACCCTAACATATTATATATGTTTTTGGGGTAGAAAAATCCCACCAATCCATTGGTGGCATTAGTATCTGCATTTGAGCAAGTTCATAATCATGCCATCTCACTTCTTAGTGTTGTTTTGTCTCCTATGTGCTTGTTCATGCAAATTATGCTAGTTGTTTGTTTTGCACATGAGTATCTTCATTTTCATGCCTACTTCATGCTAGTACTTATTCCATGCCATGACATGCCTGGTAATGAGTTGATCAAGCCTGTAGGGATGCCATGATGAACCGTTGTTTTGCTATGTCTAGTAATTCCACTAAGTCTGTAGAACTGTTATCTCTTGCATTATTGCCATGCTATTTTAGTCATGCTCTAGTGGTCTTTAGTTTGAGCTCAGTGTTCATGTTTCATAGGGCATCTCCTGTACATCACTGTTAGGCATCTTGTTCATATGCTTGGGTGTTATAGCTTGTTCATACTTTGCATCCAAGTGGCCATGTTGTTTGCATCATATCTTGTCGTGCTTGTCATTTGCAAACCGTGCACCTGAATCCGGTGATCTCTAAATCGATTCCAATCGAAATCATCTCATCTTTCCAGCGGCATACTTGGGTTGCCAAGTTGATGCCTTGTTCTTCATCTTTCCTTCCGAAGCACGGATATGCTTTGCATATCACATCCCGCTTAGCATGACATGTTTTGCATCATGTTGCTTGTGCATTGCCCCGTGATTTATTGTGGTTCCTTTGCTTGTGTTCTTGCTTTGGGTAGAGCCGGGAGACGAGAACGCTTACGAGGAACCTGTTGAGAACGCTTACGAGGATCCAGCCTTCGACAACTCTGAGAACCTTGCAGGCAAGATGATCATACCTTCGAAATCATTACTATCTTTGCTTGCTAGTATTCGCTCTATCGCTATGTTAGCCCTACCTGCCTTTGTTTACCATGCCTACCTATTTCCATGATAAACCTCTAACCATCCTGTCCTAGCAACCATTGATTGGCTATGTCACCGCTTTTGCTCAGCCCCTCTTATAGCGTTGTTAGTTGCAGGTGAAGATGAAGTTTGTTCCTGGTCGGAACACAGATATTTTGGGATATCACAATATCTCCTGTTTAATTAATGCACCTTATATACTTGGTAAAGGTGGAAGGCTCGGCCTTATGCCTGGTGACTTGTTCCACTCTTGCCGCCCTAGTTTCCGTGATACCGGTGTTATGTTCCTTGATTTTGCGTTCCTTACACGGTTGGGTGATTTATGGGACCCCCTTAACAGTTCGCTTTGAATAAAACTCCTCCAGCAAGGCCCAACCTTGGTTTTACCATTTGCCACCTAAGCCCTTTCCCTTGGGTTTTCGCGAGCCCAAGGGTCATCTTTATTTACCCCCCCGGGCTAGTGCTCCTTCGAGTGTTGGTCCAACCTGAGCGATGTCCGGCGTCCCCTGTGCAACCAGGGTCTATACCAACCCGACGTCTTGCTCATCCGTTGTGCCCTGAGAACGAGATATCCGCAGCTCCTATCGGGATTTGTCGGCGCATCGGGTGGCTTTGCTGGTCTTGTTTTACCATTGTCGAAATGTTTTGCGAACCGGGATTCCGAGACTGATCGGGTCTTCCCGGGAGAAGGTCTATTCCTTCGTTGACCGTGAGAGCTTGTGATGGGCTGAGTTGGGACACCCCTGCAGGGTATATAATCTTTCGAAAGCCGTGCCCGCGGTTATGAGGCAGATGGGAATTTGTTAATGTCTGATTGTAGATAACTTGACACTTGACCTCTTTTAAATGCATCAACCGAGTGTGTAGCCGTGGTGGTCTCTTCTCGGCGGAGTCCGGGAAGTGAACACGGTTTGTGTTATGCTTGACGTAAGTAGTTTCAGGATCACTTCTTGATCACTTCTAGTTTCTCGACCGACGCGTTGCTTCTCTTCTCGCTCTCACTTGCGTATGTTAGCCACCATAATTACTTAGTGCTTGCCGCAGCTCCACCATATTGCACCTTACCTTCCTATGAGCTTAAATAGTCTTGATCTCGCGGGTGTGAGATTGCTGAGTCCCCCGTGGCTCACAGATTCTACCAAAACAGATGCAGGTGCCGAGGATACCGGCGCTGATGGCGCAACTGAGCTGAAGTGGGAATTTGATGAGGCCCTTGGTCGTTACTATGTATCGTTTCCAGATGATCAGTAGAGGAGCCCAGTCGGGACGATCGGGGATCTGTGTAGCATTTGGGGTAGTCTTCTTTTATTTTGGTTCCGTAGTCGGACCTTGAGTGTAATCTGGATGATGGATGTTTATTTATGTATTGTGTGAAGTGGCGACTGTAAGCCAACTATGTATCTTTTCCCTTATGTATTACATGGGTTGTGCGAAGATTACCTCACTTGCGACATTGCTTTCAATGCGGTTATGCCTCTAAGTCGTGCTTCGACACGTGGGAGATATAGCCACATCGAGGGCGTTACAAGTTGGTAATCAGAGCCATCCCTGACTTAGGAGCCCCCTGCTTGATTGTTTGCTGGCGATGTTGAGTCTAGAAACAAAAATGTTTTGAGTCTTAGGATTATATATATCGGAGAGTAGGATTCTTTTTACTCCTCAGTCCCTTCGTCGCTCTGGTGAGGTCTCCTGACGTAGATGTTTTGACTATCCTCTTCTCAAATTTTCACTAATTTTTTTTAGGATCACGCATGTATCTTGGAATCGTTTCGATGGTTTTGTGACGAGAACATTGTTCTTGGTGCCTCCTGACATTTAGGGGTTGTGGCAGTGTCCCGGGGAGTTGAGCTCCGAGGTGTTGTCGTCACAATCTTATCGTTGCAGTTCTGGAATACCTGAGTTTTGCCGACATCAAAAATCTCTTTTGTACAGTTGTTGGTGAGATAACCCCGATAACCCAGTACTGGGGCAAGCTCGGGAGTATTGCCATAACTCGTATAACGGATGCTTTTCGAAGGTTGAGGTACACGATTTCCGAAGGTTTCTTGGTTATGTGTTGACGGATGGATACAACTGGATGTAGGGATTGTTAGTTTGGGTGAGATATTGTGCTTCCCCTGTATCCCCAACACCAGATTGCATAACCAGAAAGTTTCGGGAGTTTATAGGTGGGATTCAAGTAGCTCTAGCATTTCTTCCCGCAGATATTTGGTTTGTGATTGGGTAATCCTTACCACGTATTTGTTCCAGTCGTACCTTGTTTATTTCATTCATCAATCTCTATTTAAGTGGCTTCTCACCTTTATGGACATGTGATGTTTACTTTGGAATTCATTCGTTCATCCTTGTTCGAATGTTTATTGTGAAGACTATATGTTGCAATTTCTATCCGTTGATTCAACTTGTCTATCTGTCTATCAAGATGCTAACGGATGTCACCCTCTCAGGATGGCTCCACCAACGCGTCTGAATCCGGATCGCAATGATGGGAGTCAGGCGAACCCTCCACCTCCACCTCCGCCTCCGGAGGCATGGCAAGCTTTGATGGCAGCCTCTAACGCTCATGCTCAGATGATGATCCAGCTCATGCAAGAGCGCAACCAAGGCCAAGGCAACCAAGGGAATCAAGGTCAAGGGCAGTTCAATCATCAGCCTCAGTTTCCAACCCTCAACCAATTCCTTGCAAATCAGCCGAAGTCTTTCAGCTATTGTGTCGAGGCCACAGACGCCGATGATTGGCTCGTGGATATCAACAAGCATTTTGAATGCAGCAATGTCAGGACTGAGGACTATGTCAAGTTCGCTTCTTTTCAGCTCAAGGATCAGGCAGCTGATTGGTTCCAGCAATACAAGGACTCTAGAGGTGGTCAAGTGATTACTTGGACTGATTTCTGTCAGGACTTCAAAGCTCACCATATTCCTACCAGTGTTGTTGAGAGCAAGCGTGAGGAGTTCCGCAATCTCAAGCAAGGCAACATGTCAGTGTACGAATACAACAAGCAGTTTCAGAAACTTGCTCGCTTTGCTAAGCAAGATGTTCTAGATGAGCAGAGTATGATCTATCAGTTCAGAGGTGGCCTTAGAGAGGATCTGCAGTTAGCTCTCGTTCTTATTGAGCCTACTCAGTTTGATCAATTCTACAATATGGCACTCAAGCAAGAAGGTGCTCAGCTCAAGTGTGAGGCATCTAAGAAGAGAATCAGAGATGTAGTGCAATCTTCTTCTTCCTCACAAGTGGCAGCTAAGCAGCAGAAGTTCTACCTGCCTCCTCCTCCGTTTCGTCAGCCTTACCAACAGAAGAACTCAGGTGGTCGTGGATCTTCCCACCCACCCAACCCAAGCTATCAGAACAAGTCTCAGTCTCAAGCTCCAAGGTCAAGTGCTCCTTATCACCGTCCGCTCTCAGAAGTGACTTGCAACAAGTGCCAGCAGAAAGGCCACTACGCGAACAAATGCTTAAATCAAAGGCGTCTTCCTCCTCCTCCTCCTGTGAGATCTTCAAGCAATGCAATGGTCAAGCATAATTCCAAGTCGGCAAAGGTGAACATGATGAATGCAGCTCAGGCAAAGGATTCTTCAAATGTGATCATGGGTAATCTTCCAGTTAATGATACTCCTGCAAAAGTTTTATTTGATACGGGTGCTTCTATTTCATTCATATCAAAGCCTTTTGCATCCATGCACGATTTTCATACTGTTGATCTACCTAAGCCGATAGCGGTTTCCTCTTCGGGCTTATTCATGAACACCAAAATGATGGCTCCAGATGTTTCTATCAAGATGGGCGACTATACATTTCTATCTTCTCCAATGGTTCTTGGTGACTCTGATATTGATCTTATTCTCGGGATGGACTGGCTTTCTAAGCACAAGGCTCAACTTGATTGTGCTGCCAGGCAAATTCAATTGACTCACCCTTCTGAGGATGTTATCATCTATGCCGCTCGCGATGAAACCATTCGGTTGTTTTCTCTCAATGAGAAGGGCGAATTGGATGCTATTTCTCAAATTCCAGTTGTTTGTGAGTACCATGTCTTTCCAGAAGAGCTTCCGGGTATGCCTCCTCATCGGCCAGTCGAGTTCGTTATTGATCTTGAGCCTGGAACTGAACCCGTTTGCAAGCGTCCTTACAAGCTTGGACCCAAGGAGCTGAAGGAATTGAAGAAGCAGCTCGATGAACAAGAGCGTCTGGGTTTGATCAGACCGAGTTCTTCCCCATGGGGTTGTGGAGTTCTTTTTGTCCAGAAGAAGGATGGCACGGACCAACTTTGCGTCGATTACCGTCCATTGAACAAGAAGACAATCAAGAACAAGTACCCACTTCCCAACATCAATGAGCTTTTTGAGCAACTCAAAGGGGCTAAAGTCTTCTCCAAGCTTGACCTTTGTATGGGTTATCATCAGATTCGCATTCGTGAAGAAGATATTCCCAAGACAACATTCAGAACAAGCTATGGTTCTTATGAATATACTGTCATGTCTTTCGGCCTTGTCAATGCTCCTCCAACGTTCTCTCACATGATGAACTTTATCTGCAACCCCTACACCAATGAATTTGTTCTGGTGTATCTCGATGATATTTTGGTCTTCTCCAAGAATAAGAAGGATCATGCCAAACATTTGCGATTGGTGCTTGACAAGCTCAGAGAGCATCAATTCTATGCGAAGTTTTCCAAATGTGAGTTCTGGCTTGATGAAGTTCTTTATCTTGGTCACATCATCTCCGCCAAGGGAATTGCTGTTAATCCGGCGAAGGTGTCTGCAGTTGTGAATTGGGAACCTCCTCAGAATGTCAAGCAGCTCTGCAGTTTTCTCGGTCTTGCAAGCTATTGCAGAAGATTCGTTGAGAACTTCTCTAAGATTGCAAAGCCTCTTTCCAACCTCCTCCAGAAGCATGTCAAGTATGTCTGGACGCCTGAGTGCGATGTCGCTTTCAACACCCTCAAAGAGAAGCTAGTCACAGCTCCTGTCTTGACTCCTCCTAATGAATCCAAGCCATTCGAAGTTTTCTGTGATGCTTCCCTTCAAGGTCTCGGTGCTGTGTTGATGCAAGAGAAGAAAGTTGTGGCCTATACCTCTCGTCAGTTGAAGCCCAATGAAAAGAACTACCCCACTCACGATCTTGATTTGGCGGCAGTTGTCCATGCTTTGATAACATGGAGACATCTCTTATTGGGAAGGCAAGTGGACATTTTCACCGATCACAAGAGCCTCAAGTATATCTTCACTCAACCCAACCTTAACCTCAGGCAAACTCGATGGGTCGAAATGATTCAAAAGTACAATCCGAGTATCGAATATACTCCTGGCAAGGCGAATGTGATTGCAGATGCTCTGAGCAGAAAGGCTTATTGCAACAGTCTAATTCTCAAGCCGTTTCAACCGGATCTTTGTGAGGCTTTTCGCAAGCTGAATCTTCAAGTTGTTCCTCAAGGCTTTCTTGCCAACCTCATAGTCTCTCCTACTTTGGAAGATCAAATTCGTGAGGCACAACTCTTGGATACCATGGCGAAGAAGGTGAAACGTGGTATTGACAAGGGCATTCCCAAATACAAGTACTATCGCTTGGATGACAAAGACAGTCTTTTCTTCGAGGATCGAACTGTGGTTCCAAAAGGTGATCTGAGAAAAGTCATCATGAATGAGGCACACAATTCCCTCCTATCCATTCATCCTGGAAGTACAAAGATGTACCATGACCTCAAGCAGTCATATTGGTGGACTCGAATGAAGCGAGAGATTGCTCAATTCGTGAATGAATGTGATGTCTGCAGAAGAGTGAAAGCAGAACACCAACGACCAGCTGGTCTCCTCCAACCTCTTGCTATTCCGGAATGGAAGTTTGACCATATCGAGATGGACTTCGTGACTGGTTTTCCTAAGTCCAAGCGTGGAAATGATGCTATCTTCGTTGTCATTGACAAGCTTACCAAAGTCGCTCACCTCCAGAATTGTCTCCTTGCACGGCATTCCACAATTGATATCTTCAGATCGTGGAAGCATCTTCACTTCTAAGTTCTGGGACTCCTTTCAGGCGGCCATGGGCACCAACATTCGTTTCAGCATAGCTTTCCATCCTCAAACAAGTGGCCAAGTCGAGCGAGTCAATCAAATCCTTGAAGATATGCTCAGGGCTTGTGTCATCTCTTTCGGTATGAAGTGGGAAGATTGTCTTCCATATGCCGAGTTCTCCTACAACAACAGCTTCCAAGCGAGTTCGGGCAAGGCCCCATTCGAAATTCTCTATGGCAGAAAGTGCCGTACTCCTCTCAACTGGTCTGAGACAGGTGAACGCCAACTTCTTGGCAACGACTTGATCACAGAAGCCGAAGAAATGTGCAAAGTCATTCGTGAGAATCTCAAAGCCGCGCAATCGCGACAAAAGAGTTACTATGATAGCAAGCACCGTGACTTGGCTTTTGAAATCGAAGACCATGTCTATCTCCGCGTCTCTCCAATGAAAGGCACTCATCGCTTCGGTATCAAAGGGAAGCTTGCCCCTAGATATGTGGGTCCTTTCAAGATCATTGGCAAAAGAGGCGATCTCGCCTATCAATTTGAGCTTCCATCCAACTTTGCAAACGTGCACGATGTGTTTCATGTGTCACAGCTTCGCAAGTGCTTTAAGACTCCTGAGCGCACTATCAACTTCGAAGAAATCGACCTCCAAGAAGATCTCTCTTATCATGAGCACCCCGTTGCTATTCTTGAAGAAACCGAGCGCAAGACTCGCAACAAGTCAATCAAATTCCTCAAAGCGAAGTGGTCACACCATTCCGACCGAGAAGCCACCTGGGAGCGCGAGGATCACCTCCGTTCCGAATATCCGGAGTTCTTTCAGTCCTAGATCTCGGGACGAGATCCTCTTGTAGTGGAGGAGAGTTGTAACACCCCAGATGTAACATGTCCCAATTTGACAATATATCAACTTGACCTCATCCAATTCTTGTGTGTTTTATCATGTTTGGCCTCATCTTGTTTGGTTGTGTGGTTTTATTCTTTTCATTGTCATGCTCACCTTACCATATTGTATTTGTGCCTCTTGTCATTTTCATTCATCCTCATCATGTGCATGTTGTGATCGCATACCTATTATGTTGTGGCATGCTCAATGCATAAATCTTGCACCATCACTTCTCCTCCTTCCTTCTCCTTCCTTCTTTTATCAAGTGCTAATTTTCCTTTCTATAATAATGTTCATCTTCTTCCTATAAATCTTGCTCCATGCCCTAAGCCTCTCCGCCAAATATATCCTTATTTGAAGTTGTTTTGGTCAGGTTCAAAAATGACACAAGTTTGCAAATATTTCAAACTTGTCTTATTTTTCTACCTCTAAAAATGCCGAATGCAATTTATTAAAATAGTGGATAATTCCAGGAGTTGGAGAGTATTTTCTTTATGCTCTAACTCCTCTCCCTTTTTCCTGAGATTTTCTGTTTCTATTTCTGTTTTTATAAATAGAAATGAAGCAGCAGCAGCAGCAGCCAGCGCAGCAGCCCCCCTGGGCCTCGGCCTCCCGTAGCCCAGCTAGCTAGCCGCAGCCGCCGGCCCTACCAGCGCAGCAGCTAGCCGCGGCCATCCAGCCTAGCAGCCCCCTGTTTCCCTCTTTCTCCCTCACCGGGCCCGCTTGTCAGCGACCCATGGCCTCACGCCTACCTGCTCCGTGCTGCCTCCGTCTCTGTTTCTGAGAGAGAGCGCACGCGCCCGCGGCGTGAGCTTCACGGACGTCGAGGCAGCGCCGTCTCATCCCCTCCTTTTTAAGCCCCCGCGCCCTCCTAGGGTTTCCCTTTCCCCTCTCTCTCGCCGCCGCCATGGTAAGTCCTCGCTCGTGCCCCATAGCCGTCGCCCACTTCATGGCCGAGGCGAGCTGGAGCTCGTCCCCAACGTAGGATCTGCCAGCAGCGCCCCGCCTCCCTCCAAACGCTCCGGTGATCGTCATCGTCTTCTTCCTGCTGTGAACCAAGGCAGAAGATGCCAAGTCCGGCTACGTCCCCGTCGTCCTCTTCCTCCCCTGCTTCGCGTACAGCAAATGCGCCAAGATTCAGAGCTCCACCTCGTCGCCGACAGCTCGTCTCCGTCGACTACTCCGTGTCCTTGGGTGAGCTGGGTAACGCACCTCCCTCTCCCATCCTTTTCCCTGGCATTTAGGCAACCGTAGGGCGCGTCCGACCCATGTCTTTCCCACGCTCGTAGTGCTCCGGTGAAGACTGAATATTTTTCCTTGTGTGTGTACTTGCTGCAGCGCGCACGCGCGTTCTCCAGCTTCGGATCCCCAAGTTGCTCTCTCACACACACGCACGCACGTCCCTGCAGTGCAGCAGCTCACGCAGTGCTGTTGTAGCCCTGCCTCGCCGTGTTCGTCGCCATGGCCGCAAGCTCCCGCCCACTCGCACACCCAGACATGCGCGCACGTTCCCTTCTTGCACGCACGCACTCTGCCCTGCTGAATCCGCACACCCGCCGGCACCTCCTGAGCCCCGCCGTCGCCGCCGTTGCTCGCCGGTGCCGTCGGCGTTTCTCTCTTCTGCACAGGAGAGGAACCAGCACCAGGAGGGCCTACCTCAAAAGGAGCGAGCTCCCCCCTTATCACGATCATGTTAATAGCCCGACTGGTTCCCGTGCCGTGCCTCCACCTAGGCGACCCGGGTTTGATCCCCCGCGGCTGCATATTGTTCCCCCCTTTTTATCCATTTCTTGCTCTGTGCGTATGACAGGGTGGCCCCACCTGTCATACTCTCTCAGCCTGTCTGTTTTTATTTATTTATTTATTTTATTATTATTAAGTGTTTTATTTCTGTTCCAGCGAATATACCATTTCTGGCATTTAGTACCTTTCCATTTCGGGCAAGTCCTTTTCTGGACGTTTCCAAATATGGAAAGTGCCATTTCAGTCAATTACCATTTTAGGCAGGTTTTATCTTTATGCATTTGTGATGATTTTTCTACAGCAACCCTAACATATTATATATGTTTTTGGGGTAGAAAAATCCCACCAATCCATTGGTGGCATTAGTATCTGCATTTGAGCAAGTTCATAATCATGCCATCTCACTTCTTAGTGTTGTTTTGTCTCCTATGTGCTTGTTCATGCAAATTATGCTAGTTGTTTGTTTTACACATGAGTATCTTCATTTTCATGCCTACTTCATGCTAGTACTTATTCCATGCCATGACATGCCTGGTAATGAGTTGATCAAGCCTGTAGGGATGCCATGATGAACCGTTGTTTTGCTATGTCTAGTAATTCCACTAAGTCTGTAGAACTGTTATCTCTTGCATTATTGCCATGCTATTTTAGTCATGCTCTAGTGGTCTTTAGTTTGAGCTCAATGTTCATGTTTCGTAGGGCATCTCCTGTACATCACTGTTAGGCATCTTGTTCATATGCTTGGGTGTTATAGCTTGTTCATACTTTGCATCCAAGTGGCCATGTTGTTTGCATCATATCTTGTCGTGCTTGTCATTTGCAAACCGTGCACCCGAATCTGGTGATCTCTAAATCGATTCCAATCGAAATCATCTCATCTTTCCAGCGGCATACTTGGGTTGCCAAGTTGATGCCTTGTTCTTCATCTTTCCTTCCGAAGCACGGATACGCTTTGCATATCACATCCCGCTTAGCATGACATGTTTTGCATCATGTTGCTTGTGCATTGCCCCGTGATTTATTGTGGTTCCTTTGCTTGTGTTCTTGCTTTGGGTAGAGCCGGGAGACGAGAACGCTTACGAGGAACCTGTTGAGAATGCTTACGAGGATCCAGCCTTCGACAACTCTGAGAACCTTGCAGGAAAGATGATCATACCTTCGAAATCATTACTATGTTTGCTTGCTAGTATTCGCTCTATCGCTATGTTAGCCCTACCTGCCTTTGTTCACCATGCCTACCTATTGCCATGATAAACCTCTAACCATCCTGTCCTAGCAACCATTGATTGGCTGTGTCACCGCTTTTTCTCAGCCCCTCTTATAGCGTTGTTAGTTGCAGGTGAAGATGAAGTTTGTTCCTGGTCGGAACACGGATATTTTGGGATATCACAATATCTCCTGTTTAATTAATGCACCTTATATACTTGGTAAAGGGTGGAAGGCTCGGCCTTATGCCTGGTGACTTGTTCCACTCTTGCCGCCCTAGTTTCCGTGATACCGGTGTTATGTTCCTTGATTTTGCGTTCCTTACACGGTTGGGTGATTTATGGGACCCCCTTAACAGTTCGCTTTGAATAAAACTCCTCCAGCAAGGCCCAACCTTGGTTTTACCATTTGCCACCTAAGCCCTTTCCCTTGGGTTTTCGCGAGCCCAAGGGTCATCTTTATTTACCCCTCCGGGCCAGTGCTCCTTCGAGTGTTGGTCCAACCTGAGCGATGTCCGGCGTCCCCTGGGCAACCAGGGTCTATACCAACCCGACGTCTTGCTCATCCGTTGTGCCCTGAGAACGAGATATGCGCAGCTTCTATCAGGATTTGTCGGTGCATCGGGTGGCTTTGCTGGTCTTGTTTTACCATTGTCGAAATGTTTTGCGAACCGGGATTCCGAGACTGATCGGGTCTTCCCGGGAGAAGGTCTATTCCTTTGTTGACCGTGAGAGCTTGTGATGGGCTGAGTTGGGACACCCCTGCAGGGTATATAATCTTTCGAAAGCCGTGCCCACGGTTATGAGGCAGATGGGAATTTGTTAATGTCCGGTTGTAGATAACTTGACACTTGACCTCTTTTAAATGCATCAACCGAGTGTGTAGCCGTGATGGTCTCTTCTCGGCGGAGTCCGGGAAGTGAACACGGTTTGTGTTATGCTTGACGTAAGTAGTTTCAGGATCACTTCTTGATCACTTCTAGTTTCTCGACCGACGCGTTGCTTCTCTTCTCGCTCTCACTTGCGTATGTTAGCCACCATAATTGCTTAGTGCTTGCCGCAGCTCCACCATATTGCACCTTACCTTCCTATGAGCTTAAATAGTCTTGATCTCGCGGGTGTGAGATTGCTGAGTCCCCCGTGGCTCACAGATTCTACCAAAACAGATGCAGGTGCCGAGGATACCGGCGCTGATGGCGCAACTGAGCTGAAGTGGGAATTTGATGAGGCCCTTGGTCGTTACTATGTATCGTTTCCATATGATCAGTAGAGGAGCCCAGTCGGGACGATCGGGGATCTGTGTAGCATTTGGGGTAGTCTTCTTTTATTTTGGTTCCGTAGTCGGACCTTGAGTGTAATCTGGATGATGGATGTTTATTTATGTATTGTGTGAAGTGGCGACTGTAAGCCAACTATATATCTTTTCCCTTATGTATTACATGGGTTGTGCGAAGATTACCTCACTTGCAACATTGCTTTCAATGCGGTTATGCCTCTAAGTCGTGCTTCGACACGTGGGAGATATAGCCGCATCGAGGGCGTTACAGCTACATGACCACTTCTGGTAAAGGTGTGAATTTTGTGATATGATGGGTCATGAAGGCCACACCTGGGTGACAGGTGAGTCTCTACTGTAGCACTTCACTGTGATTTGGTGGATGGCACGCGGGACCGGATGGTTGATGTCTTGCATGTCCGTGAAACAATGTAATAGAGTGGCTAGTCATAGAGTTTGGATGGTAGAGGAGGAGCTGGCAATAGTAGTACTCCATAAAAACTGTACTCTCACATTTTGTTTGGAGGATTAACTGTACTCCCACATAGAAAATATAAATAATATTGCATGTTGGTGCAGCCCACGTTTCTGATAATTTGAGCTGTGGGCTAGTTCACAAGTTATGAGGCAGTGGTTGTTCACTTAATGGAGGATCTAGTACCAGACGTGAATGATACAAAGTGCAACCTAGCACACCATTAATGCTGGAACAAAAGCTCGTAGCTCGCGAGCTTAATGAGTGCTCGATAGTTCGACTTGTTATGCTCGTGGGTCGCTTCTTAATGAACAAAGCCAACCATCAATTTCTTAACAAGCTTAATAAATGAGCTAACAAGTTTCATGAGTAGATCACTAAGTTCGCTAGTAAAAACACAACACATGTTTCATCTTACATGACAAAATTGGTAACGGGCGCTCATGGGCTTAACGAGCTTCAAACAAATTGAGCCGAGCAGGGTTAATTTGCTCGTTAGTCTTTTCGAGATTAACGAGCCGAGCCTTGACGACCACGAGCTTAACAAGCACAAACTTAATGAGCTAAGCAGCTCTTTAATTCACCTCTGCACACTGCTTGGAATAAGCGGGTAGCTATCTCAAAATACAATCAACAACTAAAAAATGGTGACCTGGCATGTACACAATTTTAAATGATGAGTTTGATGGAGTGAAAAATGAAAACTACATGGTCATTGTAGTAGTGTCAGTGTATTCGGCCTCCCACCCCCCACTTAGCCACACCCGACGACCTTCAGGTATATCTTCCTCGGAACCGACCTAGCTCTACTTTCCCAGCTTGCTACGTCGCTGCATGTTCATCATTTTCTACCTCTCATCCCCCACGTAGCTAGGCTTGATCGGATTGTCCAACGCCACCTAATTTTTTCTATTGTTAGAGGTAAATCTACTTCATGTAGTCGAATCCTGTAGTACTTGGTTCAAATAGGAAACTAAGGGGGAAAAGATGTAGTATGTAGATAGGGATTGGTACAAACATGAAAGGAAGGGGGTGAAAGTAGTACAGACTAGCCATCCAACTGGTCTCTTGGTCGAAAACGGAAATAAAGGGGAAACTTTGTACACACTGGTATGACCAGGACTAGATTTGCTATCCACACATACGAATAGGTGCCTAAAGTGAACAGAAATAAGACCAACCCAGATATGTTGCTTGGATGTTTGTTTCTCAGGGCAACAAACTCTAAATCACCACTTTATGCCCCTATTTAGGTACATGTTGCTGGACTGCTAGTGCACTCATTGTCCAATGTCCTTAGAGCAACTATTTAGTTGTTCTTAATCTAATGCCCCTCGTAAAATGAAGCCATGCCATCATTACAAGTCATCGCAAGTTTAACCAATTGTTTTTGCCAGTAATTTTTTGAGACTCTGACTGTTTCCTTTTTAGCTTTTTGTGTAAACAGGAATACCCATTTCACGTCGTTGATATTATGACCTTTTGGTGCACTGCACAAAACACTTCTGAAAAGAAGTGATTACTGTGCAGTTTAACTGAAATGTCACACCGGAACTGTTGGTTGATTTCAATGGAACTGCACAAACGGAGATTTGTGTTCCAATCTTCATCCTCCATATTGGCACCCTAACCTTCCCTTAGGTAAGAATGATATTTAATGCATGTGTTCACCTCTATTTTGCAACTGCCATGAGAAAAGTAATGCTATTGTTTACTAGTAGACTTGTACTCCCTCACTAACAAAACCAAATCTGACATTGAAGGCCAATCATGTACTTGGTTTCACCAATTGGTGAGGAGAAAGAGAAACAAAGCAAGAAGAGGAAGACAAAGAAAAAGATGAAGAAGAAGAAGAAGAAGAAGACGAAGAAGAAGGAAATGAAGAAGGATCACACGCTAGTACCGTCATCTTTTATCCTAACATCTTGCTAGTGGTATTGTATTGTCGTGTTTCTACTGGTATTAATTTACTTGAAGAAATGCAATTGTAGTACATAGTAGAGTAGTACTTGGCTTAACAACACATCATACTAATTAACTGGATTTGGAATGCATGTGTGACCTAGCCCTACATGATCAACAGTGCCAAGGTGATCTTCCTGAAGCCGCGGCCTCAATCGAGGCCATTCAAGGGCTCCGGCAACGTCTGCCTCACATGTGAGCCGATCCTCCATGAGCCCTTCCACTTCCGCTGCCTCTCCTGCTAGGCCATTAATCAATTAGGAGTACTTAAGCAGCACTAATTAATTGCTGCCTAATTGACGTGTCGAAATTAAACAAATCTTTAGTAGCACCGCACATTGAATCATGTACGTGTATGTGTGTGTAGGTGGACCATGTGGTGGAGCCAGGAGGGGATCTTGGTAGTGTCATGAGAAAGTGATGCTATTGTTTTGCATGTCAATTTATTGCCACTGGTTCAATGAGCCAATGTTTTGCTACTATATTGCCATCATGATTTGATGTTATTGTTAAAGTAATATGCTACTCCCTCTGTTCACTTTTATAAGACGTTGTAGACAATTCAGACAACACCCCAAACAGTTCAATGTCAGTTGTTTGAAACATCTTATAAAAGTGAACGGATGGAGTATTTTTTTCTATCATTCCTCACTAAGCTAATGAAGGTTTCACCTTGTTCCTACTTGTGAAAACAGGGGTCATGTTGTGTCAATCATACATTTTAGTGGAACTACACAAGAGGATATAATGAACTGTATCCCAACTAGTGCTTTAACTCTGCTAGAAGTTCTTGATAATCTCTCGATATAATCTCACCACTTGTAAACATGAGTTATGCCAACCGTACATTAGAAATGAATAAAAAATACTATTGAATGATTCCAGTCAGTGCTATCTCTTCTCTTTTGGGACTACTTGAATAAGTTTCCTTGCTCAGGTTTGTACCGGCCTAAAGCCTTCATCGAGATTAGTGTGATGTCATCTCTATTTGTATCATGCTACTGTTTTGCTACTGTCATGAGAAAGTCCTTTATCTTTGCATGTTAAATCTTTGCAAGCTATGATACATGGAATTGCTTTAAGTGTTGAGCTAATTGGCACTGATAAAATAAACTAGCACCTCTCTTTAAGCAATGCTACTATGTTGCTAACTTGAGGATGCTTCTATTTGTTAGTGTATGTTTCATCAACTTGTACCACTACTATAGTAATCTCACTTTCTCAATATATGTGCCAATAGGAATGCTCGATTTCAGTTGAACTACACAAAAACTTTGGGTGGTTCATTGCCTCGACTGCTTTCTTCCTTTCCTGTCAGTAGCTTATCTCGACTTCTAGTCAAAGGAAGCACTAATTGATAAGGTTCCTCACATAGGTTGGTACCAGTCTTCATCCTTATTATTGTGCTTGTCATATCTAATGGTAATTTTATATTGTGCTACTGTTGGTCGATTTAATAAAGGAGTAAATTGTGAGCGCAAACTCGTAGGCAAAACTGTTACATTGGCCGATTTTAGTAGAACTGCACAAAAAGATCAGATGGACAGATACTTATGTTGCTTCTATGTACTGCCAAGTTCACTCAGACAAACATCGATGTTGAAAAGAAGAAGTGATAGAGTGAACGCCAAGAATATTGCTTGGCGCATAGCCCTGAAAAACGCAGTCCGGTCTTTGGTCCCAACTTGCGCTTTTCGGTTATCGGCTCATATGCTGGTGAACTGTATGCCATGGAGTCTAAAGATTCTAGACAAGTTGGTAGACACATATATCCATATTGCACTTAACCAGTCTGCATGCCTGGGATGCTCCATTTCAGTTGAATTGCACAAAAACTTTGGGTGGTTCATTTTTTTGACTGCCTCGTTTGTTGTCTGCAATGCAAAATTTTGGCGAGATACAGGAAAAAGATGAAATTAGTGGCCAAGTTACTCAAACCTTTCGCAGCATCGAGGCCACTATCATGAGGATAAACCGACAAGCAAAGCTCACATGGTCTGTGTTGCCTCATGTACTCAAAAGTTTGCTCAGACAAGCATTAATTTAGCAAGAAGTACTCCCTTCGTCCTATAATATAAGAGAGTTTTTGACACTTGTGTAGTGTAAAAAACGCTCTTATTTATGGGACGAAGGGAGTACCACAGAGTGAACATCACTTACTAGTCTGTACCCTAGGTGATTAAAGTGTGTAGATGGATGATATTGGTTGTGTTCTCTCAATCATTTGGTTGTGTAAACATGCTGAACTTGTCTATGTTTGAATCTTTTTGTGAATGTTAGTTATGAATACTGGCTTGTGATCTATGAATCATTTGGATGTATAGACAGGCTGAACTTGTCTATACATAAATCTTTTGAGTTGTTGATTTGCCAATGTTGGCTATGAATATGAACGTATCATGTGAACCTGAGTTTGATCTGAATGTTTACCTTTTCTGTTGTATTTGTGTGTGAACTAGTAAGAATGTATACTGTGGGATTGTGACTTGTGAGTGTCACATGGCACACCTTCGTCCCCAAAAGAATGGCACCAGCTTGTTAGGTTAGCAATGATGCATCAACTCTCTTTTTTATCTTTTTGCTCAGTCTTTCCCCCTCCCCACTCAACCCCTGCCATAATGTTTTCGACCTAAAAAACATACTATCGCATTGTTTTTGGGCCTTGATGAAAAATCAAGTGTTGCTTTCTGTAGGATAGCCCACCCAGCAAATGGGCTACGGATCCACCATGGACTAGGAGGCTAAAAATACAAGTTGTATCATGTAGAGGCAAGCAAAAAATACGCCATCGAGAGCCATCCATTGAAAAAATTACTCATGTCTGATGTGCTTCTTCTAGATTCCCTCAGGGGGTTCTCCCACCTCCCAAACAAGCAGCACGACCGGAATGTCTGCTGCGCTCAGGGGCCAGCCGTGCTACCTCGCGTCATGCCCCCACCCCCTATTAAATCTAGTTTGCTCCATTCCCCAACCGTCAGCAGAAGATGGAAGTTTGATCTTCTTCCCCCTCGCGCTTCCCTGGGGACTGAAGAAGCACGACATCCAATCCACCACCGGTGATGGCTGCTATCCAAGTGATTTTCAAAGAAGAAACTACAGGTTTCAGTTTCAGATAAGAAATTGCATGTTTTAGGCAGAGCATTTATATCAACACACACTTTTCAAACTTGGACAACAAAATGTTGGAAATTTTGTTCATGGTCAAAAATGGAACCAACAACAAGTTAATGATGACCCACAAGTATAGGGGGTCAAGCATAGTGCTTTATATAAGTAAGAGTGTCAAACCCAACGAGGAGCAGAAGGAAATGACAAGTGGTTTTTAGCAAGGTATTTTCTGCAAGCACTGAAATAAACAATAATAGATAGTCTGATAGCGAGATAATTTGTAACTGACAAGTAAAGGTAATGGTAAATAAAGTGCAGCAAGGTAGACCAATCCCTTTGTGGAAAAGGACGGGCCAAATGGTCTCTTATAATAAGCAAAGCCGTCCTGTGGGTACACGGGAATTTCATCTAGTCACTTTCATCATGTTGGTTTAATTCGCGTTCGTTGATAATTTGATATGTGGGTGGACCGGTGCTTGGGTTCTGTTCTTAATTGAACAAACCTCGATTAAACCCCTCGCAAGCATCCGCAACTACGAGAAAAGTATTAAGATGAAATCTAACCATAGCATTAAACATTTGGATCCAAATCGGTCCCTTATGAAGTAGCACATAAAGTGGGGTTTAAGCTTTTGTCACTCTAGCAATCCATCATCTAATAACTACTCCACAATGCATTCCCTTAGGCCCAAAGATGGTCAAGTGCCATGTAGTCGACATTCACATGACACCACTAAGGGGATCACAACATACATATCATCAAAATATCGAACACATATCAAGTTCACATGATTACTTGCAACAAGATTTTTCCATGACCTCAGGAACAAAAGTAACTACTCACAAATGATAATCATGCTCAAGATCAGAGGGTTATTAAATAGCATAATGGATTTGAACATATAATCTTCCACCAAATAAACCATATAGTAATCAACTCTACTAGTCACCCACATGTACCAATCTGAGGTTCCGGTACAAAGATTGAACACAAGATATGAACTACGGTTTGAGAGGAGATGGTGCTATTGAAGATTTTGATGGAGATTGGCCTCCTAGAGATGAAAGGGTTGTTGGTGATGACGATGGCTTCGGTTTCCCCCTCCAAGAGGGAAGTTCTCCCAGCGGAATCGCTCCGCCGGAGGGCAAAAGTGCTCCTGCCCAAGTTCCGCCTCGAGACGGTGATGCTTCGTCCTAAAAGTCTTCTCTTTATTTTTTTTCTAGGTCAAAATGACCTATATACCAGAGGATGGGCACCGGAGGTGGGCTGGGCTGGCCACAACCCACCAGAGCGGGCCTGGGGGGCCTGGCGTGCCCTGGTGTATTGTGGTCACCAGGTGGCCCCAGACCCGTAGTTATTTGCTCCGGTATTTTTCATATATTCCAAAATAATTCTCCATAAATTTTCAGCTCATTTGGAGTTGTGCATAATAGGTAATTCCAATGTGGCTTTTTCTGGTCTAGAATTCCAGCTGCCGACATTCTCCCTCTTTGTGTAAACTTGCATGTCATGAGAGAAAATGCATTTGAATTACTTCATAAAGCATTATTATGCATACAAACATTATAAATAATAGTAGGAAAACATGATGCAAAATGGACGTATCAACTCCCCCAAGCTTAGACCTCGCTTGTCCTCAAGCAAAAAACAAAATCGAAAAACATTTCCACATGCTTAGAGAGAGAGGTGTCGATAAAAACGAAATACAGGCATAGTAGCATCATGCATAATATTATAACAACAACAAACTTTATCATAAAATTTTATCACATAACTTTATCATGTAGCTTCTGATGAACAAGTAAAAATTCAAGTAAGAAGCATAAACTTTATTGAAAACCAACAAATTATGTTCTCAGTCAACTTTGCAACTACAATTTATCATCTATTCAGGAAAGGTCTGGTATTGGAGCCTTTTGGCAAGTCCACATTCTCAACCATCATTTAATATTTTATGATTGCTAAGACTTAGCGCATACACATGAGCAAAAAGTTTCAACCGGACACATAGAAAGATAGGATCTTATAGTTTCGCCTCCCAACTCACTCACCTCAAGGGTGATGTCAACAATAATAACTCATGCTTACTCATATCCAACTGGATATATGTGCCTGGATCTTTCCCCACCACATGATGCTTGACAAAGAGAAAATAAAAAGGAATAGAGGAGAATAATTTGACTCTTGCATAAAAAGTAAATACATAAAGTAAAAGATAGACCCTTCGCAGAGGGAAGCAGAGGTTGCCATGCAACTTTTTGGTTTGTATGCTCAATCTCTTAGTGCAAAAGAACATCACATTATATTGCCCCTTATGATAGCAACCTTTATTATGCAGTCCATCGCTTTTATTACTTTGCCATCACAAGTTCGTACGACGCTCAATTTTCTCTTACACTAAATGGTCAAACACATTTAGAAGAAATTTTTATTGCCTTATTGCATGGATGACAACTTACTTGAAGGATATTGTTCAATCCATAGGTAGGTGTGGTGGACTCTCAAAACAAGATTTCGGTTTAAAGGTTTTTGGATGCACAAGTAGTATCTCTACTTAGTGTGGAATTTTTGGCTAGCAAAGATATTGGGCAAGCACCACATGTTGAAGGAACTATGACAATATAACTTCTATGTGAATAATAATAAACGTAAGTCATTACGTTGTCTTCCTTGTCCAACATCAACAATTTTGGCATATAATATTTTGATGGGGGCTCACAATCATAAAAGATGTCCAAGATAGTGTATTTGCATGTGAATCTTCTCTTCCCTTATTAATTCTTTCATGAATTACATCATTGACCAATGCTATGTTTGTCAACTTTCAACAAATTTTACTAGTTATACTTTTCCATATGTGATCTCATTACTTACCATAAGATTAGCATATGATCTTTTTCATTATTTCCTTTTATTTTTATTGAAACATAAAAGTAAAGAAGCAAGAGCTCAAACTAAACTTTATTATATAACTTTCATTCGATTACATAGAAAGAAAGAGCGTGAAACTAACACTCGAAAATAGATCATGCTAACTTTTATTCAACTAATTCATAGGATAACTAAAGATCAAACTAAGATAGGTAAAGGTAAATAAAAGTGGTGGTGATACGATACCAGGTCATCTCCCCCAAGCTTGGCGCAAGCCAAGGGAAGTGCCCATACCCGTTACTCAAGTCTCCTTTGGTGGGGAAGGTGATGATGATGGTGGTGTTGCCATTTTCTCCAATAAATTTATGAGTACCTCCCACAAACCTTGAATCTCTCGAAGAGCTCGATGAAGTAACTCAGTGTTCTTCTCCACTTCAGCCATAATATGTTTATTCTCTGGTCCCCAGGAGTTTGTTCCTTCATCACTTTCTCTTGGACGAGGTATGTCCCAATTGGACGGTAGGTGCACACGAGGAGTATTCTCGAACCCATAATTGTGAATCAAATTGCAAAAATTACTTCAATGTAACTTGTGTAGAGGACTCCTTGGAGGGAGTTCTTCTTGCACTTAGATGCTTTCCTAACCATTTGCTAGTCTCATGGCCTGATGGGGATTAGACGAGTGGAGATGCCGGCCAGTGTGCCTCTCTTGGAAGCCTAAGGTTGAGCTCCAAGAGAATTCCCCGCATCTTCCTCCATGGCAACCTCCTCAAATCCTTCTTCCCCTAACTCCCCCTGTAGCAACCAAGCTTTGCCTTCTTCATTGTTTGAGGAGGGTGAAGACATGATGCCTAGATTGACAGAAGATTTCTTTGCAATACGGTGCTCAATACGTTCGAGGGGTATCTAAAGATTTTTTATCTTGGGAAACAAGCAAACGGATGGAAAACGGAGTCGGGAAGGTTCCCAAGGAGGCACAACCCACCTGGGCCTGCCAGGCAAGGCAGGCACGCCCTGTTGTATTGTGCCCTCCCCGGTTACCTTCCTGGTTTTACAATTTTCCAGATTTTTATAATATTCCAAAACTGACAAAAAATATTTTTGCGGATTTTTTGGAGTCCGTTTACTTACCGTATCACGTACTTCCACTTTTTCAGGATTCTGGACTGTTCCGGAAGGTTTCTTTTATGTGTTCTTTCGGTCTCATGGTTTGGATAATATTGGTGTCAACGTTAATAGGCGTACCTGAGATATAGTGTTTAATTCTTTTCCCATTGACCACCTTTGGATTAGTACCTTCGACACTATTGATCTTAATGGCTCCAGAATGATAAACCTCTTCGATAATATAAGGTCCTTCCCATTTGCAAAGAAGTTCTCCTGCAAAAAATCTAATATGAGAGTTTTACAAAAGAACATGTTCACCAACTTTAAATTCCCGCTTTTGGATTTTTTTGTCATGCCATATTTTAACTTTTTCTTTGAATAGCTTGGAATTTTCATCAGCTTGGGTTCTCCATTCATCCAGTGAGATAATATAAAATAACTTCTTTTCTCCAGCAAGTTTGAAATCATAATTGAGCTCTTTAATTGCCCAATATGCTTTATGTTCTAACTCAAGAGGCAAATGACAAGCTTTTCCATAAACCATTTTATAAGGGGACATACCCATAGGATTTTTATAAGCTGTTATGTAGGCCCAAATTGCATCATCCAATTTCTTAGAATAATTCTTTCGGTACCTATTGACAGTCTTTTGTAATATTAGTTTTATTTCTCTACTGATAAATTAAATTTAACCACTAGATTGAGGATGATAGGGTGAAGCAATTCTATGGTTAACATCATACTCAGCAAGCATTTTACAGAAAGTACCATGAATAAAGTGTGAACCACCATCAGTCATTAAATATCTAGGGACTCCAAACCTTGGGAAAATAACTTCTTTAAGCATTTTAATAGAGGTGTTGTGATTGAGGGAGTCCTGGATTCGGGGGTCCTCAGGTGTCCGGCCTAGGAGTATGGGTCGAGTTGCATGGGCCATACAGGATCAAGCTGAAGATTATGTACCATGTCTGGATGGGACTTCTCAGTACGTGGACGACAAGAATAGAGTCCGGAGGTTTCCTTCCCTGATAAACCGACCTTGTACAAACCCTAGGCCCCCTTCGGTGTGTATATAAAGTGGAGGTGTTAGTCCATAGAGGGCAACTTTTTGTCATCACTGGAATCCTCATAGGCTAGACATCTAGGGTTAGCCACTACGATCTCAAGGTAGATCAACTCTTGTAATCTTCATACTCATCGAATATAATCAAGCAGGAGTAGGGTTTTACCTCCATTAAGAGGGCCCGAACCTGGGTAAACAATATGTCCCCTAGCTTCATGTTACCATCGATCCTTGGATGCACAACTTGGGCCCCCTACCCAAGATCTGCCGGTTTTTGACACCGACATTGGTGCTTTCATTGAGAGCTCCGCTGTGCTGTCTGCGAAAAAGCGACCCATGGCTCGCCTAGTCATCAATAACAATATCACTTCCGGAGGGTGCCTGGCTTCGGGGCAGACCCTCCGGTTCGACGGCTTCACCATGAGGGCCCGCGCAGCCATCGAGCCCGCAACTCCTCCCATGGCTGCCGGACACCATCCTCGCATTGGCCCTAAGTACTCTGAAAAATTGGATCTAGCAGATGTTTCACCATTAAACGAACTGCTAGACCGCATCATCGCCCTTGGGGTCTCAACAGACTATGATCGGATCGGGCTTAAGCCCGACCAGAAGGAAATTAATCACCCACCGATCACCCAGTTCATGGCGGTCGTCGAGGAACCGGCTACAGACACTTCCCTCCCCATATTGAGGACCAAGTATGTTCGGGTCCCCGAATCCCCTAAGCCGGACACTTCCCCTCCAGATGGGACTTTACACCCACCGGGCTCTGCTTTAGGTGTAGGATTGCCGGAGCCTTTGCGCTTAACCGAACCCGAACCAGTTACTTCGGAAGCCATATCGGCTCCAAGCACAGACGTGGGACTGGATCCAAAGTTTAATCCACCCACCCACCACAATCTATATTCTCCAAGAAACTCAGGTCCTCCAGATATATACGACTTGATGTGTGTGTGGCAGCAGCCCCAGGAAATGGTCCATCACTTTTTGGGCCGGATTTCTGCTCGCTAAAAAAAAGATCAAGGACTGCTCGGACAATGACGTAGTTTCGGTTTTCCACCGCAATTGCTCAAACAAAGGGATACCGAATGCCCTCGACTGTCGCCACATACATAGTTTCATGAATTTATTACATGTAGTACAAAAGTATTGTGCGATGGACATCATATGGAGGGCCCAGAAAAATCAACTGGATCCCGCCACTTCGATGCAGCGTGCGGCCTGGGTTAAAAGAATATACCCCGACGGGTCACCCGACCATAGGACTATGGATAGCAAGAACAAGCCCTTCACGGGACACAGGTCCATTCTTGATGAACTACAAACCCTGCCCGATCTATACCACTCCACACACAGTCCCAACCCATAGTCTCCGGGCATGCTGGGTACTCCAACAAGTAGCAAAAAGTGGAGAGGCCATCCTCACCACAACTCCAGAAGGATACTCACCGGAGAAGGACAACTCTAACGTCCTAATAGTCTTCGATACTTTCTCTTCTAACAACCGACGCAAACGGGCGCTCCGCGACCTCACCGAAGTCCACCAAGTTACCACACTAAGCCCATGGAACGCCACGGCGATAGCCTTTACGGACGACGACGAACCAAAGGCCCGGTCAGTCCAAGCACCCGCCGCCTTAGTACTACACCCCATCATTGATGGTTTTCAGCTTACTAAAGTGCTCATGGACGGTGGTAGTGGACTTAACCTCATCTATGAGGACACTCTCGACAAGATGCTGATGAATAGGTCATGCATTGAGCAAAGCAGCACCACCTTTCGAGGTATTATCCCCAGTCGAGAGGCACACTTCTCGGGAAAAATCAAACTGGATCTAGTGTTCAGCACACCTGAG
The DNA here is from genome assembly GCF_002162155.2 of Triticum dicoccoides. Taxonomy (NCBI): domain Eukaryota; kingdom Viridiplantae; phylum Streptophyta; class Magnoliopsida; order Poales; family Poaceae; genus Triticum; species Triticum dicoccoides. Next base: position 408,728,055 of record NC_041391.1, on the reverse strand, counting down.
AACTATAGATCCGAAGAGTTGCTCTTTCATGTGGTCCCCCTCAACAGTGGGTATCACGCTATCCTCGACCGGGACGCTTTCTCACGCTTTCAAGCTATACCCCATTATGGGTACATGAAGCTCAAAATGCCCAGCCCTAATGGAATCATCACAATCTCGAGCGACCCGGACAAAGCCCTTTGTGCCGAAAACAAAACTGCATCCTTGGCCCTTGAGGCACTATCTGAAGCCCTAGCGGCAGAGGAATTAACCACCTTACAAGCTACGATGGATAGCGATGATGTGATCCTTGATAAAAGATCCAAGTCCACCTATTTCAAGCTAGCAGAAGAAAGAGTAAAATTCCATGTGCACCCGACGGACCCTAATAAAATAGCATCTATCGGAGCACAGCTGGATCCGGCAATGGACGCCGCCCTATGCGCATTCCTGTGTGAGAATTGGGATATTTTCACCTGGCACCCTTCAGACATGCCCGGCATCCCACAAAGACTGGCCGAACACAGTCTCAACATAATCAAAAAATTCAAACTCGTAAAGCAGACACTACAGAGATTCTCCGAACCGAAGCGTCAAGCCATGGGAGAAGCGCTAGCCAAGTTATTAGAGGTCGGGTTCGTTAGGGAAATCAAACATCTAGATTGGTTAGACTACTTGGTCATGGTACCTAAAAAGGACAAATCGTGGCGCTTGTGTGTCGACTTCAAGGACCTCAAGAAGGGTTGCCCCAAAGATCGCTTCCCATTGCCTCGCATTGACAAAATTATTGATACAACTGCATGACACAATTCATTGTCTTTCCTCGACGCCTATTCCGAATACCATCAGATTAAGATGAAGGAATCGGACTAGGATGCCCTTCGAGCTTAAAAACGCTAGGGCTACTTACCAGCATATGATCCAAACTTTCTTGGAAAAACAAATCGGCAAAATAGTCGAAGCATACATGGACGACATGGTCATTAAGGCAAAATGCGCCAAGACACTAGTAGATGTATCCGCCTCACCTTTGACAACCTTTGGACATACGACATACGGCTTAATCCGGAAAAGTGTGTCTTCGAAGTACCAGCCGGAAAATTGCTAGGTTTCACTGTTTCCATAGAGGAACTGAAGCAAACCCAGCCAAGATCCGAGCTCTGTCACAATTGGCCATCCCAACAGACCTTAAGCAGGTCCAGACGCTAGCTGGATGCGTCGCGGCCTTATGCCGATTCATCTCCAAATTAGGAGAAAAAACATTACCACTCTATAAGCTACTGCACCGCACTGACAACTTCAAATGCACGGATGCAGCCACAGCCGGATTGGAAGAAATCAAGGCCATCCTCGCAAGCAACCCATTCCTGGCAGCACCAAGTATTGGAGAGCCTATGTTACTATATATCTCGGCAACCAATCAAGTAGTAAGTGTTGTCTTCGTCGTCGAACGAGCGGTGGAGGGACATAAATTCCCCACCCAAAAACTAGCATACTACGTATCGGAGGTCCTTACACCTTGCAAATCCCGATACCCTCACTATCAGAATATAGCCTACACAGTCTTCATGGCATCCCGCAAACTTTGAACTTCCAAGAGTGTTCGGTAACGGTGGCATCCGAAGTGCCATTGAATGACATCATAAATAACAGGGAGGCCACTGGCCGCATAGCCAAATGGGCCATCGAGCTATTACCGTTCGAAATCATATACAAGCCACGTCGGGCTATTAAATCACAGGTATTGGCTGACTTCGTTGCTGAATGGACGGAAGCTGAACTCCCTAAAGAGTACAGATCATACTCTCCAAGCAAGGTGTTCCGGACAGGCTTTTTCTGGCGTACGGCTCAAGACCTTGTCCAACGCTGCGTGGGATGTCAGCTTTTCACCAATCAAAGTCACATGCCTCCCACCGCATTAAGAACAATCCCCATTACTTGGCCCTTTGCGGTCTGGGGGCTTGACATGGTTGGACCCCTTAAAGGGGGAAGCCACAAAAAGAAATACTTGCTGGTAATGGTGGATCAATTCACTAAATGGATAGAAGCCAAACTAGTAAAAACAGCTGAGGCTGGACCATTGATTGACTCTATATCCGGCGTAGACCACCGTTATGGTGTCCCGCACAGTATCATCACTGATAATGGCTCTAACTTCATAGCTGACGAGGTGAAAACTTGGTGCACTAAGTTAGGCATTAAACTCAACTATGCATCCGTATATCACCCTCAAACAAACGGCCAAGTCGAACGGGCCAATGGTCTGATCATGAGTGGAATTAAGCCCAGACTAGTGCGCTCTTTACGAGAATTAGACAAACACTGGGTTGAGGAACTCGATTCTGTACTTGGGGACTCCAGCACACACCCAACCGAATGACCGGATATAGACCTTTCTTCATGGTGTACATCGCAGAATCCGTACTGCCCTGTGATATTATTCATGACTCACCTAGAGTGCACATGTATGAAGAGAAAGAAGCCGAACAAGATCGACATGACGACCTAGATGGACTTGAAGAGGAGCACAACGTTGCCTAGGCCCGTTCCGCATTCTATCAACAACAGGCCAGGCGTTACCAAATCGGAGAAGTGTGGGCTAAAACATACAATGTCGGGGAACTTGTTCTATGCCTCCCGGAGAAGAAAAAGGATAAGCTCAAACCTAAATGGGAGGGCCCCTTCATTATAGATGAAGTCCTTACTGGAGGAGCCTATCACCTTCGCAATGTAGAGGATAATCTCCTTGAGCCAAACCCATGGAACATCGCCCGGCTCCAAAGATTTTACGCATAGTTTGGCCTCCTTAGGTCTCATTCTAAACTAGGTTTTTCTATTTTCTCTCCCCTTTTACTTTTTTCCCTTTTCTTCTTAATTATATGTCCGGATCAACCGCATTGTTGGGAGTACGCATCCTTAAATGTATACGCCCCACCATACATGGGGGCTTCTTTTAAAAGAAGCATTTTATTGGAAAGCTTACAAGCTTCTTTTGTCCATACCATCTGTTGTTTCTGCCATTTTATGCACCTTTATGACTTAAATTTTTGCCAAGCTGGGTTGCCTTGCTCCTGTGCTTATACCCTACTTTCCCGATTGTTCGTCTAGGGTGTAAAGGGAGTACCTATGTGATTCTTACAACCGGGTTATCCGGCCTTGTACCTCAGACGGGTGAAGCCGAAAGCTAGCGTTCTTAAAGGAATAATTGGTCGGCACATATCCTTCAGACTATTTTCGGACAAAAATTTGAAATTTGATGTATGTACTTCAGACACAAGCCCAGCCCAAGGAAAGGAACCCCTAATGGAACTATTTCTCTTGGATGTTTCTTACATTAAGCAGAAATATAACATAACGCAACCGAACACATTTTGTCTGTTCGAGCAATACGGCCGGATTGCCTAGTTTCCGATAATACTAAGTATCTTTTAATTGAACACAGCATACGGAAACTGTCGGTGTCAAAACCGGCGGATCTCGGGTAGGGGGTCCCGAACTGTGCTTCTAGGCGGATGGTAACAGGAGACAAGGAACACGATGTTTTTACCCAGGTTCGGGCCCTCTCGATGGAGGTAAAACCCTACTCCTGCTTGATTGATATTGATGATATGGGTAGTACAAGAGTAGATCTACCACGAGATCAAGGAGGCTAAACCCTAGAAGCTAGCCTATGGTATGATTGTTATGTGTCCTACGGACTAAAACCCTCCGGTTTATATAGACATCGGAGAGGGCTAGGGTTACACAGAGTCGGTTACAATGGTAGGAGATCTACATATCCGTATCGCCAAGCTTGCCTTCCACGCCAAGGAAAGTCCCATCCGGACACGGGACGAAGTCTTCAATCTTGTATCTTCATAGTCTTGGAGTCCGGCCGACGGTGATAGTTCGGCTATCCGGACACCCCCTAGTCCAGGACTCCTTCAGTAGCCCCCGAACCAGGCTTCAATGTTGATGAGTCCGGCTCGCATATCGTCTTCGGCATTGCAAGGCGGGTTCTTCTCCAAATTCCAGGTACTCGCCGAATAGTGTCCGGCTTCTTATAAATGCTGCGCTCCTTGGCTTCCATGTCCAATAATGGCCATCTTCCACGTGTCGTACGAATGCGAAAAGCCAGGGTATTTTTATATTCTACCCCCTAGCTGCGCGAGTGAGGTGCCTATAAAGAGAGGCGAGGATCCAGATCCGAATCACACCATCCTCCTTCCGCAAGCATTCATCGGAGCGCCTCTGACCAAAAATCCATTCCATCATGGACAGTCGACGCGGCTCCTCCTCTCGCACTCCCAGCCCTCAGCTAGGAGATTGGGGGAGATGCTCGGTCCTGCATAGTGAGCTGGTGACGCTCCAAGCTGAGGGATTTCTTCCCCCGGCCTTTATGATGCCGGTTCGAGCCGGACTTGCCACCTACAAGGGCGGAAAACAGGCGGAGAGCGTCCCCAATTCCTCCAAAGGAGAGCGGGTATGCTTCGTCCCTTACCTAATAAGAGGACTTGGATTTCCCATACACTACTAGGGAAAAGGCTAGCAGCAGCGCGGATTTTAGATGTATCAGTAGCGCGGGGATAGGCGCTACTAATAAGGCGCTACAGCTAACACATAGCAGTAGCGCGTGCCCACCGGCACTACTGCTACACAAGTGTAGCGGCAGCTCGGTTAGAGGAAGCTCGCTACTGCTAGTAGCTCTAGCGCGCTTTGCCAGGACGCGCTACTGCTATCGCGGCGCTGCTGCTAACTTTTATACACTCGTTACTGCTAATTTAAGTAGTTTTTTTTGGCATATTTGTTTTGTATTTGAACAGGCTTTGTAGAAGAATCTTTAGCACATAGAAATGTCATCATGATACACATACAAATACCTGCGAGACCACAAATGTAATCATAGCATGTACATACAAATAGTCTCATCATAATCATCATCCAACACAAAGTGATATCTTGTCATCATCTCGAAAATAGCGATACATGCAAGTCTCGAATACTTGCAACTACAACAACGTCATCCATCTAAACAAAGGTATACGCAAGAAGTGCTATCACTATGAGTGAGACCGGAACTATGCAGTACATGAGGTGGCGGTTACGAGTCCTCTCTCGCGCTAGCGTGAACCTCAAGTAACTAGCTTCTCCTTCTTGTCTGCTTTTGAAGCCTTTATGGCTGGCGCCCGTGAACCCATTCACTTGCGCCTGACACTCATGCCACTCGTTGTACACCCCCGGAACCTTCCCTTTGTACACGACATAGCAATTCCATCTCGCCATCAAGAAACTAGGTACCTATTAGAGATGCATGCATGAAGAGGATGTACAATCATATATATGCAACAAAATATACTAGAGCAACACCAAAAAAGAAAGGGCTAGCAACTAGATGCAACATACAGTATGCAAATTAATTAACTAGAGGTACGCAGGTCATCGTACGCAAACTAACAAAGTAGCGTTACGCAAGTTTGGCAGGGACCATGGACATCACAAAGTTTCATCGCTACAAAAAGTATACAAGTTCAACCGACACATATCATCATCATCAGCATCATAAATCACTAGAAGTTCCATGCTTCCATATCATCAAAGACGAACCCTAGCTTCTTGAACAACGTGAGGTCTAGACGTTGCATGCCTATGCGAGTTCGGACGTCAGCTCACGATATAGGGCCGTGGTGGAACATCCCCTTCTCATCGACGACTTCTTTCATGATGATCGTCGCAATGTCGCTTTGGATGCGAAAGAAGTCATCTCTAAGTTTATAATTCGCTTCTCCATGAGATTCTAGCCACTTGTGGATATGATCATCATTTCTGCTGTTAATGTGAAGCTTTTGGTGATCCGTGTTGAACTGAATCATGAGATGGACGATGTAGAATCCATCCTTCTTGCTTGGTTTTGGTACATGGATGCAGGAGAAGTTAGTTTTATGCGCGAAACCCATCTTCTTGTTCCTTTGTTTCCTGATCTACACGTGGCAACCTCTAAAGCTGAAGCCTTGGAGAGCATCATCTAGAATATTCATTATGTGGGTGTAGTCCTTTTTCTCGTAGTCTATGGAAGGGTCAAAATACATGGCGTGGGAGACTTGCGGGTAAAGAACGATAAGGACGGCACGCCCGTTGCTGCAGGGAAAAGACACCTCAAATTATTCCCCATATGAGAGAGAAGGAATGATTGAAATATATGAAAGGGTTGTCCGGAACTGACTTACTTTGGATGATAAGGCACGAGGACAATTTCCCGGTCCTTATTATGTACCATGATGTTTTGGAGGTACTCCCTAGCAGTTTCACGCTCAAAGTCGCCGAGACTCAAGAAAGACTCGTGCATGTAGTACGGATCCACCACACAGATTTGCGGGACTTCTTCACTCTTCACGACGGAGCTCATATGTAGCGCAAAAAGGCGGACGATAGTAAAATCAAGCCGCCTTGTTAGAAACATCTCAAAGATATGGTCAAACCGCAGGAAGAACACCTCCGCAGGCCGTGTGTCGACGTAGCACTTCCCCTCAGGCACACGAGCCGCGTATGTCGGATATCCTGGATCCTTTGAGGCTAGTAGGCTTTTCTCAGTCGACAGCACATGGTCATGCAGTCTTCTGAGATCCCCTGATAGTGCCTCCAGCGGTTTCGGCGGTAGCATCGGCTTGCCCGTGAGATGGAACATGACCGCACCTTTCATGGGTACACGCTCTTCAGAATGCATCATCTGGCTGCTATGTGCTTTGGCTTGTTTGGAGGCAGTTACCTTCCCCGATCTCTTCCTCTCCTTTTTCTTGGGCACACCTTCCAGACCCTTCCTTAACCCCTGCCCTAGTGTTCCCGGGCTAAGTACTGTACGACCCTCGCGCCCGGCTAGTTGAGCCTGTGTTGAGGTGGCATCTTCAGGCATGTCCTGTGAGGATTTCATGAAGAGAGACTTTTTGCAATCCATGGTACGACCCTGCCCGGGCATATCATCTATATCCTCATTAGCAAGCTGATAGCCCGATTCGTCATATGGTTGACTCATCATATCTATGTCACAGTCATACGCGTTTGTATTGAGGTAATCCATAGGGTCGACCTCCGTCTCATCATCCATTCTCTGTTTTACAGGAGAAATTACATCAGCCAGTACTATTGCACCCCCTTCATCATGTCGTCCGCCGCTCTCACACGGCACTACAGGAGCTGGTACTTGCATAGGCAGGGTGGTGGTCTCCACACATGCTTGTTGATGTGTGGTAGTTATTGGTGTGCTCTCGGCCGGCTCCAGACGAATAAGATTCTTCGGCCATAGCAGCACCCAATTCTTGCAGCTTCCAATCTGTGATGGGGTCTCGTCGTCCGCTCCCACATGCTGTACTGGAGGAGGCAAATCCTCATGCCCCAATTTCGCATTGGTCAAGCTAACCCTAAAGTGCCCAGCGGGGATCAGCTGGTTGTGGAACGTGCGTTGAGAGGGGTCCATCATCATCCCCTTTCCCACATCCACCTTCTGGCCTTTGATCAAGTAGAGTATGGTGCACAGGGTTTCTTTCGCCTGCAAACACATATGTCTGTGGCGTAAAACAACCGAAAGGCAACAAAAATGGAATATTATCTATATATATATATATATATATATGTTGGTGCGACATGTAATTACCGTGACGGCGTTGAGCTCAGCCAAAGACGAAGGCCCACCTAGCGCGCCTGAGACTGAGGACGGGCTGCTATGAGCGGGAGCGGCTGCGAGAGGAGGCCCGGTTGCTTGAGCAAGTGATGGTGCGATGGTGTTGTTGTTCATGGAGTTGCTCGCGACGAAACTGGGCATCAGGAAATCATGTACCGTCTTGTCTGGATTTTCCTTTGCCCAGTTGATGATAACTGGAACCAAGTTAGTAGCGAAATCATTTCTGCAGGCAGTTACAGCTGCATTGACTGCTTGCTATAGCAACTCATATTTGTCCTCGGCTGCTTTTTTCACGTCCTCAGCTGCTTTTTTCTCGACCACAAGCTTCACCTTTGCTTTGATGTCCGCCTGACTAAACTTCTTTTTCTGCTTCTTGGCCTCCGGGCCGTCGTTGTAAATCACCTTCCACATGGCGCCGTCTCCAGCGCCGTGCACACGACCATATTGTGGCCGCTGGTCCAAAGGGAGTCCCTTAAGTTCGTTCAAGGCCCAGTTGACAGGGGTGTCCCACTTGGGCCTCATCGGAGAAGTAGGGCTTTCGGCTACAAGCCGGTGTTGCTTCTCCAGTAGTCTAATCAATTTCCTCGTGATCTTGTCCGTGTAAAAAACCTTTTTCTCCTTGTCCCACTTGTAGCGGGCCCTGATGAAGTCATGCTCCAAGGGGTTGGTGAACTTCGCAAAGGGGTCTGGGAGACCCGCGGCTTCACGTTCCGCGTCCTCCTTATCCCATATGGGCCTTTTACCGAGGTAGCCACGGCTTCCGAGGCGATGCTTCCCCGTGTTCCTTTGCCGAAGGCTTTTGAATTTCGCAGCCTTAGCCTTGGATGCCTCGGTAGCGCAAGTGTCCTTGAACTCTTCGAACTCCTCTTCTGTAAGTGTCGGATTTTCCTCCAGAATCTTGGACAGGGGTTCATTAGCCTCAATAGCTCGTTTCACCCTCCCTTTCTAGGAGGCAAAATCATTGCTGAACATACCCATGGCGTGATTGTTAATCTTTTTCATCTTCGGATCATCCCACGGTTGTTCTATGTTATCAACCCGGTCGGGGAACTTGAATCTCTTGTGCAACTTTGTTAGGAGCAACTGCGTCAAATGTTCTTTACTCCTTAAGTCATCGTCGTTGATGCTCGCGCATTGCCGTAGGATGCATCCTACTTGGTTCCCATAACACTTGCGAGGTTCTTCCGGCTCTAACGGCTTAAACTTGCCAGGTGCCATCTTTGTGATCACAAGTCGTCCAATCCCTAGTTTGTTAGGTTTTCGTATCCTCTGCTTCTTATGCTTCCTCTCTTCGGTGCGGCATCGGGGCCGGTACCTTCCCCGCCGGTACCTTCCCCACCGGTCTCGGTGCCGCCATCGGTGCCGGCACCGTCGGTGTCGATGTCGGTGTCAGTACCATCATCGAGGCCGACCTGCAAACCTTGCTTAGCAGTCAAATAGTCGAGGTACTCTTGTTCACCCTCATAATCCATCTCGTCTGCATCTTGGTCAGAAGGCCCAGTTTCTTCGTTGTTCGACATGTTTCCTATGATTAAGTGTCCTCATTTATTTCTAAAAGTATGAATAAATGAGAAATGACATAAAAAGAAATCTATGTGCCAGCACTCGATATGCCAACTATGTACCACAAATCATGCCTTTATTCACGGGAAATTTCGGCATGACCTTTGCTAAAAAATGGACATATCGAGCGCCTGAAATTCACCGGAATGGAAATGAATCAACATTCCGGTGTAACATAGGCCACTTGGATCATTTTCCAAACATGACATGTCCAAAACATGACATATGCACATATCACATGTCCAGTTCAAATTTGCATATAAATTCAGCTAATTTTGAAACCTA
>NC_041391.1:408713577-408718231 GCF_002162155.2 Triticum dicoccoides | reverse complement strand
AGCGTCGGCGCCGGGGTTGGGGTAGAGGGCCGGGTCGGGGGCGAGCGCTGGGGTCGGGGGCTAGCGCCGGCGCCGGAGTCGGGGGCGAGCGCTGGGGCCGGGTCGGGCGCGGCGGTGCGACGGGGAGGAAGAGAGAGTGGGGATTTGGGGGGAAAAGGCGGGATGAAGCAGGGCGAGTGAGAATTTTGGGTTAAGTTGACGTAGCAGTAGCGCGTTATGTCAAAACGCGCTGCTACTAACTTAAGTAGCTGCAGCAGTTTAGGCAAAATTCGCTACTACTAAATTCAGTAGTTGCAGTGGTTTATGGAAAATGCGCTGCTACTACCGTCGCTACTGCCATTTTTCCTTTTTCTTTTCCTTTATTTTATCCCACTTTTATTTCCCGAGGGCAGTGAACGAAGGGAGGGCGATATATATTGCAACATTTGACGGTTAAATATGTATGCAAAATAGGAACATATATATTACACATCATTGAACCCATGCATAATAATGGCTAAGTGTGTATACAAAATAGGAACATATATATATTACACATCATTGGACCGATAACATACGTTTCCTCAGTGCTGACGTTTTCGTTTTTGAGTCAGCTTCTTTCCCTTCTTGTTCGTCGAAGAATAATTGAGCCCCTCATTGTGACTTTGCCTTTTCCACGGAGTACAATTTTTCTTAGGTAATGTAGTATTGATTCTTCTTTTGACGTATACTTCATCATCATCGTCATCTTCCCTCATTGGGTTGCCGTACTGATCATAGTCTTCCTCGTTGGTGACTCCATCCATTCCAATGATGTTCCTTTTGCCTCTCCTCACGACAACACGGCTGGGATTGCACGGGTCAGTTATGAAGAAGCATTGTGTCACGTGCTTAGCGTGTACCCATGGCTCGTTTTTTGCGATAGCGTTCACGGCAGCGCTCTTGGCGTCGGGTATAGTTATGGTAGTGAACATCCGGCTTTCTCTTTCGACATTCTTAGCCCATCTGACACAGAACATCGTCGTGTTGTGCAGTCCAGAGTAGTCAAGATCCCAGATCTCCTCGACCCTTCCATAAAATCGTTCAGTTGCGCCGTTGTCGCTGCCGGTCATGCATTCCATCGTCACCCCTGAGTTCTGATCATCACTGTCCATATCTTTGGCCTCCATGTAGAACGTGTATCCGTTGATATCATATGCCTGGTAGGTTACGAGGTTGGGCGAGGGGCCATGTGCTAAGGCGTATATGAGCAATCCGTCCTTAGAGCCCTCCTCCGGGGGATTAGCAATAATATGCTCTTTGAACCAATGCAGGAAAGTGGAGTTGTGCTCTCTAGTAACTTCGGCGTCCGTCCTGCATACCCCCCGGTCACGATACTTCTTTGCGATAATTTCTTTGTGCAGTGCCACGAAAAGATCTACCTCGTCTAGGTGTTGTAGCACTACCAAGTTTGCTCTGTCAAAGTCGCTGCATCGATCTGAGTATGCCATGTGCAGTTCCCTGCGACCGTTGCAGTGACCATCTCCTTCGAGCCTCCCATCGTGCTTGTTAACGGGCAAACCAACACTAACACCAGGCGGCTGGTCTGCGCCATATAGAAAATTCTCATAGAAAGAGATGCACTCTTGTGCCAAATAGCCCTGGACGATTCTTCCATCCGGACGGGACATGTTACGAACGAGTCCTTTGATGATCCCATTCATCCTCTCAAACGACATCATGTTGTGCAGGAATGACGGCCCCAGGTCTAGTATGTCATCCGCAATATGGACACACAGATGCACCATCACGTCGAAGAACGCGGGTGGGAAGTACATCTCAAGCTCATTCAGTATCACAACGATCTCTTCCTGCAGCCTTTGGAGCTGCTTCACACTGATCGACTTTCGAGAGATGACGTCGAAAAAGTTGCACAGACCAATAAGTGTGTCACGGACGTGCTTGTCCATTATCCCTCTAAGGGCAACAGGTAGTATCTGCGTCATCATCACATGACAGTCATGAGACTTCATCTCGCTGAACCTTTTCTTGTCCGTGTCTAGATATCTGCTTATCTTGCCACAGTAACCGGAACTAACTTTGACTCCGGTAAGGCACTTAAAGAATTGATTGATCTCAGCCTGACTTAAGGTGAAGCAAGAAGGGGGGCAATAATCCTCTTTCTTTATTTTCTTGCCCTTCTTCTCCCGTGCCTCTGTCTCCGTCTCTGTCTCATCTGACATTTTACGGGACGGCATGTGCAGATCTTCCCTGATTTTCAAATCTTGCAAGTCTTTTATTGCCTTCGGCCCATCCTTGGTCTTATCCGGCATGTTCATCAGTGCTGCGAGCAAGCTCTCAAGGACATTCTTACAGATATGCATTTGATCAAGGCAATGAGGTGTGTCGAGTTTGTGCCAGTACTCCAAGTCCCAGAACACAGACCTCGTCTTCCATACCTTCAGCAGCGGCTCCGGCGCCTTTCTCATCGTCTTTCCCGACATGGGGCACTCCTTCCAGTTTTTCAACAGCTCATCGATTTCGGCACCGCTCCGCTTACATGGAGGTCCTCGATGCTCAGTGTGACCATTGAATAGATCTCCATGGTTTCTCCACGGGTCGTCCTGTTCAAGCCATCTTCGATGCCCCATGTACACGATTTTCCTAGACCCGCCATCTTTCCTTGACGTTAGCTGCTGAGACGTCGTATCATCCATGCACCGCGTGCATCCGCAATATCCATGGCACACCTGGCCTGCCACATATCCGTAACCGAGATAGTCCTGCACTATCGTGATCAGCGCGGCTCTCATGTTGAAATACTCACCTTTGCTGGCGTCCCATGTCTTGGCCGGTGTTTTCCATAACGTGTCTAACTCCTCTTGAAGTAGCCCCAGATACAAATTAATATTATTTCCTGGTTGTTTCGGCCCTTGAATAAGCAGGCTCATGTGAATGTACTTCGATTTCATGCAAAACCAGGGGGGAGGTTGTACATCCATACAAACATGGGCCATGTGCTATGGTTGGTGTTCTGGTTGCCAAACGGATTCATGCCATCGGTACACGCGCCGAGCATGATGTTCCTTGCATCACATTCATAATACCGATAGAAGCTGTTCAACGCTCTCCACTGGCTTCCATCCTTCACGTGTCTCAGCTTCGGATCATCTCCATCGTCGGGCTTCTTCCTCTCCGCGTGCTAGTGCATTAGCTTAGCTTCCTTGGGATCTACAAAATACCTCTAGAGACGGGGAGTGATCGGTAAGTACCATACAACTTTCTGGGGACATTTCTTCCCGGCCTTCTTTTATCGAGAAGCATTGCACACCGGACAACTTGTTTTTTCCGCGTGCTCCTTCCAATAAATTATGCAATCGTGATGCATGCATGGTATCTAACGTGTGGCAGATCAAGAGGGCACACGATCTTCTTGGCCTCATCAACACTAGTAGGACATAGATTACCCGCGGGAAGAACATCCTTTAGGTACTTGAGATGCTCATCGAGGCTAGTGTTGGTCTATTTGTTTTTAGCCTTCGTCTTTAGGAGTTGGAGCGTGAAACTCAAGCGGGTCACCTCAGGATTGCAACCATCATACAATGGAGTGTTCAAGTCTACCACCAGTTTCTCCAGCTTAGCCTCCTCTCTAGAAGCAGCTCTCTCAGTACTCGTCTCCTTGCGAAGCAATGCTTGAACATGAGGGTCCCGCATAATTGAACTTAGTACCGATGAACTCTGCTGCGTGGAGTCCATGTCGTTCTCTCCGCCGCCATGTCCGGCCCTTTCTCCTCCACCATGTCCGGCCCCTTCTCCGCCGCCATGTCCGGCCTCTTCCCCGCCGCCATTATCGATCATCTCTTCGTCTTGCCCCGTGTCATCATTGCCTGCCACGTCGGCATCCTCAACATCGTCATCCTCATCTTCAATTATCCACCGAGTATAGCCATCCATGAAACCAGTCATGAGCAGGTGCGCTTCGACACGAGCATCGTCATGGGAGTCGAGCCAAACTATTCCTTTGCATTTTCGACACGGACATAAAACCTCTGTCCGGTTATTTTCTTTCATGTCCTGCACCGCCGACCGCAACCACCTGTCCACCATTGTTCCACTGACCATCGTCAACTCTGCACAGTAATAATAAACAAATTGATTATAAAAATGCATGCATGCATCAAAGTCATAAAAAAATTTTGGCATGACCTTCCCTAAAAATAGGACATATATGGATCTAGAGTTTGCCCGGAATTCGCTGAAACGGAAATAAATCGACATTTCGGCAAAACATAGGCAACTCAAAAGCACAATTTGGCAGCGTCAACTCATGCCACACACACAATTTCCACAAACATATCACACACACATAAACATATTTCCATTTTGCAAAAGCATGAAATTTTCATCACCTCTATCTCGATCGAGATCGAGCACACAGTGGAGATGATGTTGTAGGGAGATCAAAAGTGCAGAAAGCTCTTCTTGACAAAGATAGATCTAGTTAGGGGGCAAATAGGTCACTTAACTAAATCCTACATCTACCTAGCTACCTAATTTGGGAGGAGACAACTTCAACTAGTGGAGGGGGAAGGAAAAAGAGAAAGGAGATGCATTAATGGAGGTGGTGTAGTTAGGTAAGAGTAATGAAGAGAGAGAAAGGTGGATAGAAGAGAGAGAGTAATGGGGGAGAAGTACT
>NC_041391.1:408682871-408713150 GCF_002162155.2 Triticum dicoccoides | reverse complement strand
AAGAGAGGAGGGGGAGGGGAGGGACGGATGGGGAAAGGTGGTGGGTTGGTGCGGGTTAGCAGTAGCGCGGGATCTAAAACGCGCTGATGCTAAGGAATTAGTAGTAGCGCGCTTTGGGATACGGCGCTACTGCTAACTGGGACAAAAAAGTGTGGGAATTTGAAATTTAGCAGCAGCGATCTCAGAAAAAGCGCGCTACTACTACATACTTAGCAGTAGCGCGGTTTGCGCGACCGCGCTATTGCTAATTAGAGTTAGGTGAACACCGCTGGTCGATATTTGTAGCAGCGCGTTTTACGCCGAGTGCGCTACTGCTAAATCCTTATCAGCAGCGAGTTTCCAGCACACATGCTACTACTAGTTAGCAGCAGCGCTCCTTTTTGAGCCGCGCTGCTGCTAAGATTCTGTGTATAGGTTTTTTCCCTAGTAGTGATACATCCGTTTCTCATGGCCACATGCATCATGTGAGGGGTGCAGCCGCTCCAATACAGGGGCCACCCCATGTGGGATTTCAATGGGGAGGATGATGCCACCCGTCATGACCGCAAGGGGCCGGGATCGGTAGATGATCTGGTGAAGATCCTGTCCGGCCTGTACAAAGGGGAGAAGGAGGACTTCCTCCGTGTGAGTCCATTAAATGGATTTTCGATGAACAAACCTCAGAGCTCGGTAAGCGGACGTTTGTCTATCCGATCCATAGTCCAAAGTTGAGTGTCTCACTTCGTGATTTTGACGCAGGAACTGCGCCGGGCCGTAGAGAATATACACAGCCCGGCTCCACAACCCGAGGATCTGGAACGATCCCTCGATCCGGCCTCCTAAGAGGATCTTGACATAAAGGTGGAGCTGATTGATGGGGTGTTCCATCAACTTAGCATTGACAATGCTTTGGTTGCCATTACGGCCGACTACCCCGGCATATCTTCGGTTCCCCAGGTAACTGTGACCGGAGTCCTGATACCATTACTTATCCATGCTTATTTTTGACCACCGTATACCAATGGTGTTCCGCAGGAGGTGCCTCCGGGGCGGGAAGCCGAACCCGCGGCGGCTGGCCAACAAGGGGCAGCTCGGCCCAGCAGGCGGAAGAGAAGTGTGGCGAGGATCGAGACGTCACTGCAACGGTATGGCTCGCCACCATGTTTCAGAAAAAGGTTCCTGGAAGGCATATTAATGCTCGCGGTTTTTTCAGGAGAAAGAGCGCTCGCCGGACTGTGTCCGGAGAGATTGCCAATCAAACCTCCGCCGGCCAGGCTCCAACGCCAGGTCCGGAGGGGGAGGCGAACGCAGGGCGCGCGTTGGTGCTCCTCCAACGGAGGACACCGACATGTTGTCTGCCACCAGATCTGAGGTGGAGAGCGCCATGAATCATAGGCGCCACCGGACAGTTCTTCGTGATGCATGCTTCTCCCCGAAGGCGTTAAATGCCTTCAATTCGGGAGATGCGCACCTCCGTGCTGCTCAAGATGGTCTAGCCAGAGCCACGGAGCAGTATGTAAAAGACATACGGGTGAGTAATTTTGACAGTTATATATGCCAGTAGCCCCCGAGACTTAAAATAGTTAGAATAACTGATTTAAGGATCATTTGTTATGCAGGATCTTACGGAGAAGAATACCCACCTGTCCCAGGAGCTGCAAGAGTGCAAGGCCCAACTTGAGGCCGCACTAGCCGTCGCAGGGGGAGCCACAGAGACCCCCTCTGGTAATACATACTTCGAAAGATAAGTAGTTTGCGAAGTGCGGTGTGTGTATAAGTCTGACAATAATATTGCAGATGGTGCCAGACTAGATCCGGATAGGCAGCAGCAGCTACCCAGCTAAAGGCCGGCGAGAAGGTGCTGACAAGGGTGCGGCAGGAGAAAAATAACCTCCAAGATGCCAACACTCAGCTGGGCGAGGAACTAAAAGATGTTCGGGTCCAGCTATCTTACTCCGTGAAGGAGAATCTGCGGCTTCGTCGCGGCATTTATAGTAAGTGCTTGAACGAACCTTTGAAAACAAGAGTTCAGCGAGGAAGTCGATTAACCATAATATGTCTGTAGGTATGCTCACGGGCCGTCCTACAGAGGAGATGCCCGGTTCAACGAGTGACCAACTTCCCAAGCTGTTGCAACCGCGCGAACGAGTTCGGCAGGTGATGAGCGGCATCGCCCAGGCCTTATGGCCGTCCGTCTCCCTACCCGAGGGTCTTGGAGGACTTGTGGAGAAGCTTCAGGGAGCACGGCGGCGCATCCATCTATGGAAGATATCAGCCTGCTGTCAAGGCGCCAGGCAGGCCTGGGCCATGGTGAATACGAGGTACACGAAGGCCGATCCAAACCACATGGCCGAGGTCGGACTTGTGGGGCCCGATGGGAAGGAGATCCCTGTGAGCTTAATGTACGGCCAAGTAGAGTTGGCCACAAAGTATTCCCAGCGGGACTGTAAACTAGATAGCCTGTTAGATGGTATTGAAGAGGAATACAATCAGTCAATTTGACTATGTAATTTAAAATGACATGTAAGATGCCTTCTAGCCGGATTGTAGATCGTTTGTCTTTGCGGACCTTTTCGCTTCAACCTCGGGACCCGGCAGTCCGGAGTGTGTCCGAATACCCTCACGGTTATGTAAAAACCGGGGCATGCATGGAGACTAGGCGTAGGGGTCACTAGTGCTTTATCAGACAAGTGCCCAACTAGTTATGTTATATTACATGGTTAGTAAGAAACATCTTCCAGGGTGAATAGTTCCGTTAGGGGTTCCTTTCCCTGGGAGGCATGCCCTAAAGTGCATGTCCGGACTGCGAAAAGAGCAGAAAAGCATCTGGGGGCAGATAAATAGATAAGTAAGAAATCATCTTTCAAGTCACCGACCGAATATTCCCTTAAGAACGCTAGCTTTCGGCTTCACCCAGTCTGAGGTACACATTCGGCTGACCCGGCAGTAACAATCGCAGAGGTGCTCCCTTTACCTCCTAGCCGAACAATCGGGAACGTAGGGGTAAGCACAGGAGCCAGGCAACCCAGCTTGGCCAAAACTTAAGTCATATCGATGCATATAATGGTGAATAAAAGGTACATGCGGAAGTGTGACACATGTGTTGGGAATTAAGCCCGTATAAATAAGCTTCTGTTAAAGAAGCCCCCAGGTACAATGAGTGTGAGCAGGACGTCAAGTGTGTGCGAACAGTGCGCAGATCAGCCTTCAAAGGCTTTTAAGGAAAAGGGAGGGAGAAAGAGAGAAACAAAAGACAGCTAAAGTATAAATGTGGACGTAGGAAGGAGACGAACTCTGAGTCCGGCGCTAGGCGTAGAATCTTCGGAGACGGGCTGCGCTCCATGGGTTCGGCTCGAGTCGGTTGTCCGATGTGTTTCGCAGACGGTATGCTCCGCCGGTTAGGACTTGGTCGATGATGAAGGGACCTCCCCATTTGGGCTTGAGTTTGTCCTTTTTCTTGTCCAGCAGGCGTAGAACTAGTTCGCCAACATTGTAAGTTTTGGCCCGCACTTCTCTGCTTTGATATCTTCGAGCCTGTTGTTGATAGAATGCGGAACGAGTGTTTGCCACGTCGCGCTCCTCCTCTAAGGCGTCCAAACTGTCCTGCCCATCCAGCTCGGCTTCTCTTTCTTCATACATACGCACGCGAGGTGAGTCATGAATTATGTCGCAGGGCAAAACTGCCTCTGCGCCATACACCATGAAAAATGGTGTGAATCCGGCAGTGCGATTTGGCGTGGTCCGCAGCCCCCAAAGTACGGAGTCGAGCTCCTCTACCCAGTGCGTGTTGGATTCCTTGAGGGACCGCACTAGTCTGGGTTTAATGCCGCTCATGATTAGACCATTTGCACACTCGACTTGACCGTTAGTTTGAGGGTGATAGACTGAAGCATAGTCGAGCTTGATGCCCATGTTTTTGCACCAGAGTTTAATCTCGTCGGTCGTGAAGTTTGTGCCGTTATCAGTGATGATGCTATGTGGGACACCGTAACGGTGTACTACCCCTGATATGAAGTCTATCACGGGTCCGGATTCGGCCAAGTGATGGGTATAGTTTTGAGGGCGGTGGGTGGCATGTGGCTCTGATTAGCGAAGAGCTGGCAACCGACGCATTGTTGGACTATGTCCTGAGCGTCTGCCCGGGCCGTTGGCCAATAAAATCCTGTATGAAAGGCCTTACCTACAAGGGCCCGAGTTGCGGCGTGGTGCCCGCCAAGTCCGTCATGAATTTCAGCCAGAATATTTCACCCTTCCTCTTCGGAGATGCACCTTTGAAGGACTCCGGTTGTGCTTTTCTTATAAAGCTCTCCCTCATGGACCTTGTAGGCTTTAGATCGCCGTACTATGCAGCGGGCCTCGTTTTGGTCTTCAGGAAGTTCCTGCCTGTTTAAGTAGGCTAGGAATGGTTCCGTCCACGGGGCAATGACTGCCATTATTTCGTGGGCTGAAGGTGTTATTTCATTGGCAGAGCCATCGATTGTGTTAGAGTGTTCGGTGTTGGGTGGTGCGGTTGGTTTCGGGTTGTTGTTTCCGGACTCCCCTTCCCATAACACGGATGGCTTGAAAAGCCGCTCCAGGAAGATGTTGGGAGGGACGGCGTCGTGCTTTGCGTCGATGCGTGCCAACACGTCAGCCGCCTGGTTATTATCCCGAGCTATATGATGGAATTCGAGTCCTTCCAACCGAGCTGACATTTTTAAGACGGCATTATGGTAGGCTTCCATTTTTGGATCCTTGGCGTCAAAGTCTCCATTTATTTGGGATATTGCGAGGTTTGAATCCCCGCGGACCTCTAGGCATTGAATGCCCATGGAGATTGCCATCTGGAGACCATGTAGAAGGGCCTCGTATTCGGCTGCATTGTTGGAGTCCGTGTACATTATCTGGAGTATGTATTGGACTGTGTCTCTAGTTGGGGACGTCAGAACGACGCCAGCCCCCAGACCGGCCAACATTTTGGAGCCGTCGAAGTGCATGATCCAATTGGAGTATGCGCCATACTCTTTAGGGAGTTCGGCTTCGGTCCATTCAGCGATGAAGTCGGCCAAAACTTGCGACTTGATGGCTCGTCGTGGTTTGTAGGTTATGTCGAATGGTAGGAGCTCGATGGCCCATTTTGCAATCCTGCCCGTCGTGTCGCGGTTGTTTATAATGTCGTTAAGAGGTACTTCGGAGGCTACTGTTATCGAACACTCTTGAAAGTAGTGTTGCAGCATCCGGGATGCCATGAACACCGCGTACGCTATCTTTTGATAATGTGGATACCGGGACTAGCATGGAGTTAGGACAGTGGATACGTAGTACACTGGTTTTTGAAGAGGGAATTTGTGTCCTTCCGTTTCTCGTTCGACGACGATCACCGCGCTTACAACTTGATGTGTTGCCGCGATGTATAATAACATTGGTTTGCCCAAGTTGGGCGCGGCCAGGACCGGATTTGTTGCCAATATGGCCTTTATTTCTTCGAGTCCGACCGTGGCGGCATCCGTCCATTCGAAGTGTTCGGTGCGCCGGAGGAGGCGATAAAGGGGTAATGCCTTTTCTCCCAAGCGGGAGATGAAGCGGCTTAGAGCCACCACGCATCCAGTCAATTTTTGTATTTGCTTGAGGTCTTTTGGGATATCCAATTGTGACGGAGCTCGGATCTTGGCTAGGTTTGCTTCAATTCCTCTACCGGATACAATGAAGCCCAAGAGCTTTCCGGCTGGTATGCCGAAAACGCATTTTTCTGGGTTGAGCTTAATGTCATATGCTTGGAGGTTGTCAAATGTGAGCCTCAAATCGTCTACTAGAGTTTCGACGTGTTTAGACTTGACGACCACATTGTCTACGTATGCCTCCACTGTTTTGCCGATCTGGGTTGCCAGACATGTCTGAATCATGCGCTGATATATTGCACCGGCGTTTTTGAGCCCGAAGGGCATTGTGTTGAAGCAGAATGGTCCGTATGGAGTAATGAATGTCATTGCGGCTTGGTTTGGCTCAGCCATCTTGATTTGATGGTAGCCGGAGTATGCGTCGAGGAAGCACAATGAATCGTGCCCTGCGGTAGCATCTATAATTTGATCGATGCGGGGAAGGGGGAAAGGATCCTTTGGACAAGCCTTGTTAAGGTCCTTGAAATTGACACATAGGCGCCAAGATTTGTCCTTCTTTGGTACCATTACCAGGTTTGCTAGCCAGTCCAGATGTTTTATGTCTCTGATGAATCCGGCTTTTAATAGTTTGGCTAGCTCCTCTCCCATTGCCTGTCTTTTGGGTTCAGAAAATCGCCGAAGAGCCTGTTTGACTGGCTTGAATCCTTTTAGGATATTTAGGCTGTGCTCTGCCAACCTGCGTGGGATTCCTGGCATGTCTGAAGGGTGCTAGGCAAAGATGTCCCAATTTTCCCGAAGGAATTCTCGTAGTGTGGCGTCTACATCAGGGTTTAATTGTGCCCCAATGGAGGCCGTCTTTGTGGGGTCCGTTGGATGGACTTGGAATTTGACTATTTCATCCGCTGGCTTAAAAGAGGTGGACTTGGATCTCTTATCGAGTATCACATCGTCCCTGTTCACTGTGGAGCGCAGCGCAGTGGGTTCCTCGGCCGCTAGGGCTTCGGATAGTGCCTCTAGGGCTAGTGTGGCTGTCTTATTTTTGGTGCGGAGTGCTATGTCCGGATCACTGACAAGAGTGATGATTCCATTGGGCCTGGGCATTTTCAGCTTCATGTACCCGTAATGGGGTATAGCTTGAAAAATTGTGAATGCCTCTCGCCCTAATAAAGCATGATATCCGCTACTGAACGGGGCCACTTGGAACGGGACCTCCTCGGACCTGTAATTGTCCGGCGAGCCGAACACCACATCCAGTGTAATTTTTCCTGTGCAGCATGCTTCCCGACTAGGGATTATTCCTCTAAAGGTTGTGCTGCTTCGCTCAATGTGGCTCCAGTCCATTTCCATTTTTCGAAGGGTTTCCTCATAGATGAGGTTTAATCCGCTGCCGCCATCCATGAGTACCTTAGTAAGGCGAAAGCCGTCCACTATTGGACTGAGGACCAATGCGGCTGGTGCTCGGGCTGTTCGGAATTTAGGTTCGTCACTGGCATTGAAGGTAATAGCCGTGTCGCTCCATGGATTTATTGTTGCTACTTGGTAGACTTCGGCGAGGCTGCGGAGTGTTCGTTTCCGCATATTATTTGATGTGAAAGTCTCAAAGACTGTTAATACCGTACTGATACTGCTGGGCTGGTTCTCTGGGGCTAGAAGATCTTCGCCACTTTTGGCCACCTGCCGTAGTATCCAACATGCTCGAAGGCTATGTGTTGGAGTGGCGTCCTCTGTACTATGGATTTTATAGGGTCCGCTGAGCCATCCCTCTAGTACGGTTCCGTGCCCTTTAGGGTTTTTTTGCTTTTTGGTTTTTAACCCAGGTGCCTTAATATGATGCACCCTTTTATTTCGGACTAGGGTTGTGTTCGGAGCTGGATTGTCCCAAAATTTGGTTTCAGTTTTCCAGGCACTCTCCATCGCACAGTACTTTCGTACTATGGACGTCAAGTCGGCGAAGCGTGTAATTTCACGAGGACTTATGGCGTTCATGATTCCCTTGTCCGTGCAATTGTTGCAGAAAATTGAAATTGCGCTTTCCTCACGGCAGTCCTTTATCCTGTCCATAACCAGGAGGAATCTGGCCCAGTAATGATGTACTATTTCAGCGGGCTCTTGCCGGATTCGAGATAGATCGCTTGTGTTTGTGTGGGCGGGTGGAATTAAATTTGGAACCCCGCCCAACCTGAGACTCAAGGGCCGAAAAGTTTCCGAACTTGGAAGCTTGGATTGCTGGATGTTGTCCAACGAATCTGGCCCGCTGCCTGACTTTAGGTTCAGTGCTTGATTGACGTCCGTCCCTCCGAGGGAATCCGGCATGGAGGGGTCGGGAATTCGGACATAGCTCGTCCTTAATGTAGAAGAGGAGTTGTCGTGCTGTTCCTCCACCACAGCAATGTGGTGGGTAGCCTGGGGAGATTTGGTCTCTCTCAGATCGGTTTTAGGCCCAATCTGATCGTAGTCTGTAGCGACTCCCAGGGCGGGGATGTGGTCCAAGATCTCGTTTACGGAAGAGAGCTCCATCGGACCTAGCTGCTCGGCGAGTTCCGAGTTAACGTGAAGATCGCTTTTGATGACCCGAGAGGTCATCGTCGGCGCGGCGGCCGAACAGGCAGTCATAAGAAAACCAACTAGCCAGATAGTTTGGCCGGTGGCCAAAGCTCCTTTGGCAATGGCACCGTCTTTAAAGACGGGACGAGGCATCCTTCCTGATTGCGACGGCACAGAGGAACTCTCAATGAAAGCACCAATGTCGGTGTCAAAACCGGCGGATCTCGGGTAGGGGGTCCCGAACTGTGCGTCTAGGCGGATGGTAACAGGAGACAAGGGACACGATGTTTTTACCCAGGTTCGGGCCCTCTCGATGGAGGTAAAACCCTGCTCCTGCTTGATTGATATTGATGATATGGCTAGTACAAGAGTAGATCTACCATGAGATCAAGGAGGCTAAACCCTAGAAGCTAGCCTATGGTATGATTGTTATGTGTCCTACAGACTAAAACCCTCCAGTTTATATAGACACCGGAGAGGGCTAGGGTTACATAGAGTCGGTTACAATGGTAGGAGATCTACATATCCGTATCGCCAAGCTTGCCTTCCACGCCAAGGAAAGTCCCATCCGGACACGGGACGAAGTCTTCAATCTTGTATCTTCATAGTCTTGGAGTCCGACCGACGGTGATAGTTCGGCTATCCGGACACCCACTAGTCCAGGACTCCCTCAGAAACACTACAACTTCTTGGTTCGGAGGTAGAAGCCGAAGGTCTGCGATGACAAAATTTTAATACAATTCGGTAGGAGATAAGTTTGGTCATAAAGTACATAGTTACTCGAATCGAATGCCTACTCCCTTTCTACGCCATCCGATAGACTATCTAATTTACAATCTTGTTATGAAATTTTTGCCGCTGTCATTACTTGGTCGTATACCAAGATTATGGGAATTTCCTTCCCATCAGGTCCCTGCGGTCCAACTCTTGCCATATGGTTTGGGTCAAGACCTGTATAGCGTGTCTTCACCATGGCCCATACCTCTCGAGTCCCTTCATGGCATGCAGACGTCTTCCACAACTCAAAATGACGTCGGGCACCCTTGAATAGATCAGCCAACCCCTCCATGCTTTTTGGAGGGACGTCGGAAGGCCACAAGGCTTTGGCCATGTTCCTCATAGCCTTCCAAGCACACTCATGCAGCTTTGCCAGTTCCTTCAGAACGTCGCGTTGTACAACGGGCATTTCTTCTTCAAGGCGGCCGGTCAACATACCTGCATCAACCAAATTTTAACATTCCGCATTATATGATTATATCAATAATCCGGATGGTTCACAAGTCATACTGAATATGCCGCCCTTCAGCTTCTGGTTTTCCTGTTGTGCCTCCAAGAGTTGAGCCTTCAAGCTCTTTATCTCGTCGGCCTGTTTCTTCACCTCTTCTTCTAGTATTTTATCTTTGCCGTAATACACTGGGGCACTTTTTATCTCTTCAAGCTCGGAGACAGCGGCATTTAGTTCTGTCCGGCTTGTCTCGAGCTCCTGGGTCAACGCACTATTCTTCTCCTTGAGAACCTGCGGTCATCAAATGATCCTCAAATCAGGTTTTTCCACCCGCTTTAAGTCTCGGGGGTTACTACTATCTATCCACTAAGTCTATTAAAAAAATTACCTGCATATCCTTTGAGAACAAGCGAGCAACCGCGGTGAGTCCGTCCCGAACAGCTCAGATATATGCACCTTTAGTGCTTAGGGCAGAAAACTCCGGCTCCGTTAAGGCAGGGGCACGCAAGGCTTCTTTTAAGTGATGTTGATTCATCGCACTCTCGACTTCGGTGTTAGTAATGGACATCTGATCCGGCTCTCTGTAAGACGAACAAGTCGGTGCCGCATCAACATGTGCTCCCGTTAACCGCGTCTCGGCTGGCAGGTATCTTGCTCACCGTCCACCATATACCCCTCCAGCGATGATAGAAGGACGATGCAAATGACAATTCGGCTTCATGCCCTCTTTCAAGCTATCAGAAGAAATAGTAAAATTCCATGTGCACCCGACGGACCCTAATAAAACAGCATCTATTGGAGCACAGCTGGATCCGGCAGTGGACGCCGCCCTATGCGCATTCATGTGCGAGAATTGGGATATTTTCACCTGGCACCCTTCAGACATGCCCGACATCCCACAAAGACTGGCCGAACACAGAGATTCAAACTCATAAAGCAGACACTACGGAGATTCTATTGATGCAACTGCATGTCACAATTCTTTGTCTTTCCTCGACGCCTATTCCGAATACCATCAAATTAAGATGAAGGAATCGGACCAGGATGCAACTACATTCATCACCCCTTACGGTCCTTTCTGCTTCAACACTATGCCCTTCGGGCTTAAAAATGCTAGGGCTACTTACCAGCGTATGATCCAAACTTTCTTGGAAAAACAAATCAGCAAAATAGTCGAAGCATACGTGGACGACATGGTCATTAAGACAAAATGCATCGAGACACTGGTAGATGATCTCCGCCTCACCGTCGACAACCACTGGACATACGACATATGGCTTAATCCAGAAAAGTGTGTCTTCGAAGTACCAGCCGGAAAATTTCTAGGCTTCATTGTTTCCCATAGAGGAATTGAAGCAAACTTAACCAAGATCCAAGCTCTGTCATAATTGGCCATCCCAACAGATCTTAAGAAGGTCCAGAAGCTAGCTGGATGCGTCGCGGCCTTATGCCGATTTATCTCCAAATTAGGAGAAAAACATTACCACTCCATAAGCTACTGCGCTGCACTGACAACTTCAAATGCACGGATGCAACCACAGCCGGACTAGAAGAAATCAAGGCCATCCTCGCAAGAAACCCATTCCTGGCAGCACCAGGTATTGGAGAGCCTATGTTACTATATATCTCGGCAACCAATCAAGTAGTAAGTGTTGTCCTCATCGTCGAACGAGGGGTGGAGGGACATAAATTCCCCACCCAGAAACTAGTATACTACGTATCTGAGGTCCTTACACCTTGCAAATCCTGATACCCTCACTATTAGAAGACAGCCTACACAGTCTTGATGGCATCCCGCAAACTTTGACACTACTTCCAAGAGTGTTCGGTAATAGTGGCATCCGAAGTGCCATTGAATGACATCATAAATAATAGGGACGCCACTGGCCGCATAGCCAAATGGGCCATCGAGCTATTACCATTTGAAATCATATACAAGCCACGTCGGGCTATTAAATCCCAAGTATTGGCTGACTTCATCGCTGAATGGATGGAAGCCGAACTCCCTAAAGAGTACGGCTCATACTCCAATTGGATTATGTATTTCGTTGGCTCCAAAATGCTGGCCAGACTGGGGGCTGGTGTAATCCTCACATCCCCTAGTGGGGACACAGTCTGCTACGTACTACAAATTATGTATGCGGACCCTAATAATGCAGCCGAATATGAGGCGCTACTACACATTCTTCGCATGGCTGTCTCCGTGGGTATACAACGCTTGGGGGTGTGCGATGATTCGAACCTCGCAATTTCCCAGGTCAATGGAGAATTCGATGCAAAGGACCCAAAAATGATGGCATATCAAAATGCCGTATTGAAAATGCCAGCGCAGTTCAACAGAACTGAGTTCCATCATGTCGCCCGAGAAAGTAATCAGGCAGCCGACATCCTCGCTCGTATGGGCGCTAAGCGTGACCCCATGCCACCAAACACCTTTGTGGAAAGGCTCTTTAAGCCATCTGTGGTGTGGCAGGGTGAGGGCGGAGAAGGCAATACGGACCTGAGCACACCCTCAACCGCCAAACACAATGCAGACAATGTCGGGGCCCGGATATCGAGACCACGCCCTCCGCTCATGAGATTATGGCGGTTATCGCTCCCTGGATCCTAGCCTACCTTAATAGGCAAGTGCTTCCCGACGATCAAAACCAAGTGCGATGCATAGTTCGGCGCACCAAAGCCTTTAAAGTGCATGAGGGTGAACTATATAAAAGAAGTACTACCAGAGTCCTTCAAAGGTTTATCTCTGAAGAGGAGGGAAGGCAACTCTTGGAAGAAATACATGCCGATCTCGGCGGTCATCATGCCGCAGCCCGCGCCCTTGTAAGCAAGGTGTTTCGGACATGCTTTTTCTGGCCTATGGCTCAAGACCTTGTCCAACGCTGCGTGGGATGTCAGCCTTTCGCCAATCAAAGTCACATGCCTCCCACCGCATTAAGAACAATCCCCATTACTTGGCCCTTTGCAGTCTAGGGGCTTGACATGGTTGGACCCCTTAAAGGGGGAAGCCACAAAAAGAAATACTTGCTGGTAATGGTGGATAAATTCACTAAATTTATAGAGGCCAAACCAGTAAAAACAGCTGAGGCCGGACCAATGATTGACTTTATATCCGGCGTAGACCACCATTATGGTGTCCCGCATAGTATCATCACTGATAATGCCTCTGACTTCATAGCTGACGAGGTGAAACCTTGGTGCACTAAGTGGGGCATTAAACTCAACTATGCATCTGTATATCACCCTTAAACAAACAGCCAAGTCGAACGGGCCAATGGTTTGATCATGAGTGGTATTAAGCCCGAACTAGTGCACTCTTTACGAGAATTAGACAAACACTGGGTAGAGGAACTCCATTCCATTCTCTGGGGACTCCGGCACACGCCCAACCGAATGACCGGATACATACCTTTCTTCATGGTGTACATCGCAGAATCCGTACTGCCCTGTGATATTATTCATGACTCACCTAGAGTGTGCATGTATGAAGAGAAAGAAGCCGAACAAGATCGGCAGGACGACCTAGATGGACTTGAAGAGGAGCGCAACATTGCCTAGGCCCTTCCGCATTCTATCAATAGTAGGACAAGCGTTACCAAAGCAGAGAAGTGCGGGCTAAAACATACAATGTCGGGGAACTTGTTCTATGCCTCCCGGAGAGGAAAAAGGATAAGCTCAAACCTAAATGGGAGGGCCCCTTCATTATAGATGAAGTCCTTACTGGAGGAGCCTATCACCTTCGCAATGTAGAGGATAATCGCCTTGAGCCAAACCCATGGAACGTCGCCCGGCTTCAAAGATTTTACGCATAGTTTGGCCTCCTTAGGTCTCATTCTAAACTAGGTTTTTCTATTTTCTCTCCCCTTTTACTTTTTTCCCTTCTCTTCTTAATTATATGTCTGAATCAACCGCAATGTTGGGAGTACGCACCCTTAAATGTATACGCCCCACCATACATGGGGGCTTCTTTTAAAAGAAGCATTTTATTGGAAAGCTTACAAGCTTCTTTTGTCCATACTATCTGTTGTTTCTGCCATTTTATGCACCTCTATGACTTAATTTTTTGCTAAGCTGGGTTGCCTTGCTACTATGCTTATACCCTACTTTCCTAATTGTTCGTCTAGGGTGTAAAGGGAGCACCTCTGTGATGCTTACAACCGGGTTATCCGGCCTTGTACCTCAGATAGGTGAAGCTAAAAGCTAGCGTTCTTAAAGGAATAATTGGTCGGCACATATCCATCAGACTATTTTCGGACAAAATTTTGAAATTTGATGTATGTACTTCAGACACAAGCCCAGCCCAAGGAAAGGAACCCTAATGGAACTATTTCTCTTGGAAGATGTTTCTTACGTTAAACAGAAATATAACATAACTCCACCGAACACATTTTGTTTGTTCGAGCAATATGGCCGGATTGCCTGGTTTCCGATAATACAAAGTGTCTTTTAATCGAACACAGCATACGGAAACACTACAACTTCTTGGTTCGGAGGTAGAAGCCGAAGGTCTGCGATGACAAAATTTTAGTACAATTCGGCAGGAGATAAGTTTGGTCATAAAGTACATAGTTACATCGAATCGTATGCCTACTCCCTTTCTACGCCATCCAGTAGACTATATAATTTACAATCCTGTTACGAAATTTTTGCCGCTGTCATTACTTGGTCGTATACCAAGCTTACGGGAATTTCTTTCCCATCAGGTCCCTGCGGTCCAACTCTTGCCATATGGTTCAGGTCAAGACCTATATAGCGTATCTTCACCATGGCCCATACCTCTCGAGCGCCTTCACAGCATGCAGATGTCTTCCATAGCTCAAAACAACGTCGGGCACCCTTGAATAGATCAGCCAACCCCTCCATGCTTTTTGGAGGGATGTCGGAAGGCCACAAGGATTTGGCCATGTTCTTCATAGCCTTCCGAGCACGCTCGTTCAGCTTTGCCAGTTCCTTCAGAATGTCGCTTTGTACAACGGGCATTTATTCTTCAGGGCGGCCGGTCAACATACCTGCATCAACCAAATTATAACATTCTGCATTATATAATTATATCAATAATCCAGATGGTTCACAATTCATACTGAATATGCCGCCCTTCAGCTTCTCGTTTTCCTGTTGTGCCTCCAAGAGTTGAGCCTTCAAGCTCTTTATCTCTTCGGCCTGTTTCTTCACCTCTACTTTCTAGTTTTTTTTTCTTTGTCGTAATACATTGGGGCACTTTTTATCTCTTCAAGCTCGGAGACAGTGGCATTCAGTTGTGTCCGGCTTGTCTCGAGCTCCTGGGTCAATGCACTGTTCTTCTCCTTGAGAACCTGCGGTCATCAAATGATCCTTAAATCGGGTTTTTCCAGTCGCTTTAAGTCTCGGGGTTACTACTATCTATCCACTAAGTCTATTAAAAAATTACCTGCATATCCTTTGAGAACAAGCAAGCAACCCCGGTGGTCCGTCTCGAACAGCTCGGATATATGCACCTACAGTGCTTAGGGCAGAAAACTCCAGCTCCATTAAGGCAGGGGCACACAAGGCTTATTTTAAGTGATGATGATTCATCGCACTCTCGACTTCGGTGTTGGTAATGGACATCTGATCCGGCTCTCCGTAAGACGAACAAGTCGGTGCCGCATCAGCATGCGCTCCCGTTGCAGTTGGTATCTCCGGCACCGCATTAATCGCGGCTCGGCCGACAGGTATCTTACTCATAGTCCACCATATACCCCTCCTGCGATGATAGAAGGACGATGCAAATGACAATTCGGCTTCACGCCCGAATATTAAATAAGACGAATATACATTTTCGATGATGGAGCAGGTTCGGTGGTGCTTTCGACTTACTTCCGTTTTACACGACCCTTCCACATGGGTGTTGACCTTCGCTTGGCCGCCTGCCCCTGAGTACGGCTTGCTGAGCGCTTATACTGCGGAACATGGTCCAATGCGGAGGATAAAAAACGATCAGAAGTATGTCTCTTCCCTGAGATTACAATTCCTGGGTACTTACCTTCACGAAAGGATAGTGGTTGGGGTAGTCAGCTACAATGGCTACCTCCGAGCCGTCAAGCCTCGCCCGATAGTATACTCCATCTTCAGATTTTACAAATATGTCCGGATCCTCATGGAATCCTGGGTCCTCATTGCGATCGTGATCCTGTGGCTTGGGGGCAGGGCAGTTAATGTTCTCGACAATTTGCTTCCATGACTATTTAAAAAAAAGGTAACCAGGGTCAATGCATCTCAATGAGTAAAAAAAATTACTGAGCGGTTAGAGAACTTACCCATTCAATGGGATTGTACATGGAGAAGGCCTATCGGCAGTTTAAACGATGGAAGTATTCTTCTTCTCCTTTATAAAGGTCGGCCAGTGCTGCATCTAATGCGGCTTGGCTACCGGACCCTTTCGCCTATATCGGGATGCGTCGTCCTCCCCGTTATAGTTCCATAAGGTGGTTACCCTGGATTGAAGTGGCTGGATACACCTCTGTATAGCAATGGCCATAACTTCCACTATGGAGATTATGGAATGGGTTAGTACCTTGACCTTGTTTACCAATCTCATCACTTCAGTGCTGTCCTCCTGAGAAGGGGACTTGGGATGCTAGCTATATAGCTTCTTCAAGGGGGTGCTGGAAAATTCTGACACTCCACGCCGAACAGGGTCCGGAATAGGTACATCATCGATATAGAACCATTCTGATAACTATTCGGCGTATCCCTTCTTCGGAGTCTCGACTAGCTAGCCGGATCTGGCTATGCGCCATACTTCGGCGCCGCCCACTTCAAAAATAGACTCGCCGCCCTGATGCGGTGGATGAGGCAGAAGAACTTTTTCCATAGTTCAAAGTGAGCCTTGCAGCCCCAAAATAATTTGCAAAGGGCGACGAAACCAGAGATATGTCAAATAGAACCTGGTGTGAGGTCGTGCAGCTGGATCCCGTAGTGTTCCAGTAGGCCCCTAAGGAAGGGGTGGATTGGGAATCCTACGCCCCTCAAAAGGAATGAGATGAAGCACACCCTCTCCCCTTGGCTGGGATTGGGGAAATTTTCCGCACAACACCTATAGAAGTTAACCCCGCCCGTACGGAAACTAGATCCGAGGGAGGGAGATATCCTTGCGTTTGGAGCCGACTAAGCTAGAGGTGGGATACGGAGCAACTCTGCCATTCCCCTTCTTTTTTTTGACTATGAATGGCAGTGGGAGAGGCTCCCACTGACTTTTTGTATTACTCACAAGAAACCAATTACATCAGTGTTACAAGAGGGTTTTTAGTGGCCCCCCGGCCATGGCCTCAAGATCTAAACAACAAAGTGTCACAAGCCTTGTATGTAAGTAATTAAGAAAGGACGAAGTTCCTCTTTACAATTGTGTACAAGAAGGTCCAAATGATTTTTGAATCTAGACAACCATGAACCCATAGAGTGTGGGATCCCTCTGAAATGTTCATTGTTCCTCACCATCCACAAACTCCACGCAGCCATCATAAATACGTCCATAAACATAGGTGGCTGAGATTGCTCTCTGCCACCGTGTAAAAAAGAGATTATGTTGCCCAATGCTGGCCATCGCATGCCCATTTAACCCAACAACATTGGCTAAACGGGCAGGCAAAGAATAGGTGCTCGACGATTTCCTCAGGAGGGTTTTGGCACAACATGCATGTGTAATTATTGCCCGCAACAATGTAGTGTCTACGTCTCAGCATGTTCCTCGTGTTTAGGCGGTCCACCAGCAGCAGCCACCTAAACGTTTTGAATTTGATTGGGCTTTTGGACTTTGGCACCATAAAAGGGTGATGTGGGTTGTAGGGAACTTAAAAAAACAAAGTTAAGAAAAAGGTGGATATGGGGGTCCAGGTACGTTTGAGCCGTATTGTGGACTTTATCCTTGACATGCCTCCATCGTCGCCCATGATATCTTTAGTGCGTAGTTATGTGCACGTGGTACATACGTTGCAGTTTTGTTGGGGCTAAGACAGAGGCCAAATTGCTAATCGAGCTCCTGACGAGCTGGACTGTAATTTTGCAGGGTAGTCCGGACTCGTTTGACAGGGTCCGAGGGCTTGACTGTCGATGTGGAGTTTGGCTTGATAAGGCCGACCTGCACTTCCGCTGCAAGGGCCGTGGTATGTTCCTCAGTACGGAGGGAGTAATCCATGTTTCCATGGAGTGTTATAACACCGCGTGGTCCTGGCATCTTGAGTTTTAGATAAGCATAGTGTGGGACCGCATTGAAGAGGGCAAACACAGTTCATCCGACCAGTGCATAATAGCCACTTCAGAAAGGGACGATGTCGAAGATCAAGTCTTCGCTTTGGAAATTGTCCAGCAAACCGAAGACGAATTCCAATGTGATTGAGCCCGTGCAGCGGGCCTCTACACCAGGTATTACTCCTTTGAAGGTAGTTTTGGCGGGCTTGATTCTTGACGAGTCAATACCCATTTTCTGGACTGTGTCCTGATAGAGCAGGTTAAGACTGCTGCCGCCGTCTATGAGGACTCTTGTGAGGTGGAATCCATCGATAATTGGGTCATGGACCAATGCGGCCGAACCTCCATGACGGATACTGGTCGGATGGTCTATGCGATCGAAAGTGATCGGGCATGCTGACCATGGGTTGAATTTTGGGGCGACTGGCTCTATCGCATAGACGTCCCTTAATGCGCACTTGCGCTCCCTCTTGGGGATGTGAGTAACGTATATCATGTTCACCGTTTTGACCTCGGGGGGAAATTTCTTCTGTCCCCCTGTGTTCGGTGGGCGAGGCTCCTCGTCGTCATCCTCGTTGGGCGACCCTTTCCCCGTGTGCTCGGTGTTTAACTTACCGGCCTGTTTAAAGACCCAACAACTTCTGTTGGTATGGTTGGCAGGCTTGTCAGAGGTGCCGTGAATCTGGCAAGGTCAATCGAGTATTCGGTCCAGGCTAGATGAACCGTCTTTGTTTCTTTTGAATGGCCTCTTCCGCTGACCGGTTTTGGAGCCACTAAATCGGGCGTTGACCACCATGTCTTCAGCATTGTCGTTGTTGCTCTGATGCTTGTTTTTGTTGCGTTGGGGCCTGCAGTTTCTGTTTCTGGCTTCAGAAGTGCCAGGGTCGCTGGTACTGTTCTGCTACGTGCTAGCCAGCAATCCACGCCTACGCAAAAGTGGGTCATGAGTGATGTGAGGACTGCCATAGACTTTGGCTTTTCTTGGCCGATGTGTCCGGTGAGCCATTCGTCGCGAATGCTGTGTTTAAAGGCTGCTAGAGCCTCGGCATTCGGACAATCAACAATTTGGTTCTTCTTGATTAGGAACCTGGTCCAGAGTTTTCTGGCTGACTCTCCAGGCTGCTGGACTATGTGACTGAGGTCATCGGCATCCAGGGGCCGGATATAAGTGCCTTGGAAGTTGTCTCTAAAGGCGTCCTCCAAGTCTTCCCAGCTTCAAATAGAGTTTTCTGGGAAGCTATTTAACCAGTGCCATGCTGGTCCCTTGAGCTTTAGGGGGAGATATTTGATGGCGTGTAAATCGTCACTGCGAGCCATGTGAATGTGGAGAAGAAAGTCTTCAATCCATACAGCGGGATCTGTTGTGCCATCGTATGATTCAATGGTCCCGGGTTTAAACCCTTCTGGGAACTGGTGCTCCATTACCTCATCGGTGAAGCATAGGTGGTGTGTGGCGCCTCTGTATCGGGCAACATCACGACGCAGTTTGGATGGAGTCCGTATGCGGTTTTCGACCCGGGTGAAGTTGTACTTGTCGCGCTAGGCCTGATGGGAGTCTTCTCGTGCTGGGGAACGCCCCCTTGATCCATAGATTGATCTGGTCTGACCGGCTCTATTAGCCAGGTCTTGTTGTAGGTCATAAGTGTATCCTACAGCTGCTGTCTCTCTGCCTTTATGGCGGGGTGGTGCAGGCTGGTGTTCGGCTTGAGTTGCCGCTCTGTCCCGGCCACGTGGTGGTCGGTCAGGTCCGTCGGCAGCGTTACGCGTTGGCGGTATAGGCTCTGGGGGGTAGCAACTTGCGCTTTGGGTAACTCTTAGTTGGGCGTTCGAGGCCGTATTCCTCGGCTGCCAGGACATTACTCCATCTATCATTGAGGAGATCCCAATCAGCTTGAAGCTGCTGCTGCTTCTTTTTAGGCTTCTTGTAGTGGCTATTATCCAGCGCTTAAAGCGCTTTTGTTCAAGGGGTTCCTCTAGCACGATGAAATCTTCATCGCCGAGGCTCTTGTCTTCTTCGGAGATCGGTAAATAGTTACTATCCTCCGAGCCCTCGTTCTCGATAGGATCATCGGGGTTGACTTGCCCATCCTCCCAATCATCATGCTCTGATGTTGGCTGGATAGGGGCTTCTTGTTCTTCGGTGTTATCCGGAGTATTATTGTCTCTGTTGCCGGTATTGCTGTCTTTTTCGCGACATGATTTCGAGTGGCGCCCCTGACGTTGATGCTTTGGTGGTGCCATGGGAGGCTTGTCCTCGACTGGATCCTTCCCACCTTCGCCGTTATCCTCTTTGGGTGTGTCCACCATGTACACGTCATATGTGGAAGTGGCCGTCCAGCATCCGATAAATGGTGGGTTCTGGATTTGCTCTTCTCCGACATCGTCGTCCATGCCATCGATGTCTTCGGAGGCATAATAAAGAATGTCGGTTAAGTCCTCGACAATGGCTTTGAAATGGGTGGTGGGCGGGACGTAAAATTCCCCGCTCTCAGCCCCTAATGTGGGCTGGGCATAGTTTGGCAGCGATTACTATGCAATGATGAGAGATCGCATTAAGTCTAGGGGCTCGTTTAAGAATGAGGTTTGGAAAGGGAAGTGAGAGTTCGTGGAGCAGGGCGGGACAGAAGTTCCCTTGCCAAGCTCATATAACACAGATCTCGAGAGTTCGAAGTTGATGTTCGGAGGCGAGTCTGGCTCGATGAGGATAGAGGGATCCTGGCATGACTCCAGGCCAGCGGTGATGCAATCCCCTCCGGTTCTCCGGTGCCATGCTCTATAGCCGCAGAGAGTCCGGTGGGCTTTAAGCTCACATCTTCGGAGCTGGTGGTGCGCTCCGGATCTAAGGCCAGAGCGGTGATTGGGGCCATGAACTGTTGGGAGATTAAGTCTCCTCGGATGTCATCGACATAGTTCAGATTTCCAAAACTGATCTGAGGACCAGGAGCGTAGCTGTCGATCTGCTCCAGATGGCCAATCGAGTTGGCGCGTAGTGCGAAGCCGCCGAATACAAAGATTTGGCTGGGGATAAAAGTCTCCCTCTAGGCGGTATTGTTGTAGATGATTGATGGAGCCATCGAGCCTTCTGGCGATGGCACAGTGGAACTCTCAATGAAAGCACCAATGTCGGTGTCAAAACCGGTAGATTCGGGTAGGGGGTCCTGAATTGTGCGTCTAAGGATCGAAGGTAACAGGAGGCAGGGGATAGATGTTTACCCAGGTTTGGGCCCTCTTAATGGAGGTAATACCCTACTTCTTGCTTGATTGACTTTGAAGAGTATAGGGGTTTCAAGAGTTGATCTACCTCGAGATCGTAATGGCTAAACCTTAGATGTCTAGCCTGTATGACTGTTCCTGCCCTACGGACTAAACCCTCCGGTTTATATAGGCACCGGAGGGATCTAGGGTTGTACAGAGTCGGTTTACAGAGAAAGGAAGATGCATGATCCGAATGCCAAGCTTGCCATCCACGCAAAGGAGAGTCCCCTCCGGACACGGGGGAAGGTCTTTGATTCCGTATCTTCACGGCCCATTAGTCCGGCACATATCACATAGCCCAGACGCCCGAGGACCCCTTAGTCCAAGACTCCCTCGGATGCACCTATTCATGGACGCACACATAGAACTGGCTCCTTACTACGCATGAAAAATATTGTTCCTTCCCCTGACAGCTTGGACCCACCAGCTACATCTTCACATGCAATGAAGTGCATCCTTATTACACGAAAAAATGTTTCCTCTCTCGGACAATTGGGACCCATTAGCTATATCTTCGCATGCAAGTGCCTCCTTATTATGGAAAAAAAACTATTCCTCCCCCTGACAGTTAGGATCCACCAGCTAGATCTTCGCATGCAAGGACCCTAACATGTGGGCCACTAGGTTGCCTACAGAAGGAGTTGTCAAATTAGTCAAAAAAAATATTCTGACATCTGTAGTCGTTGGGTGTACATCCAATGACCACCGACATGCATCTTCAATCTCTCGTCTTCTTCCTCCAGTGCCGGCGGGACCTCCTGCTCCCGCCTCCGCCCGCCCGTAGGGCTGCTTCGCACACCTCGCTGTGGAGCACTACTCCAGTGCCGGTCAGGCCATCCCTCCTGTTATTCTCCGCTGACTGCAGCCCCAGGCTGCACTAAACCAGTCAACCCTCGTACGTCGTACTCCTCTCCAGCTGCTACCCCACTGCCGCATCTTCCCCATCTCTGGGTTGTTCCCGTTCGGGACCTCGCCGTCGTGCACCACCATGCTGCGCTCGATGCGTCGTGGTCAACAAACAAAGTCATCGGAAGAGGACTGTACATGGAGAGGCTAATAGCTGGGACCCACGAGGTCCATGGTCGCACGTCAACGAAGTCGCACACAAGGAAAGTCCCTCCTATTAAGCGAAAAAATGTTTCCTTCCCCTTATAGCTAGGACCCACCAGTTACATCTTCGGACACAAGGAAGTGCCTCCTTATGCAAAAAAATATGATCCCACCCTATGAAAGCTGGGAGCCATCAGCTATATCTTCGCACGCAAGAATGTGCGTCTTTATCGCCTTGATAGTTGGGACCTACCAGGTCGAAGCATCATTCGGTAATCTGTCTGGTCGCAAACGTCGATCGGTATCTCTAAAACAATGAACCTTGGCTGAGTATGTAGAGGCACGTGTCATAGTAGAGCCCCCGATGTAGTAGTTCAGGCGGTCCCGTCTAAATCATGTACATGTACGTACAACCATAGGGCAAAAAATATGGCCTTGTACGTACATACGGGCAGGGTCTTGAACATGTACTCGCACATAAACACGGCAACAACGGCGTCATGTTCATCTAGAGCCAACCAGATGAGTCAGAACGGAGAAACAACATTGTGTTCATCAGGAGGCAACTGACTGGGTCGGAATGCGTCATGTTCAATGGGAGCCAACTAGCTCGGACAGAACAGCCGAAACGGGGTCTGGCGTACCGCAGAACGGAGGAAATGGCCTTCTATTCGACCGGCTACAATTGAAATGGGACCCTGTTCATCGGGAGGGGTCGAGCGTGCCGCAAAACGGAGGAAACAGACTTCTTCTCGGGTTCCCATGGTCAAAATGGGGTCCTGTTGATCGGGAAGGGTCTGGCGTACCACAAAACGGAGGAAACACACTTTTGTTCGAGCGGCTAAGGGCGAGGTGGGGTCCTATTCATCGGGAGGGGTGTGGCGTACCGCAAAACGGGACTCCACCGGGTACTGTTCATCAATGATCGACTACCTTCAACCTCCATGGGCTATTGTTCATCCTCCATTTACTTCCTCTAGCCTCCACATGTGATTGTTTATCCACTGTCGACTTCCTCCAGCCTCCACCAGCCACTGTTCATCCACGGGCTCATCCAGCCTCCACTGACTACTGTTCAACCAGCCTCCACGGGGTCCCGTTCATCCACCCCCAACCGACTGGGGTGTGTGGCGGCCTCCTCGGGATCTTGTTCCTCCAGCGCCAACCACGTACTACCACGGGGTCATGTTCATCCAGCGGCAATTGCCTGCACAAGGCCGGGGACCTGTTCATCCAACCCACACCGGAAATTTTCATCCACAGGCAACCAACCGTCTGGACTCACCATATCTTGACTCGTTCTATGTATCACATGCGCACAGCAGCAACGGGCATTGTTCATCCAGAGGCAACCCAACCGGATAGCTACATCTCGCACGGGGGTTCGATCGGCTTCAGTAAGCATCAGTAGCGCTCGATCGGGTTCAGTTATCAGTGAAGGAATTGGTCGGGTTCAGTTAGCAGCGAAGGGATCGATCGATCAACTTTAGTACGTAATAGTGCCATAGCTCTGGTTTAGAAAGGGGAGTCCTTACGCTCGGGTTCATTGATAGCGACACGGCTCGCACCACACGCGCATACGAGAGAGAGGAACGCGCAAACCACACGACATTGCTCGGCCCAGACAACCCACCGTAATCGGGAACTCCATGAAAATTTCCTCGCCCTCACTTGTAGCATGATTTTTGATGTCACAGACGGCCCAAAGAATGTCATTCAGGTGCATCCCCGGCCCGTCTAGGATGAAAAGCCCATTTTCTATCATGGTTTTTTGTCATAAAGTAGTAGCCCATCACATCTAGGATGATGCATGTTTTTTTAACAATTATCGTCATAGAAGTGTCATAACCATTACAGGAAAAAAATCGTTCAGGACATAATGTCAAGGATGTATCTTTTTTTATAGGGATGGACAAAGATGCCGATGGACCTACAGAAGACACCTTGCCTCTGGTAAACAATGTCAGGTGGCCTGCTATGTCTACCTATGATGTCTACATGGTGGATACCCCCAATTCCTCTCCAAGACGTCGGCGTAGACGAATAAGAGGCAACAATGCGGAATGTAGCGGCAATAACGCAACCGCCGACAACGACGACCCAGTAGTTGGTGATGCTGATAACCCCAAGGGAGACGATCAAGCTTCCCCAGTGAGGAACGACACACCTGAAGGACATCTCGAGGACTTAGATATTGATGACCTCTTTGAAGGGACCGACGACAACTACATGCCAAAATCCAAGGTGGACGAGAGCATTGGTACCGAGCACTACATCGTCCCTGAAGATCCTTTTGAACAAGAGCACTTCTGGTTGCGCCTCATTGCGATGGCTCAGAGCATGAAGCGCAAGCAGCAATAGCTGTAGGCCAACACCGACGCACTGAATGAAAAGTGGGTCGAAGTGCTCTGTGCCGAGCAAGACATGCAAGACAGGCGCCGTAGGGCCCCAAAATCATACCCATACAGGCGTCTCCTGTCGAGTTTGATGAGGAGTTTGCTGACGACCATGACCGACCACCTAGAGGCTGAGACGGGTCAATGCGGGAAAACCCCAACAACCGGCCACCTCCACACCATTATGGCAAGGACCCCATGGATTACCTAGACCCTCATGATGTTCGACATCGCATTGAGGCAAACATGGTACCTCCTCGGTCCATCTACGGATCAAGAGGACACGCGCCCGTTGGGCTTGACGCCTATGATGCCTGGATGGACAGGAAAGGCCATGCTTGAGAAGGGGCCTACTCACGGCTCTCTCCCGACCCCTGACGAGATGCTCCTCAGTTCCGAGGTATGGCCCATCTGATCTGCTTCATAGACAGGGTAATGGAACATCAATTCCCTGAAGGATTTAACCCCATCAATATAGAATTAAACGATGGCAACACCAAACCAGCTATATGGATCGGGGACTTCCTTCTCCATATACACATGGCCAACAGAGATGATCTCCATGCCATAAAATATTTGTCGTTCAAACTAAAGGGGTGGGCTAGGCATTGGCTTGACAACGTGCCTCCTCATTCTATTGGCAGCTAGGAGGCCCTAGAGGACGCTTTTTGAGAAAATTTCCAGGGCAAGTACGTCCGACCTCCGTATGCTGATGACCTCAACTGTGTCACCCAGCAGCTAGGCGAATCAGCACGGAAGTTCTGCAACAGGTTCCTCACCAAGAAGAACCAGATCATAGACTGCTCCGAAGCCGATGCCATCGCTGCATTTAAGAACAACATCCGAGATGAATGGTTGGCCCGCCAGCTCGGACAGGATAAGCCGAGGACTATGGTAGCCCTCATCTCACTCATGACTTGCTTTTGCACGGGAGAGCATAGTTGTCTTGCCTGCGGTATTCACAACAGGGTGGCAGGCACCTCGGAAATACACGATGCCAATGGAAAACCCAAGCGCAATACAAATAAGTGAAGGTATAAAAATGGCGGAAGCAATACGGAAGATGTTGCGGTCAACGCGGGGTTCACCGGACCTAAATCCAGACAGAAAACGAAGCCCTTTAAAGAGAACAAAGACGGACCTAGCCAACTCAACAAGATCCTAGACCGGTCGTGCCAAATCCACGACACCCAGGACAAACCAGTAACTCACACCCACAGGGATTGTTGGGTCTTTAAGCAAGCTGGCAAGGTCGCGACAGAGGGTCAAAGTAAAACCCAAAATCACAGCAAAGACGAGGATGAACCTGAGCAGCCCAATAATGGAGGCCAAAAGAAGTTTGCCAATGAGGTAACCGAGTTCAATATGATCTATGTTACTCACATCCCTAAAACATAGAAGAAGCATGTTGTCGGTGTCAAAACTGGTGGATCTCGGGTAGGAGGTCCAGAACTGTGCGTCTAAGGCTAATGGTAACAGGAGGCGGGGGACACAATGTTTACCCAGGTTAGGGCCCTCTCGATGGAGGAAATACCCTACTTCCTGCTTGATTGATCTTGATGATATGAGTATTACAAGAGTTGATCTACCACGAGATCGTAGAGGCTAAACCCTAGAAGCTAGCCTATGATTATGATTGATCTTGTCCTACGAACTAAACCCTCCGGTTTATATAGACACCAGAGGGGGCTAGGGTTACATAGAGTCGGTTACAGAGAAAGGAATCTTCATATCCAAATCGCCAAGCTTGCCTTCCACGCAAAGGAGAGTCCCATCCGGACACGGGACGAAGTCTTCTATATTGTATCTTCATAGCCCAATAGTCCGGCATATGCATATAGTCCGGCTGTCCAAGGACCCCTTAATCCAGGACTCCCTCAGTAGCCCCTGAACCAGGCTTCAATGATGATGAGTCTGGCGCGCAGATTGTATTCCGCATTGCAAGGCGGGTTCCTTCTCTGAATACTCCAAAGTAGATCTTCAACATAAGAATCATGTCTGGCTCTACAAAAAAAATTCCACATACCATTGTAGAGAGTATAATATCCCACGAGTCCAATCTGCTGAAAACTCATAGTGTGACATCACGCCACGGCCCGGTCTTTATTTGAACCGTTTTTAGCCTGCCCCTTTGTATTTCGAGGCGCGGTTTCATTGGCATGTCTTGTCAAAGCATAGATCGTGTCCCCTTATTGCGGGATTCCCATCAACACGGGCGTGGGTAACCCAACCGCCCCATTGGTATGATTCCTTGGGAATATGCATGTTTTAAGGCCACGCAGGGGATGTTTGATATTCGTCATCTTTATAAGGAGGCCGAGACCCGCCTTTCTCCTCTATGCTACTCCTCTCCTCCTCCCACCTCGAGTTCCAACACCCAAAGTCTAGCCAGTCGCTTTGAACCCCAGGCCATGTCCAGATCCAGCTTTCAAGGCCGGTGGTCGGCTTCTTCTATCACAGAGGAGGATATCACGAAGCTCAGGGAGGCGAGGTATTTGACCGCAGAGATCCTTCACAGGCTTCCTGCACAAGGGAAGGTTATCCCTACTCCTTGACCCAATGAGAGGGTCGTATTTATCCCTCACTTCCTCCGGGGACTAGGTTTCTCCCTTCATCCCTTCGTTCGAGGGATCATGTTTTACTACGGACTAGATTTCCATGATCTAGCTCCGGACTCCTTCCTTTACATCTCATCATTCATTATCGTTTGTGAGGCCTTCCTCCGTATCTCTCCACACTTCGGCTTATGGCCCAAGACCTTCTATGTAAAGCCGAAGATAATAGATGGGAGACACACGGAGTGCGGAGGTGCTTTAATAAGCAAATTGGCCGACATCACCTGGCCAAAGGGTTCCTTCACCGCAGCTGCCAGCCTATGGCAACGGGAGTGGTTTTATATCACGGAACCTCATGGTACAAAGTGGGTGGCTTCACCCGCCTTCCAATCCGGCCCTCCGCCACAGATTGCATCGTGGATCAACAAGGGGCTGGATTGGTGATCGCTAGATGAAGTTCAAATACTGCAAAGCCGCATTCGAGACCTTATAAAGAAGGACATCAATCTCATAAAGGTAATCCAAGTTATGTTAGTTCGTTGGCTCTTGCCATGCCACCGCCGACCTCTCTGCATGTGGGAGTTCAATCTGGAAGGACCACGAACCATTCAGCGCTTCTTCGGCACAACGCTCGAAGGGATGTATGAATTATTCTTCGGATCAGGAAAAAGGTGTCCGGACTCCACAGAGGACGCAGGCCTCGACTGCAACCATTCGGATTCCCCGGTAAGCACTCAATTTCCGAACATGTTTTTAGTTTAAGTTTCCCATAATGAAACTCTGAGAAAACCATACTCGGCCATGGCTGGGTATAGAAGGCAGAGAGGATCAGGTGTTCGGCCCCTCTTCCAGAAAACTCAGCAGATCTAGTGTTAACCAAGATGCTGGCTCTGGCACCTTATCAAGTACTGTTGAGGGAAGAAAAGGAGAGGAGTGGGGAGATCAAAAGTGGCCTTCATACCGGAGGTACGTCACACACTGTATCCAAGGAAATTGGAACTCTCGTGTCAGAGGACGAACGGGGAGGAGAATCTAACATTCCCTCCCCCACGGGAATAAGAGAGCTGCCCTCGAAGACCTGAAGGCAGAGACCTCCAAGCGAGAGAAGAAATCCCTATCAAGGGGCCGGGATTAGGAAGGCGATATTGCTGCACAGTACCCACAAGGGGGCCAGCCTTTAGCCGAACTGTAAGTGAACAAATGTGTTTAATAAGCATACCCCATTCTTTTTTTGTTTGTGAGGGTAATATCTGAAACGTATGTTTTGCAGTTCAGCCTATAGCCTCCCTCAACAATCTTCGTCCTCGTGTGATCTTCTTCCGGAGATGATGGAGAGTGAAACGCTGCCTCATACTTCCCTACCCCATAAGGCGGACGACCCTGAGGTGTCGTCTCGGAGGATCTCTCCCGCTCCGCGAAGGAGGACAAGGCCAGAAGATGACTCTTCAGCCGCCCAGGGTCCAGGGTGTTCGGCTCCTAGAGAGACCAACAACAAAAGCCCCGGACTATCCGATATACAACCAGACATATGGTCGAGTCATCTGCGGCAAGCGCCTATCTCAAAGGAACATCGTACCTTAATGCGTACGATTATTGAGAGAATTTCGTCCACAAAAAGCGTATTGAATGAAACTTTTACGAGCCTGCTAAGTGGCTTTGAGGTACGTAATGTAACATTTTTTTAATTGTACCATAAACGCAAGGTGCACTGTGTATAGATAGTAGCCCCTGAGACTCTGGTTGCTCTCCTAATGGGGCGATCAGAGGATCAAAAGATAAATAAGCTCAGGTAATAATTTTGCTAATTTGTACACAGGCGGCTGCAGCCCCGGCCACTGCCTGGGTTGTCGAATTTGCCGAACTGAAGCGGCAACTTGATGTAGCAGATGATGACATCACGCTTGTGAACAAGCGGCTAGACGAGGCGCAAGGTATCTCTTTTGGGCGGTCAGTGAGTACAAATAGGAGCATGACGCTGGAATTTATAATATGCTTGACTGCAGATGGTGCTGCCGCCATGGAGACCCTTCGGGCTGAGCTTGCCCGGGCCAAGGAGGAAGCTAGGATAAGCAACACGGCTGCCGAGATGGCAGTTGGTGAATTAAAAGCTGAATAGGCTGCTCATCTCCTGAGTGAGGAGAGATTATCCAACATGGCACCTGAGCTAAGCAATGCCACTAGCCAATATGCACTTCTCGAGAAAGAGAACAAATAAAAAACAGTTGACCTTGAGAAGGCCTTACAAGCGGCAAGGGACACCCGGTCAGAGGCCAGAGCGGCTCGGGAGGAGATCTGGCAAGCCGGGGAGATCGCGGCTGGGAAGCCCTTTTTATTACGAACTAAGTTCGGCGATCCGAAGTATGCCCCGCTTGATCAAATGTGGAGTTCTCCGAACGCATATTTGGACTTGTTGAAGAGTGCTTTTGATGCAACGTAGTTTTTCCAAGCCCAAGAAGGCCATGAAGCGGAACATCTTTTCTGGTCATTGTTTAGCATGCCAAGGCGTCCGCTGCTGTTGAATGAGCAGATGGCCGAATGGGCCGAGCTCCACAGGATATCCGGACTTGCCATGAAGGCTGTCGTGGACCGGTTGTGACCTGAGGGACGAACTGTGAATAGTTATTTTGGTTTAGTGCAACAACTTGTTCATGCGGTGTCGCATATCGACGCTGTCAAGCGGTCAACATGCATAGAAGGTGCACGGATGGCCCTTGCCCGTGTAAAGATGTACTGGGCAAATGTAACACCCCGGATGTAACTTTCCATATTTGTAACTCCAACTCTTGCCATTTTCGGCTATGTGTTATGATTTTCCCTCCGTGGTTGGGTTTTTGTGTTTCGTTTTGCATTTTGTTCATGTCATGCATTTCATATCATGTCATCATGTGCATCTCATTTGCATATGTGTTCGTCTCATGCATCCGAGCATTTTCCCCGTTGCCCGTTTTGCAATCCGACACTCCCACATGCACCGGTGCATCCCTTTTGTATCTTTTCGTGAGCGGGTGTTAAAAATTCTCGGAATGGCCCGAGGTTTGCCAAGTGGCCTTGGTATAGCACCGGTAGACCGCCTGTCAAGTTTGGTGCCATTTGGAGGTCGTTTGATACTCCAACAGTTAACTGGGTATCCGCAAAGGCCTCTTTTGGGTTGCAGCCCAACACCCCTCCAAAAAAGCCCAATAACCCATCTAAGTCACTTCCATGCTCTCGGTCGTCGGATCACGATCGTGTGGGCGAAAACTGCTCCTCATTTGGAGTCTCCTAGCTCCTTCTACCTATAAATATGTGCACCCCTCCGAAATTCCGGATCCCGAAACCCTAGCCGCGCTCCCTCCGCGCGCCGGACACGTCCAGTCCGCGCCGGACGAATCCTGCCACCGCCCGTGGCCAACCACAGCGCGACACGTGGCCTGCTCCACCAACCACCGCTGTCGGCCCGCTCGGCCCGCTCCCGGCCCCCGCGGGCCCAGCCG
>NC_041391.1:408672940-408682400 GCF_002162155.2 Triticum dicoccoides | reverse complement strand
CGCCGCCTCCCCACCGCGCGAGCCGCGCCGCGCCATCCTCCGGCCGGCCCCGGCCACCGCTCGCCGCTCCGACCGCCGGCGTCCTCCTCCAGCCTCCTCCTTTCTAGTTCCG
Source organism: Triticum dicoccoides (assembly GCF_002162155.2). Taxonomy (NCBI): domain Eukaryota; kingdom Viridiplantae; phylum Streptophyta; class Magnoliopsida; order Poales; family Poaceae; genus Triticum; species Triticum dicoccoides. The sequence continues at coordinate 408,682,288 of NC_041391.1, read as the reverse complement.
GCGAGCCGCCGCCCGCCTCGGCTTCCGCGCACCCGGATCCAGATCTGGAACCCTAGGGTTGACCCGAAATCTCCTCTAAGTCTTTTTATTTTTGCCTTATATGGCCCTGTTCATCGCATCATAACTCCGTCATTGTAGCTCCGTTTCATGCATATGGTATATCAAAATGTTCATCAGGTTGTGCTCTTCATTTCGTTCCATTGGGCCATGTTCATTTAAGGTCATCTCGATGCCCAAATCTCTGATGCAAGAGTGCTATATAATGTTAGTTTCTGATTCTTAACAGATTATGGGCATTTGTCATTTTTGCTACATTTAATGTGTGCATCTTATGGGCATGAGATCTACATGTGTTTTGGCCTATGCCATGTCTTCTTTACATATTTGCTTTCCATGTATTTTTGTGATTTATGTGGTGACTAGAACAAGCATGCAAATTAGGCTTCGTGATGTTGCTGATTTCAGTCCCTGTTCTGTTGTTATTTTGTTGCCATGTAAACTTGATGCTACAGAGAGATCCATGCTTATTTTGAGATACTTCAGTAAGGCTGTTTTGAACATATGGTTATGCTCTATCCATCCATGCCCCTGTTTGCAATTATGGAGTAGTCTACCATGTCATTTTGTTGCTCTACTTTTGCTATAAAATGTTTCCTGGCAGATTGTTTACATGTTATTCAATTTTGCCAAGGTTGTTGTAGTTGATCCTTGCATGCTATGAGCTTGGTTTTACCATGTTTAGTTTCATAAACATGTCTTCTTGTTGTTTTGATGCTTATCTTGTCATGAAATTACTTGTGGCGAGTGAATCGAGCTCGCAAAGATGCCTTCATGATTTTGTTAATGCCATGCTCTGTTTGCTGAATCTGTTAACGGAACTTGCTATGTTTACATGGGTGCCATCATATCTTCTGATCCTTTTTGGCTCATGGTCAGTAAGGGACTTTTGTTCTATAAGATTAGTATTATCATGCCATACCTTAATTTTTTATGATATGTTCCTGTAGCATGATGTTTTCTTTCTCTAAACATTGCTTCCTGATGTTGTTTCTGCCATGTTAGTACTTTTTTTCACCAAGTTTGTGCTGCTGTTATCTTTTGCACTTTTGCCATGGTTGTTTGAACTTGTTAATGTGTGAATTAGCCGTAGCTCGGTGTTCGTCTTTTGTCAAGCATCTATTTTGGATCACTATCATATGCTTTGTTGATATGTTGGGGTGCTGTAGCATATTTTCTTGATGTATTCTAAGTGCTATCATGCTGTTAATCGCAGAATTGTGTCATCGTTGTTTTGCTTGCCATTTGCAAACCGTGCATCCGATTCCGGTAATCTTTATATCGATTTCAACCAAAATCATCTCATCTTTCCAGCGTCATACTTGGTTTGCCAAGTTGATGCCTTGTTCACCCCTTTTTCCTCCTGAAGCACGCATACGCATTGCATATCACATCTCGCATATCATGCCATTTATTGCATCATGTTGCTTGTGCATTGCACCGTGATTTATTGTGGTTCCATTGCTTGTGTTCTTGCTTTGGGTAGAGCCGGGAGACGATTACGTGAACAAGGAACCTGTTGAGTACGCTAACGAGGATCAAGCTTTCGACAACTCTGAGAACCTTGCAGGCAAGATGACCATACCCTCGATATCACTTCTATCTTTGCTTTGCTAGTTGCTTGCTCTATCGCTATGTTAGCTCTACCTACCACTTGTTTATCATGCCGCCCATATTGTCATGTCAAGCCTCTAACCATCCTTTCCTAGCAAACCGTTGTTTGGCTATGTCACCGCTTTTGCTCAGCCCCTCTTATAGCGTTGCTAGTTGCAGGTGAAGATGAAGTTTGTTCCTTGTTGGAACATGGATATTTTGGTATATCACAATATCTCTTGTTTAATTAATGCACCTATATACTTGGTAAAGGGTGGAAGGCTCGGCCTTATGCCTGGTGTCTTGTTCCACTCTTGCCTCCCTAGTTTCCGTCATACCGGTGTTATGTTCCTTGATTTTGCGTTCCTTACGAGGTTGGGTGATTTATGGGACCCCCTTGACAGTTCGCTTTGAATAAAACTCCTCCAGCAAGGCCCAACCTTGGTTTTACCATTTGCCACCTAAGCCTTTTTCCCTTGTGTTTTCGCGAGCCCGAGGGTCATCTTTATTTTAACCCCCCTGGGCCAATGCTCATTCGAGTGCTGGCCCAACCTGGGCGATGTCCGGCGCCCCCTGGGCAACCAGGGTCTATGCCAACCCGACGTCTTGCCCATCCGGTGTGTCCTAAGAACGTGATATGTGTGACTCCTATCGGGATTTGTCAGCACATCGGGCGGCTTTGCTGGTCTTGTTTTACCATTGTCGAAATGTCTTGTAAACCGGGATTCCGAGACTAATCGGGTCTTCCTGGGAGAAGGAATATCCTTCATTGACCGTGAGAGCTTGTGATGGGCTAAGTCGGGACACCCCTGCAGGGTATTATCTTTCGAAAGCCGTGCCCGTGGTTATGAGGCAGATGGGAATTTGTTAATATCCGGTTGTAGAGAACTTGACACTTGACTTCATTAAAATGCATCAACCGCGTGTGTAGCCGTGATGGTCTCTTCTCGGTGGAGTCTGGGAAGTGAACACGGTTTGAGTTATGTATGAACGTAAGTAGTTTCAGGATCACTTCTAGCTTCTCGACCGATGTGTTGCTTCTCTTCTCGCTCTCACTTGCGTATGTTAGCCACCATATATACTTAGTGCTTGCTGCAGCTCCACCATATTACCCCTTTCCTACCTACTAGCTTAAATAGTCTTGATCTCGCGGGTGTGAGATTGCTGAGTCCTCGTGACTCACAGATTCTACCAAAACAAATGCAGGTGCCGAGGATACCAGTGCAAGTGGCGCAATCGAGCTCAAGTGGGAGTTTGACGAGGACCTTGGTCGTTACTATGTTTCGTTTCCTGATGATCAGTAGTGGAGCCCAGTTGGGACGATCGGGGATCTAGCATTTGGGGTTATCTTCTTTTCATTTGGATTTGACCGTAGTCAGTCTATGAGTGTATTTTGGATGATGTATGAATCTATTTATGTATTGTGTGAAGTGGCGATTGTAAGCCAACTCTCTTTATCCCATTCTTGTTCATTACATGGGATTGTGTGAAGATGACCGTTCTTGCGACAAAACCTACAATGCGGTTATGCCTCTAAGTCGTGCCTCGACACGTGAGAGAGATAGCCGCATCGTGGGCATTACAAGTTGGTAATCAGAGCCATCCCCGACTTAGGAGGCCCCCTGCTTGATTGAGTCATTGGCGTTGTTGAGTCTAGAACAAAAATGTTTTGAGTCTTAGGATTATATATATAAGAGAGTAGGATTCTTTTTACTCCTCAGTCCCTTCGTTGCTCTGGTGAGGTCTCCTGACGTAGATGTTTTGACTTTCCTCTCCTCAAATTTCACTAAAATGTTTTTTAGGCTCACGCGGGTATCTTGGAATCGTTCCGATGGTTTTGTGACGAGAACATTGTTCTTGGTGCCTCCTGACATTTAGGGGTTGTGGCAGTGTCCCGGAAAGTTAACCTCCGAGGTGTTGTCGTCACAATTTTATCGTTGCAGTTCTAGAATACCTGAGTTTTGCCGACATCGAAAATCTCTTTTATGCAGTTGTTGGTGAGATAACCTCGACGTCACCCAGTACTGGGGAGTTCGGGAGTATTGCCATGACTCGTATAATGGATGCTTTTCGAAGGTTGAGGTACACGATTTTCGAAAGTTTCTTGGTTATGTGTTGATGGATGGATACAGCTGGATGTAGGGATTATTAGTTTCGGTGAGATATATTGCTTCCCCTGTATCCCCAACACCTGATTGCATAACCAGAAAGTTTCGGGAGTTTATAGGTGGGATTCAGGTAGCTCTAGCATTTCTACTCGCAGATATTTGGTTGGTGATTGGGAAATCCTTACCACTTATCAGTTCCAGTTGCACCTTGTTATTTCTTTCATCAATCTCTTATCAAGTGGCTTCTCACCTTAATGGACGTGATGTTAGCTTTGGAATTCATTCGTTCATCCTTGTTTGAATGTTTATTGTGAAGACTATATGTTGCAATTTCTATCTGTTGATTCAACTTGTCTATCTGTCTATCAAGATGCTAACGGATGTCACCCTCTTCAGGATGGCTCCGCCAACGCGTCAGAATCCGGAACACAATGATGGGAGTCAGGCAAACCCTCCACCTCCACCTCCGCCTCCGGAGGCATGGCAAGCTTTGATGGCAGCCACAAACGCCAACGCTCAGATGATGATTCAGCTCATGCAAGAGCGCAACCAAGGCCAAGGCAACCAAGGGAATCAAGGTCAAGGGCAGTTCAATCATCAGCCTCAGTTTCCTACCCTCAACCAGTTCCTTGCAAATCAGCCAAAGTCTTTCAGCTACTGTGCCGAGACCACAGACGCCGATGATTGGCTCGTGGATATCAACAAGCATTTTGAATGTAGCAATGTCAGGCCTGAGGACTATGTTAAGTTCGCTTCTTTTCAGCTCAAGGACCAAGCAGCTGATTGGTTCCAGCAATACAAAGATTCCAGAGGAGGTTGAGTGATTACTTGGACTGACTTCTGTCGGGACTTTAAAGCTCACCACATTCCTACTAGTGTTGTTGAGAGCAAGCGTGAGGAGTTCCGCAATCTCAAGCAAGGCAGCATGTTAGTGTACAAATACAACAAGCGGTTTCAGAAACTTGCTCACTTTGCTAAACAAGACGTTCCTGATGAAAAGAGTATGATCTATCAATTCAGAGGTGGTCTTAGAGAGGATTTGTAGTTAGCTCTTGTTCTTGTTGAGCCTACTCAGTTTGATCAATTCTACAATATGGCCCTCAAGCAAGAAGGTGCTCAGCTCAAGTGTGAGGCTTCTAAGAAGAGAATCAGGGATGCAGTTCAGTCTTCTTCTTCCTCACAAGTGGCAGCTAAGCAGCAGAAGTTCTACCTTCCTCCTCCTCCGTTTCGTCAGCCTTACCAGCAGAAGAACTCAGGTGGTCGTGGATCTTCCCACCCACCCAACCCAGGCTATCAGAACAAGTCAAATTCTCAAGCTCCAAGGTCAAATGCTTCTTATCATCGTCCGCTCTCAGAGGTGACTTGTAACAAGTGCCAGCAGAAAGGTCACTACGCGAACAAATGCTTCAACCAAAGGCGCCTTCTGCCTCCTCCTCTTGTGAGATCTTCAAGCAATGCGGTGGTCAAGCATAATCCCAAGTCTGCAAAGGTGAACATGATGAATGCAGCGCAAGCGGAGGAATCTACTGATGTGATTATGGGTAATCTTCCAGTTAATGACATTCTTGCAAAAGTTTTATTTGATACGGGTGCATCTATTTCATTCATATCAAAGCCTTTTGCATCCATGCACGATTTGCATACTGTTGATCTGCCTAAGCCGATAGCGGTTTCCTCTCCGGGTTTGTTCATGAATACCAAAATGATGGCTCCGGATGTTTCTATCAAGATGGGCGACTATAGATTTCTGTCTTCTCCAATGGTCCTTGGTGACTCTGATATTGATCTAATTCTCGGGATGGACTGGCTTGCTCAGCACAAAGCTCAACTTGATTGTGCTGCCAGAGAGATTCAATTGACACACTCTTCTGAGGATGTTATCATTCGGTTGTTTTCTCTCAATGAGAAGGGCGAGCTAGACGCAATCTCTGAGATTCTAGTCGTTTGTGAGTACCAAGATGTCTTTCCAGAAGAGCTTCCGGGTATGCCTCCGCACCGGCCAGTCGAATTTGTTATCAATCTTGAGCCTGGCACTGAACCCGTTTGCAAGCGTCCATACAAGCTTGGACCTAAAGAGCTGAAGGAATTGAAGAAATAGCTCGATGAACAAGAGCGTCTGGGTTTGATCAGACCGAGTTCATCTCCATGGGGTTGTGGAGTTCTTTTGGTCCAGAAGAAGGATGGCACGGACCGACTGTGCATTGATTACCGTCCATTGAATAAGAAGACAATCAAGAACAAGTATCCACTTCCCAACATCAATGAGCTTTTCGAGGAACTCAAAGGTGCTAAAGTATTCTCCAAGCTTGACCTCCGTATGGGTTATCATCAGATTCGCATTCGTGAACAAGATATTCCCAAGACAGCATTCAGAACAAGCTTTGGTTCTTATGAATATATTGTCCTGTCTTTTGGCCTTGTCAATGCTCCTCCAACATTCTCTCGAATGATGAACTTCATCTTCAACCCCTACACCAATGAATTCGTTCTAGTGTATCTCGATGATATCTTGGTCTTCTCCAAGAATAAGAAGGATCATGCCAAAGATTTGCGATTGGTGCTCGACAAGCTCAGAGAGCATCAATTCTATGCGAAGTTTTCTAAATGTGAGTTCTGGCTTGATGAAGTTCTTTACCTTGGTCATATCATCTCTGCCAAGGGCATTGCTGTTAATCCTGAGAAGGTGTCTGCAATTGTGAATTGGGAACCTCCTCAGAATGTCAAGCAGCTCCGCAGTTTTCTTGGTCTTGCAAGCTATTGCCGAAGGTTCATTGAGAACTTCTCTAAGATTGCAAAGCCTCTTTCCAACCTCCTCCATAAGCATGTCAAGTATGTTTGGACGCCTGAGTGTGGCGTTGCTTTCAACACCCTCAAAGAGAAGCTAGTCACAGCTCCTGTTTTGACTCCTCCTGATGAATCCAAGCCATTCGAAGTTTTCTGTGATGCTTCCTTGCAAGGTCTCGGTGCTGTGTTAATGCAAGAGAAGATAGTTGTGGCCTATACCTCTCGTCGGTTGAAGCCTAAGAAAAGAACTACCCCACTCACGATCTTGAGTTGGCGGCAGTTGTCCATGCATTGATAACATGGAGACATCTCTTGTTGGGAAGGAAAGTGGACATTTTCACCGATCACAAGAGCCTCAAGTATATCTTCACTCAACCCAACCTCAACCTCAGGCAAACTCTATGGGTCAAAATGATTCAAGAGTACAATCCAAGTATTGAATATACTCCAGGCAAGGCAAATGTGATTGCAGATGCTTTGAGAAGGAAGGCTTATTGCAACAGCTTAATCCTCAAGCCGTTTCAACCAGATCTTTGTGAAGCTTTCCGCAAACTGAATCTTCAAGTTGTTCCTCAAGGCTTTCTTGCCAACCTCATAGTCTCTCCTACTTTGGAAGACCAAATTCGTGAGGCACAACTCCTGGATACCATGGTGAAAAAGGTGAAGTGTGGTATCGTCAAGGGCATTTCCAAATACAAGTGCTTCCACATTGATGACAAAGATACTCTTTTCTTCGAGGACCAAATTGTGGTTCCTAAAGGTGATCTGAGAAAAGGCATTATGAACGAGGCACACAATTCCCTTCTATCCATTCATCCTGGAAGTACGAAGATGTACCATGACCTCAAGCAGTCGTATTGGTGGACTCGAATGAAGCGAGAAATTGCTCAATTCATGAATGAATGTGATGTCTGCTGAAGGGTGAAAGCAGAACACCAACGACCAGCTGGTCTCCTCCAACCTCTTGCTATTCCGGAATGGAAGTTTGATCATATCGAGATGGACTTCGTGACTGGATTTCCTAAGTCCAAGCGTGGAAATGATGCTATCTTCGTTGTCATCGACAAGCTTACTAAAGTGGCTCATTTCCTTCCAATCAAAGAATCCATCACAGAAGCTCAGTTGGCAGAGCTATACACCTCCAGGATTGTCTCCTTGCACGGCATTCCACAATTGATCTCTTCAGACCGCGGAAGCATTTTCACTTCTAAGTTCTGGGACTCCTTTTAGAAGGCAATGGGCACCAACATTCGCTTCAGCACAGCTTTCCATCCTCAAACAAGTGGCCAAGTCGAGCGAGTCAATCAAATCCTCGAAGATATGCTCAGGGCTTGTGTCATTTCCTTCGGTATGAAGTGGGAAGATTGTCTTCCATATGCCGAGTTCTCCTACAACAACAGCTTCCAAGCGAGTTCGGGCAAGGCCCCATTCGAAATTCTCTATGGCAGAAAGTGTCGTACTCCTCTCAATTGGTCCGAGACAGGTGAACACCAACTTCTTGGCAACGACTTGATCACAGAAGCCGAAGAAATGTGCAAAGTCATCCATGATAATCTAAAGGCCCCGCAATCGCGCCAGAAGAGCTATTATGATGACAAGCACCGTGACGTGGCTTTTGAAATCGGAGACCATGTCTACCTCCGTGTCTCTCCAATGAAAGGCACTCATCGCTTCGGTATCAAAGGGAAGCTTGCCCCTAGATACGTGGGTCCTTTCAAGATCATTGGCAAAAGAGGCGACCTCTCCTATCAACTTGACCTTCCGTCCAACTTTGCAAACGTGCACAATGTGTTTCACGTGTCACAACTTCGCAAGTGCTTCGAGACTCCCGAGCGCACTACCAGCTTCGAATAAATTGACCTCCAAGAAGATCTCTCTTATCATGAGCACCCCATTGCTATTCTTGAAGAAACCAAGCGCAAGACTCGCAACAAGTCAATCAAATTCCTGAATGTGAAGTGGTCACACCACCAAGAAGCCACCTGGGAGCGCGAGGATCACCTCCGTTTCGAATATCCAGAGTTCTTTCAGTCCTAGATCTCGGGACGAGATCCTCTAGTAGTGGTGGAGTGTTATAACACCCTGGATGTAACTTTCCATATTTGTAACTCCAACTCTTGCCATTTTTGGCTATGTGTTATGATTTTCCCTCCGTGGTTGGGTTTTTGTCTTTCGTTTTGCATTTTGTTCATGTCATGCATTTCATATCATGTCATCATGTGCATCTCATTTGCATACGTGTTCGTCTCATGCATCCGAGAATTTTCCCCGTTGCCCGTTTTGCAATCTCACACTCCCACATGCACCAGCGCACCCCTTTTGTCTCTTTTCGTGAGCGGGTGTTAAACGTTCTTGGACTGGCCCGCGGTTTGCCAAGCAGCCTTGGTATAGCACCGGTAGACCGCCTGTCAAGTTTCATGCCATTTGGAGGTCGTTTGATACTCCAACGGTTAACCGGGTATCCGCAAAGGCCTCTTTGGGGTTGCAGTCCAACACCCCTCCCAAACAGCCCAATAACCCATATAAGTCAGTTCCATGCTCTCCGTCATCGGATCACAATCGTGTGAGCGAAAACCGCTCCTCATTTGGAGTCTCCTAGCTCCCTCTACCTATAAATATGTGTACCCCTCCGAAATTCCGGATCCCGAAACCCTAGCCCTGCTCCCTCCGCGTGCCGGACAAGTCCGGTCCACGCCGGACGAATCCCGCCGCCGCCCGCGGCCAACCACAGCGCGACACGTGGCCTGCTCTGCCGCCCACCGCCGCCGGCCCGCTCGGCCCGCTCCCGGCCCCCGCGGGCCTAGCC
>NC_041391.1:408668021-408672510 GCF_002162155.2 Triticum dicoccoides | reverse complement strand
GGGAGCCGCGCCCCGCCATCCTCCGGCCGGCCCCGGCCACCGCGCACCGCCCTGACCCGCCGGCGTCCTCCTTCGGCCTCCTCCTCTTCAGTTCCAGTGAGCTGCCGCCCGCCTCGGCTTCCGCGCGCATAGATCCAGATCTGGAACCCTAGGGTTGACCCAAAATCTCCTCTAATTCTTTTTATTTTTGCATTATATTGCCCTGTTCATCGCATCATAACTCCGTCATCGTAGCTCCGTTTCATGCATACAGTATGGAAAAGTGTTCATTAGGTTGTGCTCTTCATTTCGTTCCATTGGGCCATGTTCATTTGAGGTCATCTCGATGCCCAAATCTTTGATGCAAGAGTGCTATATAATGTTAGTTTCTGATTCTTAACAGATTATGGGCATTTGTCATTTTCGCTACATTTAATGTGTGCATCTTATGGGCATGAGATCTACATGTGTTTTGGACTATGCCATGTCTTCTTTACATATTTGCTTTCCATGTATTTTTGTGATTTATGTGGTGACTAGAACAAGCATGCAAATTAGGCTTCGTGATGTTGCTGATTTCAGTCCCTGTTCTATTGTTATTTTGTTGCCATGTAAACTTGATGCTACAGAGAGATCCATGCTTATTTTGAGATACTTCAGTAAGGCTGTTTTGAACATATGGTTATGCTCTATCCATCCATGCCCCTGTTTGCAATTATGGAGTAGTCTACCATGTCATTTTCTTGCTCTACTTTTGCTATAAAATGTTTCCTGGCAGATTGTTTACATGTTACTCAATTTTGTCAAGGTTGTTGTAGTTGATCCTTGCATGCTATGAGCTTGTTTTTGTCATGTTTAGTTTAATAAACATGTATTCTTGCTGGTGCTACACTTATCTTGTGATGAAATTACTTGTGGTGAGTGAATCGAGCTCGCAAAGATGCCTTCATGATTCTGTTAATGCCATGCTCTGTTTGCTGAATCTGTTAACGGAACTTTCTATGTTTACATGGGTGCCATCATATCTTCTGATCCTTTTTGGCTCATGGTCAGTAAGGGACTTTTGTTCTATAAGATTAGTATTATCATGCCATACCTTAAGTTTTTATGATATTTTCCTGTAGCATGATGTTTTCTTTCTCTAAACATTGTGTCAGGACCCCGACTCGATGTCACATCGATCTAGCCGGTAACACCTCATATCACTTTGCGGCCTCACGCACGGTATCCCCACGGGTGTCGCCTTACCTTTGCCCGGGACCGTTTGCGCCTTTTGGCTCACGTATATGATAGTGTCGCTAGCATTCATATGATAAGGAGCCCGGGCTGACATGACTAGTCGTAAACCCAAAGTGGCACAGACTTACAGGGACAGGCATCCATGACCCAGCTTCGAATGTGTCGGTCATCAGCAAGTGGGTCCGGGCTGTAGCACTGGGCTAGCAGGACTCCGGTAAACCGGGCTGTAGCGGGCTAACAGGACTTCGGTACTCAATGCGTGACATTTCCCCGAAGGACAGACACCGGAACGAAGAAGGACACATGCCGGCCAGCCTAAGTGTTCCAGAGCAGTAGCAAGCTACCATGGCTCAGCGGTAACACTAGGAGACATTTCCCGGTAAGAGAGGCTACTAAAGATAAACAACTAGATAGTCAGATCCCACACATACCAAGCATTTCAATCATACACACAATATGCTCGATATGTGCAAATACAACAAGGCATCACAACATGACTCTACGACACAAGTACTTTATTTAAGGCTCAGAGAGCCATACATAACATACACAAAGATACGGGTCTCACGACCCAGCATTCAAGTCATACAGTCATACAAACCAGCAGCGGAAGTAACTTGTCTGAGTACAGACAACTAGAAAGATAAAAGAGGCTTGGAAAGCCTAGCTATACTACGTGGTCCTTCACAAGCTCAGGAACACCACCTGGGCCTTTAGCCTACTCATTGATGTCAACGTCTACGTAGAACCCATCAGAAGGGGTTGCAGCGTCTTCTGTAAAAATGTAAATTATAGCAACATGAGTACAAAGGTACTCAGCAAGACTTACATCATATCCTACATACATGCATATTATCAAGAAGGATTGGTGGAGTTATTGCAGCAAGCCAGCTTTGACTCTTGGCTAGGCTAACCTACGAGACTCCAACTTGAAACGGTTTTGCGTACACGAGTCCACTACTCACCACTTCAATACACTATCGAGGATCCACCTCCGTCTTCCTACGGAAGAGCCATCCTCGGCACTCACACTTATCTTGAGGCTTTTAGTAGTTTCCATTTACTTGTCTATGAACTGTATAGGCAACCAAGTAGTCCTTTACCGCGGACGCGGCTATTCGAATAGATCATGATAACCCTGCAGGGGTGTACTTCTTCATACATGTTTCCACCACTTAGCGTCTGCACACGACATGTGCTCGGCAGACTTCAAGCGAGAGCCGACGTGGGTGTAGACCACGACCTACCTAAACACCTAAGCCTCTAGTCCAGGTTTATCACCTATCCAGGTTCCATCCGCAGGGAGTCCGGCCGAGGTTTCCCATACGGCCCCGAACGATGTGAACAGGGTTCCCGAGATACCTAACGGGTATTCGGTACACCCGGCCACGTACCTACCGCATCACAGCCCACCCCTACGGTCAGCGCTGTCCGCGGCCTCCAGTAGGCTACAAACACCAGAAACTACTTGCAACTCCTGGACAGAGAGCTAGGGTGAATAAGAAGTCGAGTGGGGTCATATTTCAGGGCCCAATGCATGGTAGTAGCTGTATCTTAAATCACACATACAGATCTCAGTGCTTAAGGTCGGCTTCAATGAAACAACCCACCATGTACTCCTACATGGCCTCTCATCGATACCTTTACCAAATCGTGTTCACCACACCACTCTCATTACCGACATAATCATTTCACTCTAGCCCATCACCCAGATGAACCAGACCTGACACGACTCTAAGCATAGCAGGCATAGCAAGGTAGGAACAACACATACATATGGCTCAATCAACTCCTACACATGCTAGTGGGTTTCATCTAGTTACTGTGGCAATGACAGGTCATGCAGAGGAAGTGGGTTCAACTACCGTAGCACACAGCAGTTTGAAACGCGCTGTCTTAATGCAGTAAAAGAGAGCAGGAGCGAGAACATGGGATTGTATCGATATGATCAAATGGTTGGTTGCTTGCCTGATGGTTCGATGCACTGATACGGTTCTTCGTTAGGGTAATCACGGTACTCCTCGGGGGCAGATCCTGCCACAAAGAACACCGATATACAACCATTACCAAACAATGTGCAACAATATGATGTATGCATGAAACATAGCAACATGAGTGTGTTGGGCTAATGCAACTAAGACCAGAAGGGTTTGCACCAATTTGAATCAAAGATTCAAATTTCAAACTCAAACATGGCCTTTTAAAGTGCTTTTCCTTGTTCTGCATTAAACATCAAGTTAACTTGTTTAATCATGCATGAAAATAGTACAGATGGATAGATTGGATTTTTCTGATCATTTTTCATATATAATTTGTCTGATTTGGAGTTACAGAATAAAAGTTATGAATTTTTGAAGTTTAAATTATATTCTGGAATTTCCTATATTAGAATAATTTCAGAAAATCAATTATCGCGTCAGCCTGACGTCAGTGTGACGTCAGCAGGTCAACGGAACAGGTCCAGGTCAAACCTGACAGTGGGTCCCACGTGTCAGGGTGATTAATTTAATTAAAGTTTAATTAAAACTAAACCTGTTTAATTAACAGGGCTGGGCCCCACCTGTCATTGACTCAGGGGAGTCAACCAGGGCCCACCCGTGGTCAAACCCGGGTCGGCTGCACCGGCGTTTAGCCGCCGGCGAGCCCGACGCGGCGGCGGAAGTGATTTTTGCCATTCCGGCAACCAAACGAGCCGCGGAGGGCACCGGAGCGAAGCTGAGGTCGAGCCGCAGCTCTTGGTGGAGTCCGTTGGGGTCGGGGTGGCCGGAGTTGGCGCTGGCGACGACTTTGGCGGCCACCGGAGTTCGGCCAAAGTCGAACTTGTCGCTAGGGGGATCGGTGAGGTGCGGGGAGTGCACGGTTGGGCCCAACGCAGCGTGGTGAGTGCGTTGGACACCGCGGGTTGGCCGGAGGATGGCCGGGAGCACGTCGGCGACGAGATCCGCGGCGGTGCGTGCGTGTGATCTTCGTGCGGTGGCTACACGGCTCGGGAATGAGAGAGAGAGGGTCGGAGGGGTAGCTAGGCTCACAGCGCTCCCGTAGAGGCCACCGGCGGGGTCGGGGACGAGCTGAGGCGGCGACGGCGTTGAAGGGGATCTCCGGCGAAGGCGAGCTCGGGCGAGGTCGGTGCGGTGGTCTCGGGCCGCTCGAGCACACGGGGCTCGGCTAGCTCGATGAAGTGGACGGCGGCGGAGCTCCTAGACACGGCGGCACGGCGTGGGGTTGACGGAGGGCGTGGCTACGGCGAGGGGGTGGCGGCGATGGCGTCGGC
>NC_041391.1:408561126-408667762 GCF_002162155.2 Triticum dicoccoides | reverse complement strand
CTCCTGGACACGGCGGCACGGCGTGGGGTTGACGGAGGGCGTGGCTACGGCGAGGGGGTGGCGGCGATGGCGTCGGCCATGGCGTGGGAGAGCGAGGGAGAGGAGCTGGAGAGGAGAGGGGGTGTCTGGGGGGTTCGGGGGAGAGAGGGAGGCCGATTCACGGTGTTAGCCGGGCGAGGGAGGCGGCGAGGCGGCGAGCAGGTGCGTGGCACCCATGCGGTGCTCGTCGCCGAGCACCTGCCTGCCTGCCTGGCCGGCAAGCAGCTCACTGGCGCGGTGCTGGGCTGGGCCGGCAGGTGGGCCGGGTGCTGGGCGCCAGGTAAGCTTTTCCCTTTTTTTGTTTTCTGTTTCTATTTAATACTTCTGCAACTTTGCTGAATTAAATAAAATACTTAGGCAACTCCTAAAATCACCAAACTACTCCTGGCCCATAGTTGGATTATTTCCAACATGAGACATTTTAGTTTGGAGATATTTGAGCATTTAAATATTTTATATAATTTTAAATGCCCAAATTCAAATATTTATGATTTAATTCAAAAACCCTAAGATGGCCTAGGAAAATGTGCACCACTTTTGGCAGAGGTTCTGAACCAAGACAAAAATGATGAGCATTTTAGAAGGGCATATCAGGTTCATTGAAAAAGTTTTTAGTAAACCCTAGTTGGTTTCAGAGGGGACTGGGGGTTCTGTCATCCCCATTTCAGATTTCTGATGAAAGAGTAAACATGATGCAACACTCTAATGCATGGCTAACTAGGATGTGACACATTGCTTCCTGATGTTGTTTCTGCCATGTTAGTACTTTTTTTCACCAAGTTTGTGCTGCTGTTATCTTTTGCACTTTTGCCATGGTTGTTTGAACTTGTTAATGTGTGAATTAGCCGTAGCTCGGTGTTCGTATTTCGTCAAGCATCTATTTTGGATCACTATCATATGCTTTGTTGATATGTTGGGGTGTTGTAGCATAGTTTCTTGATGTATTCTAAGTGCTATCATGCTGTTAATCGCAGAATTGTGTCATCCTTGTTTTGCTTGCCATTTGCAAACCGTGCATCTGATTCCGGTGATCTTTATATCGATTTCAACCGAAATCATCTCATCTTTCCAGCGGCATACTTGGTTTACCAGGTTGATGCCTTTTTCACCCCTTTTTCCTCCCGGAGCACGCATACGCATTGCATATCACATCTCGCATATCATGCCATGTATTGCATCATGTTGCTTGTGCATTGCACCGTGATTTATTTTGGTTCCATTGCTTGTGTTCTTGCTTTGGGTAGAGCCGGGAGACGAGTACGTGAACGAGGAACATGTTGAGTACGCTAACGAGGATCAAGCTTTCGACAACTCTGAGAACCTTGCAGGCAAGATGATCATACCCTCGATATCACTTCTATCTTTGCTTTGCTAGTTGCTCTCTCTATCGCTATGTTAGCTCTACCTACCACTTGTTTATCATGCCGCCCATATTGTCATGTCAAGCCTCTAACCATCCTTTCCTAGCAAACCGTTGTTTGGCTATGTCACCGCTTTTGCTCAGCCCCTCTTATAGCGTTGCTAGTTGCAGGTGAAGATGAAGTTTGTTCCTTGTTGGAACATGGATATTTTGGGATATCACAATATCTCTTGTTTACTTAATGCACCTATATACTTGGTAAAGGGTGGAAGGCTCGGCCTTATGCCTGGTGTCTTGTTCCACTCTTGCCGCCCTAGTTTCCGTCATACCGGTGTTATGTTCCTTGATTTTGCGTTCCTTATGCGGTTGGGGGATTTATGAGACCCCCTTGACAGTTCGCTTTGAATAAAACTCCTCCAGCAAGGCCCAACCTTGGTTTTACCATTTGCCACCTAAGCCTTTTTCCCTTGGGTTTTCGTGAGTCCGAGGGTCATCTTTATTACCCCCCCCCCGGGCCAGTGCTCCTTCGAGTGCTGGCCCAACCTGGGCGATGTCCAGTGCCCCCTGGGCAACCAGGGTCTATGCCAACCTGATGTCTTGCCCATCCGGTGTGCCCTAAGAACGAGATACGTGTGACTCCTATCGGGATTTGTCGGCACATCGGGCGGCTTTGCTGGTCTTGTTTTACCATTGTCGAAATGTTTTGTAAACCGGGACTGGTCGGGTCTTCCTGGGAGAAGGAATATCCTTCGTTGACTGTGAGAGCTTGTGACGGGCTAAGTTGGGACACCCCTGCAGGGTATTATCTTTCGAAAGCCGTGCCCGCGGTTATGAGGCAAATGGGAATTTGTTAATATCCGGTTGTAGAGAACTTGACACTTGACTTCATTAAAATGCATCAACCGCGTGTGTAGCCGTGATGGCTCTTCTCGGCGGAGTCCGGGAATTGAACACGGTTTGAGTTATGTATGAACGTAAGTAGTTTCAGGATCACTTCACTTCTAGCTTCTCGACCGATGCGTTGCTTCCCTTCTCGCTCTCACTTGCGTATGTTAGCCACCATATATGCTTAGTGCTTGCTGCAGCTCCACCATATTACCCCTTTCCTACCTACTAGCTTAAATAGTCTTGATCTCGCGAGTGTGAGATTGCTGAGTCCCCGTGACTCACAGATTCTACCAAAACAGATGCATGTGCCGAGGATACCAGTGCTAGTGGCGCAATCAAGCTCAAGTGGGAGTTTGACGAAGACGTTGGTCCTTACTATGTTTCGTTTCCTGATGATCAATATGGAGCCCAGTTGGGACGATCGGGGATCTAGCATTTGGGGTTATCTTCTTTTCATTTGGATTTGACCGTAGTCGGTCTATGAGTGTATTTTGGATGATGTATGAATCTATTTATGTATTGTGTGAAGTGGCGATTGTAAGCCAACTCTCTTTATCCCATTCTTGTTCATTACATGGGATTGTGTGAAGATGACCCTTCTTGCGACAAAACCTACAATGCGGTTATGCCTCTAAGTCGTGCCTCGACACATGAGAGATATAGCCGCATCGTGGGCGTTACAGCGAAGATGAAGGCCACCGATATTGCAACATGGGGTCCACCCAAGGGTCAGGACACACAAGATCACTATTTTGAAGAAGTCTTAGAGGGTGCCCGCTTGATAGAGGGTCAGTGCTTGAAAAATATTATGTTCGAGTAACATGTATCCGAATTGTAAAAACAATGCTTATGATAATGAAGGTTGTGTTTATACTTTTGCCTGTAAAGTATTTTAGTACCTCATGTGCAGCCATTTATGTATATATGTATATAACCTGAAAGTTTGCAGTCGTCGGCTTCAGCACCCTCGCGTATAACGTCGGGTGTTCGGAAAAGCACTTGATCACACTTGACCCAACGTCTTGGTCCGTTAAGGAGGTGTTAGTGCGGTGAACTAGGCAATCGGACTATAGAGCTTTAACACTTTAACTTAGCCATAGGAGTTTGATGGTGGGGATACTATATAGCCCCTAGTATGTCCGCGTTTATCCGAATACGGTGCGTTTACATACGTGACCGGGAAACCTGTCCTTCATTAATGCGGAGGAATCGCGAAGATTCCGCTGAGTCATCGAGTGGTTGACCAGCTCTCGCCTTATCATGACAGTTGGTTTTCGGCTTTCTCTACTGAGGTGCTCATCTAGATGAACCAGGGCACAATCGCAGTAGTTCTTCCTTTACCACCTTAGCCGATAGAGCGGAACGTAAGGTAGCAAGCACAGGAGCCGGGCAAACCCAACTATTTACCAAAGACATGATTCGGAGCTGATGCATATAAGGCCAAAACTCGCGACGCCGAACACTCCTGAAGGTATTCGAACTTTTCAATAGATACCGGGCTGGATACAGCCCCCGGTAATGAACCCTGAATTCAAGGCACGTGCTGCGACCCGGCGTGAGGAGAGAGCGTCTGTGGTGAGAGCATAGTTCTCAAAGCACACTGCTGGCTGCTTCTATAACATCCATTTTAGTACGGCGAATCGTAAGTTTGCAAATACTGCCGATATCTTTCCTGGGCGTTTTATATGCCGGGAGGGTAAGAAACAACAAGAGATAATAATAAGAAAAAGGTTTACACAGGGTCTTAATCTAAACAAAAAGCTTGGAACGGGGCCCTTCTGCACGTCTGCGCCTTTGTCTTCGTTGTGCAGTGTCCTTGAAGGGTATATCATGATGGCCTATCTATAAAAAAAGAAACCAGGTGAAAGAATCTGGTACGGCCGTGGGTATAGTTTGTTGGTTTTGATGAACCGTGAACTATAGCTTTTTAAGTCCGAATAGGGTCAAGCCGAACTATAGACTTCTTACGTGCAGGGTGCCCCCAGCGCCACCCAAGGAATTTTGAGTGTATATTTATGTATATGAGAAAACATGTACAGTCTTCTTATGGGGCGATCTATGGGAGCAGGGCTGCTAAACAAGCTCAGGTTTATCTGAGCTCCTACACGTAGGTGTGCGCCTAAAACGTTTGGCTGTGTCTGCGGTCTTGAGGACCGGTGAGCTGCTCGGCTTGAAAAGGCCGCTTCATGCTTCGGCTACTAGAGACGCCGTGTATTCTTCTGTACGAAGAGAACGCTCTGTATTTCTGCTCGCCGTGATAACACCACGTGGTCCAGGCATCTTGAGTTTGAGATAAGCGTAATGCGGAACTGCATTGAAACGGGCGAAGGTCGTTCGTCCGAGTAGTGCATGATAGCCACTTCGAAACGGGGCAATGTCGAAGACTAGCTCTTCGCTTCGAAAGTTATTGGGAGAGCCAAAGACGACGTCCAATGTTAGGGAGCCCGTGCAGCGGGCCTCTACGCCTAGTATTACTCGTTTAAAGGTGGTGCTGCTTTGCTTGATTCTTGACGGGTCTATCCCCATCTTACGGACAGTGTCCTGATATATCAGATTGAGACTACTGCCGTTGTCCATGAGGACTCGGGTGAGGTGGTATCTGTCAATTATTGGGTCGAGCACTAGGGCAGCCGAACCCCCGTGACGGATACTAGTCGGATCATCCCTGTGATCGAAGGTGATCGAACATGCCGACCATGGGTTGAATTTGGGGGCGACGGGCTCTATAGCACACATGTCTCGGAGTGCGCGTTTGCGCTCCCTCTTTGGGATATGAGTGACATAAATCATGTTCACTGTTTTGACCTCCAGTGGAAATTTGTTTTGTCCCCCCATATTCGTCCGGCGAGATTCGTCCTTGTCTTTGCTTTGCGGTCCCTTCCCTTTGTGTTCGGCGTTGAGCTTGCCGGCCTGCTTGAAGACCCAACATTCTCTATTGGTATGGTTAGCTAGTTTGTCGGGGGTGCCATGAATCTGGCAGGACCTGTCTAGAATTTTATCTAGGCTAGATGGACCATCTCTGCTGTCTTTAAGTGACTTTTTCCGTTGCCGGGTCTAGAGCACCTGAATCCAACGTTTACCGCTGTATTGTCTAGGCTTTCTTCATTGTTTCGACGTTTGTTTTTATTGCATCATGGTTTTCCATTGCCATCCCTGACTTCGGATGTGCCAGGATCGCTGGTGCAGCTATGGGCCAACCAGCTGTCCTCTCTCGCGCAAAAGCAGGTCATGAGTGTAGTTAGGGCTGCCATTGTCTTCGGCTTTTCTTGGCCTAGGTGTCTGGCTAGCCATGCATCCGGGACACTGTGTTTGAAAGCTGCTAATGCTTCAGCGTCCGGACAGTCGACAATTTGGTTCTTCTTAGTGAGAAATCGGTTCCAAAGCTTACGGGCTGAATCTCCGAGTTGTTGGGTTATGTGACTTAGATCGTCTGCATCCAGAGGTTGGACATAGGTCCTTTGGAAATTGGCCCTAAAAGCGTCCTCAAGTTCTTCCCAGCTTCCAATGGAATTTTTGGGGAGGCTTTTCAGCCAGTGCCGAGCTGGTCCTTTTAGTTTGAGGGGTAGGTATTTGATGGTGTGGAGATCGGCTCCGCGAGCCATGTGGATGTGAAGAATAAAGTCTTCTATCCAGACCGTTGGGTCTGTTGTTCCATCGTATGCCTCGATATTCATGGGTTTAAACCTTTCTCGACATTCATGATCCAGCACCTCATCGGTGAAGCACTGGGGGTGTGCAGCACCCCTGTATTTGGCTGTGTCGCGGCATGGGTCCGGCGGTTGTAGTGTTCGGTGTTGGTTCCGAACTGGTGAGTGACCGACATATTTTGTTTGATGGCACTGATCCTGTGCGGGAACACGTTCCCTGGATCCATAGATGGACCTGGTTCTGCCAGCCTTTTTGTCCAGGTCTTCACGTAAATCGTGTTTCTGGTTCTAGGTTGCGACCTCCTTTCCTTTATGGGGAGGGGGTGCGGGTTTGTGTGCGGCGTTGTTAGCTGCTCTGTCTAGACCACGAGGTCGTCGTCCTGGTTGATCGGTCATATTGTTATTCGGCGGTATGGGCGTGATAGCATCGTCCTCGAATGCGGGCGGCAGTTTGTGTTTGGGGTAGCTCTTTGTTTGGCGATTACCGCCGTATTTTTCCTCAGTGTCGAGCACTTCGTTCCATTTATCATTGAGTGTATCCTGTGCGGTTTTAAGCCATTGCTTCTGCTTCTTCAAGCTCCTCACGGTGGCGATAAGTCTCTAGTGGAGGTGTTCTTGTTCCAATAGTTTTTTTGGGACGATGAATGCATCATCATCCAGACTGATCTCCTCTTCGGCATCACGTTATAATTGGAGTCTTCGGCATCATTGTGATCGGACAGGGGCCCCGGACTGTGTTTGCCATTACCTTGCTCATCCTGCTCCATTGCTAGGTCTGCGGGGTCTTCATTGTCTTCGGCATCGTCCGGGGTGTTATTCCCTCTTATGCCGGTATCGCTGTTTTTACTATGGCGAGGTTTAGAGCGGCGCCGCTGACGTCGGTGCTTCGGCTGCTTCTCAGGTGGCTTGTCCTCAACTGATCCTTTTTGCCATTGTTTTATTTGGGTTTGTCCACCATGTATATGTCGTATGAGGAGGTGGCTGTCCAGCGCCCTGTGGGCGGTGGTTCCTATTCTTCTCCCGCATCGTCATCCATACCGTCGATGTCTTCAGAGTCGAAGTCGAGCATGTCGATCAAGTCATCGACAAGGGCTATCAAGTGGGTGGTGGGCGGGTAACGAAGTTCTTCATCATCCGCTTCCCACTCGAGCCGGACATAGTTCGGCCAAGAATCTCCTGCCAAGGAGACAGATTTCAACGAGTTTAATACATCGCCTAAGGGTGAGTGTTGGAAGATGTCCGCAGAGCTGAACCCCAAGATCAGCGCTCGGTCAGGTTCGACGGGCGCAGACACACGTGGTTTGGAGCCTATGGCCGGAGACGAGTCCGAGGTTCCGATGACATAGGCCTTGCTAGAGGTTGGACCTGTGTTCGGCTTTAACACCGTTGAGTCTGTAGTTTCCGTGGCGGGGTTGAGCTTCCCGTCCTCGGATGGCGCGCTCTGCTCTGGTCTAGGGCCAGAGCGGTTACAGGCGCTACGTCCTGAGCACAGTCCGATGATAGATTTAGGTCATGTTCATCATGGCGGCAGGGTGCGACTGTCGTGGGTTCGAATCCGTCGAAGGTCAAATCTCGCTGACGTCGGCGGTGTAGTTCAAGCTTCCAAACCTGACCTGATGGCCAGGGGCGTAGCTGTCGATCTGCTCCAGATGGCCAAATGAGTTGGCCCGCAGTGCGAAGCCGCCGAATACGAAGATCTGTCCGGGGAGGAAGACCCCACCCTGGACTCCGTTGTTATAGATGATTGAAGGAGCCATCAAGCCTTACGGTGACGACACAGTGGAACTCTCAATAAAAACAACAATGTCATTGTCAAAACCGGCGGATCTCGGGTAGGGGGTCCTGAACTGTGCGTCTAAGGCTAATGGTAACAGGAGATGGGGGACACAATGTTTACCCAGGTTCGGGCCCTCTCGATGGAGGTAATACCCTACTTCCTGCTTGATTGATCTTGATGATATGAGTATTACAAGAGTTGATCTACCACGAGATCGTAGAGGCTAAACCCTAGAAGCTAGCCTATGATTATGATTGTTCTTGTCCTACGGACTAAACCCTCGGGTTTATATAGACACCGGAGGGGGCTAGGGTTACACAGAGCCGGTTACAGAGAAAGGAATCTGCATATCCGAATCGCCAAGCTTGCCTTCCACGTAAAGGAGAGTCCCATCCGGACACGAGACGAAGTCTTCTATTTTGTATCTTTATAGCCCAACAGTCCGGCATATGCATATAGTCCGGCTGTCCGAGGACCCCTTAATCCAGGACTCCCTCACGTGTACTCTGGGATGTCGGCGCATTGGCGCCAGTCACCCCGAAGTTTAACCCCTGGTCCGTGTCGGGGAAGCTGATCCACGAACACCTATGGGGCCGGCGGACCGGGCCCCTTTCGGTTCGGCGGGGGGCGGAGGTCGCACGAAGAGCAGATCGAGGCGAAGCACACGAGCAGTTTACCCAGCTTCGGAGCTCTCTGGAGAGATAACACTCCTACTGCTGCTTGTCTGGTTGTATTGTGTTCTTGCTCGGGAGCGCTGAGTGTTACAGTACACGTGAGCAGCTAACGAGACCCAGCGAGAGTGTTTTCTGGCCTCGAACTGAGCCGAACCCCTCTTTACGTTGCGCATGGGCCTCCTTTTATATGCTCAAGGGGTCACCGACAGGTGGCAACGTAAACAAGGGCAAAAACGTAAAAAGAGAGGTGGTTGGTACAGCTACCTGTACAGTGTATCCTACCTAACCCTGACGGCAGGGGACAAAGGCATTAAATGCCCGTCTGTGTCGCCCAAACAGTGCAGAAAGGGACCGTCAGGGGCGCCACCGCCTGCCACGATGGCGATCTTGTCAGCATCGCATGCCACCGCGCACTGCTGGCTGCACAGCCTTCCGCCACGCGCGCCTGGAAAGGCCCTAGGGCGACACATTGGTGGATGTGCTGGAGCGTGGGTACAGAGTGGCCGCTTGCCGCGGCAAGCGTCTTGCCGCGGTCGTTGCCTTGTCGCGTCCGGAAGCTTGTCGCTCACCGGGCCTTGCCGGGACGCGTGGTGTGTTGCGGCAAGTTCCTTGATATGCCTTGGTTGGCCTTCCCGGCAAGCTCCTCTTGCCGGGGCCTTGTCTCCTTGGCTTGAATACTTTGTTCTTGAATGGCTCCAGAGGAACCACAGAGGACCTTGGCGATCGCCCGGCAAGCCTTGCCGCGGGGCGCTGCAACTGCCCGTGCACAAGTTCGGGATACTACGGTACCCCTACTCTAGTACACCGACAGTCCGCTTACCCGATCACATTTGACAAGCATGATCATCCGACCAGCACCAGGCATGGCAGATCGGCGGCGCTCGTCCATGACCCAATTGTCGACGGTTATCATCTAACACGCGTCCTGATGGACGGAGGAAGTAGCCTCAACCTCATTTACGAGTACACGGTTAGGAAGATGGGCATCGACTCATCCTGGATCAATTCGAGCACCACCACCTTTAAAGGTGTCATCCCAAGCGTCGAAGCCCGCTGTACCGGAACGATCACCGCTGAGGTAGTCTTAGGCTCGCTCGATAACTTCAGAAGCGAGGAGTTAATCTTCCACATCGTCCCCTTCCGAAGTGAATACAACACGCTCTTAGGGAGCACTGCTTTTGCATGCTTCAACGCAGTCCCGCATTATGCTTATCTCAAGCTCAAAATGCAAGGGCCCAATGGTGTTATCACAGTCAATGGTAACACCAAGCGCTCACTCTGTACGGAGGGTAGACCGCGGCTTTCGCAACCAAGGTACAAGCGTCCAAGGAAGCGGCTCGCAGCAATAAATGCACCACCAGCTCCTCGAAGTACACACGGGCTGCACAAACCGACCTCCGCCACGTGCCCCCGCACCCTAAATAGGGATACAGACTCCTTGTGTGCCCTCTCTGGCCGGGGCACTACGTCCCCAGGGTGCATAACTTTGCACTCAAGATTCCTGGGCCACTGAGGAGGCAAAATTCACCGAAATGCTAGAACGGCTCGACCGAGGACCGATGTGGCTTCGAGCCCTCACAATAGTAGGTCTCTGTTAAAGAGCCTGCAATCATGACTCCATCAATGTGACCTAAACCACACAACAGACCTCTACAGGATCTCGTTCAAGGGGCTCAGCCAATAAGCTCTTAGGGCCGAGACTGCACTAGTCCTACTCAATAACCATCTTTCACGATGGCAAGCTGGTCAACATCTCGGAAGCACATGCGTGTGGCGGGATTTTTCCCGGGATCCTAAAACTTGATGACAACATCTGACCTGTTTTTTCTTCCTCATGCACTCTCTTATGTTGTATTCTTTAATTTCTCTCGTGATAGCTTGGCATGTAACAGCTTGAGGTTATAAAAATAAAAAGCATGCCCTCTAAAGGTATTACCTACATTCCAGCTCAAGCATTGCGTTTGCACTACAAGAATGTCTTTAAAGATACAACCGTTAAGGGGCCTCGTTCCCCTGCCTTACAAGTCCGACGTGTTTGGACTATCGGATTTTGGCTTCATATGCATCAATTTTGAACCTAGATTTTTGTCAATAGTTGGGTTGCCAGGCTCCTACGTGTAGCCCTTACATTCCCTATGAATTCAGCTAAGGGTGTAATAGGAGAACCACTATGATTGTGCCGCCAGGTAAATTGGCAGAGCGCCTCAGTGGAGAAAGCCAAAAACTAACTATCTAGGTAGGCGCAAACTGGTCGGCCATCAGCAGACTGCGTTAAGCAACGTGAAGGTAGAAATCACCCATGTTAAACGAAGGGCTTTACTTTTTCTAGCCGGCATGTCATGGTTTAGACCTCGGCTTACTAGGCCGACCACTTCCCACATCGGGGGCTCGATATCAGCCCCCACAGTCAAACTCCTAAGACTAGTCAAAGGTATTAAGCCATTATAGTCTGATTGCCTGGTTCCTATGAGCAAAGACCGCCTCCGGGCACCGAGACGTCAGCCAATGGTCAAAGCTGCATCTCAAAAAACCCTTTGTATATTCTACATTTGGGCAGAAACCGGCGACTGGCCACTTTCAGTTCGAAATGGTCACAAAGGCGGTAAAATAATTATAAAAGTGCATTCATATCGCGGAATTTGAAACCATACTCATTCCATCAAACCATTAAGTTATGTACATTTCATAACTTTGGCATTCCGAAGTGCTACCTAGTAATACAAGGTGTCCTTTGGACAAAATGCCTTGGTAATCTGAGCTCCTTCCTCCACCTCGGGATAAAATTGCTCCGCCATGCGACGCTTGTCTGTAGGAGAACCCGTGGCCACCATCACCGCATCGACCTTGCGGAACTATGTGTTCACTCAAGCATACACCCTCCATGCTCCTTCAAAGCACGTAGACCTCCTCTAGCTACCGGCACACGAGACCGCCCCTCGCATGCGCATCACGAGGCCAAAGAGGCTGGTAGGAAGGGCTTCGATAGGCCACAACGCGACACAGAGGTCTTAAAGTGCTGGTCTCGCTATGCAGAGTAGGTCCGCCAACTGCTTCATTCGATTATTTAGCAGTTGTGATCACGAAGACCCCGGGAACTGCCCCCAGAACACCTTCTCCACCTTGTGACCCACTAACTGGTAGAAATGCGCAACGACATCCACCAAGCTCCATGGGACATCCACAAAGACTTCTGGGAATGCCATAGCTGGGTGAGCTCGAGACACCCTTTGCTGCCAAACACACACTGCAATAAGTATAGCTTACCCGAGGTGATTTACTCCAACTGCTGCAGCACCTCGCAACCATCTCGCGCCGTCGTCTTGAGCTTGTAGTGGGCATGCTGGAGCTGTTCAAGCTCCTCCTTCATTTGTTGCCCCTCCACCTAAAGCTTGTCACATGCCTCGGACACGCCCTTCATGCTCTCCTCGACCTCTTGGACCTGCGCTTGATCCTTGTCCCCGACCACCTTCTCGGCGGCTCAGGCCTCCTCCGCCTTCGCGGCCACATCTTTATGCTGCTTCACCTGTTGCCGAGATTTTTTGAGCTCGGCCTTGAGCGTCTCAAGCTCGGCTAACACTGCTGTCATTAGAATAGTTCGTCCTTAGTTCCCCCTAGCACAAATATATCACAACTTTTTCATGCAAAATACCACGCACGTTCAAATTGCTTACCTTTAGACTGCTCGAATCTCTGGTTCACCAGGTTGAGATCCTCCTGGGACCTATCGAGCTTCTGGTTCATCTCCGCAATCTCCTCGGTGATGGAGTCCATAACCGAGGTAGAAACCTGCTAGCAAAAATCCTTATTACAAAGCCCGTAATCAAACTGTTGAAATCCCAGGATGACAGCCTCAGGCAGCGTCCTGGGGGCTGCATGACTAGTTCCTTCCATATTATGCGACCCTAATGATAGTTTCTTGAAACCAGCATTGAGCTTGGGGGATACTCACTCACTAAGCTACTTAGAAGGCTGTGATATCATGTCCTTGGACAAATACATAAATTGAAAAGCTCAAATAAACCAGCTAATTCGGCACAAAGAGGCATACCTCAAAGCTTGTTACGAGGTTCAGGAAAACCTCATGTAGGCCAGCTCCAGCGGAGCGGAAACCTATAGTGCCACACCTATTAAAGCACAACGCTCTTCCTTAAGGGAGGAGCCCTTCAGGGTCTCCTCCACCTCTTCGGTCCATTACGTGCCAACCTGTCCTTGGGCAGTAGGCAGCGGTGGAGGGACAATCTCAGACCTAGGCACCGAGCTGCCTCTTTATAAGCAGGGGAAACAGGGGCAGTTTGCCCACTCCGCCAGTTGCTACTCCAGTTTTGGAAATCTCCACCGCTCCCTTCCTTCTTCTCAAAGCCGAAAGAGAGCAGCGCTCCGCCCCCCATTGCCACCAGCATCACCAACGCCGCCGATCTCCCCCACCACCTCCGCCATGGCTCCAAAAGCCGACAAGGGGAAGGGCGTGAAGTCGGCCGAGGCGCAGTGGCTAGCGGCGCTGCGGAAGGAGCGAGCCATCTTCCCCCCTCATCTTGACGCAAAGGAGCTGAGGGAGTACTACTACCTCTTCTGGTCGACGAAGACGCGAGCGCATCCGCGCACGAGGGTACTCCCGGCCACCGCTTCGAGACTGGCTCCGACCGGGTATCCCTTCTTCGCGCTGTTCTTCTACTGCGGGCTCTGCCCGCCCTTTTCTGAATTCTTTTGCGACATTATGAACACCTACGGGTTCCGCCTCCTTGACTTCACCCCCAACGCCGTTTTGACCATGGCAGTTTTCGCACATCTGTGCGAAAACTTTGTCGGAGTCCACCCAAATGTAGCCCTCTTCCGCCATTTCTTTATGCCCCGGGTTGAGAGAGGAGAGCCCCTTGCCGGCGGGATTGCTTGGATCTCGAGAGTCGGCAAGAAGGAAGCATATCTGGAGGGTGAGCTTCGCAGCAAGTGGGAGGAGTGGAGAGCAGAGTGGTGCTGGATCGTCGAGGAGAATCCGCAGCCGTTTACTGCCCTGCGACAAGCCCCAATAGCGCGCGGCAATGATTGGAGCAATGTGGCCCCGGAAGACGGCAGGCTTAAAATTGCCATCACCCGGATTCTTCGCCTTAGGCTTGCCGGGCTCACCGTAGGCGCTGTCGATGCAGATTTCCTTCGTCGCCGCATCGCCCCCCTGCAGGAGAGGGGGAGACCCGCCTGGGAGTTCAAGAACTCGGCGAACATCATGAGGCTGCGCCCGGGCCTCAACTTCAATTTCACCGTCCTGGAGCTGGATGCGATGCTCCTGGAGCTGTTCAAACGCGATCCTCAGCACCCCTTCACGTTGCCGAGGAGCGTCGTTCCGTTGTGCAACAATTCTTCGCTCGATCGGATCCGTGCAATGATGCCGTTGTGCGACTCGCACGGAATCGCTCCAACTTGGCAAGAACCTGCGGATGACGGCGTGCGGGCGTTCTTCGACGACTTGGTAGAAGTGCCGGTCCGCGCTGACGAGCAAAAGAGCCTCACCCGCGACACCACTGACGATGAGATGCAGCGCATCGCCACCAGGTTGGAAGAGGTGGCGGCAGCAATTGCCGCGGGCGAGTTTGGGTTCACCGTGGAGGAGGCAGAGGCAGCAGAGGCGGCAAGCGTTGCCGAGCGCGAGGAGTTTGCCGGCGAGGAAGACCTTGCCGGCCCTGAAGCTGAGCCGAGCGAGCCCGGCGAGGAAGAGCCTGAACCTTTAGACAGCTTGCCGCAGGCGGAGCCCCTGGCCCCGGCAAGGAGGCGTCTCCGCAAGGCCGGGGACGCAGCGGGGCGGCAGACGAGCCAACAGCCACCGAGCCGTGCGACACGCTCCACCGCGGCAAGCACTATTGCCGCGGGAGCGCCTCACGCTGCTGCGACAACTGGAGCGGGATCTTCCCGGTCCACCGCCACTGCTCCTGCCAAGCGGACAAGGGAGCCTACTCCTCCGCCTCGTCGCACCGGAGGGGAGCCAGACTTCGATCTCTCCGCGCTCAGCTCCGATGATGAAGAAGAAGAGTAAGTTTCTTTGTTATTGTAGTTCTTCAATCTTGTTGCTTTCGTCTTGTATCTGACTTGCTTCAATCTGAACCCATTCCTTTTCAGGATGCTGGCCCAGAGAGCGGCGAAGAGAGCCAAGGCCTTAGTGATTGTCATCGAGGATGATCCCACCGTGTCAACAGGGGGTGCGTCTGAGACCACCTTGACAGACCCGGCAACTACTCCGCAAAGTAGCCCCCAGCGCAGCCCCCAGTGTAAGTTTATAGTTTACTTTCTGCTGTCAGGCGCGCATGGGTGATCTTTTCTCTACTGATATCTTGACTGTTGATTTGTGTAGGAGCAGAACAGCCTCACCAGGAGTGCCCGGAAGCTGCTCCCGAAGTGCCATCTGCTGCGACTACGCCGCCAAGGGAGGAATCCCCGGCAAGGGAGCGCTCTCCGGCAAGGGAGAACTCTCCGGCAAGGGACAGTTCTCCGGCAAGGGACGGCACCAGCGATCCTCCGGTGGTTGAGGCCGCGACCGCAGATCCGAGCACAGGTAATTTCCTTGCCTGAAAACTTCCCTTGGGATCTTCTTCTTCTGGTTTTCTTCTTGCATATTTGCTTGACTTCTCTCCCCTTTCCGTTTGTTAGATCCACCGGCCACGGAGCTGATGGAGACCGAGGACGCCGACGAGGAGGGCGCGCGTGGCAGTGCCGACGACGCCGTCGCCACTGAAGGAGAGGCCGGCGCTGATGAGCCCGCCGACGAAGAGGCTGCCGAAGCTGCCGCCGCAGAGGCTGGCGAGGGATCCGGCGATCGCACTGATGTCCCCGAGGCCGCAGGAGCGCCTGGCGCTACACCGACCGCCGATTCCTCCGCCGCTGCTGCAGAGCCAGGCCCCGAAGAGCCGCAGCCCGGCGCCTACCTAAAGGCCGGCGATGGAATCTTCATCAAGCTTCCCTGGGCGTCAAGCTCCAGGGCACCGGTCGAGGGAGAAATCCTGGACGGAGAGGTGCTTGCCTCCGCCGGGCTAACGCTGGTTGACGCGCCAGGCAGCAGCGACGAGCCTGAAGAGGAGCGGCTGCTGCAGAAGCTGACGTCGCTCTATCGTGCCCGACAAGCCAAGCTGGCCTCCCGAGAAGCGCTTGTCGCGAAGGCGGGAGTCGACATTGAGAAGCGCGCGGAGGAGCTCTGGGGACTCAGGCAGGAAGCTCTCTGTTCCTTGGCGGAGCAGCAGGAGCAACTTCTCGAGGAGCGGAAAGCCTTCCTCCTCGAGAAGGCTGAAGTTGAAGAGAAGCAACGGCTTGTCGCCGAAAGCTTGTTTGCGCAGGAAGGAGAGTTGGCGCAGCGCAAGGTCAATCTTGACAGCCACGAGGAGGATCTTGCCGCGCGTGAGCAAGCAATTGGAAGGGCCCTCAAGGAAGCAAAGGACACTGCCGCAGCTGCTGAGGCCGCCAAGAAGGAGCTGGAGATGAAGGTGGCGCAGCTGGAGGCCGATCTCAAGGCGAGCGGCGAGGAGCTTGCCGAGCTCAGGCGTGAGCGTGAGAAGGACGCTGCCGCTCATGGTGAGCTGCAGGGAATTCTCGCTGAGAGGGGCAAGGAGCTCAGCGCCGCCAAGGATTCCAATGCTGACCTGGAGTTGAAGCTGGCCACCTTGACTCAGACGCTGGACGGCGCCAGGGAGCGGGAGGTGATCTTGTCGGAGAAGATCAAGGCCGATGAGACGCTGCTGGTAAATGCTGCTGCCGCCCATGACGCCTTCAGGGAGACGGTGGAGCACTGGACTGAGGGTCTTGTGGATCTTGGCGCCGCCATCGACGGGGAGCTGGCGCAGCTGGGGATGGAGGAGCTCGGGTACTCCTCCGACGAGCACCTCCAACCCAGCGCCAAGCTCAGTTTGTTCTTCAAAGGTGTGGCGACGGGCCTCCAGCGACTCCGGGAGAAGATCCCAAAGCAGCTGGCTGACGAGTCGCGCAAGATCTGCCTAGGAGCTCTCCAGAAGGTGCTGATGAAGGTGGCCTTCCGCAACCCAGGCCTCAACTTCACCAACGTCCTCAAGTCCCTGCCGCCGGACGCTGATTTGGAAGCGCTCAAGGCCCTTGTCGCACCCATTGTGGACAAGGTGAGCGGGATCAAGAGGGTTGAGGGCGATCGCGTAGACTAGGCCGCCCGTTTTATCTTTTTCCTTGTCGCTGCTGGTCATGTCATGGGAACAATCTGTTAGAGCTGCGACAAGTTATCTTGTAATATAACTCTATTTCTGGTATCGATTGCTACATTATTTCCTTTACTAGATTCCTTTCTTTGTATGTTTTTACCCTACGCTTTTAGGGAACTTGTTGGCGCAGGCACCTGAGCCGCGAGCGCTGAGTGCGGGACGTCAGCAGCCTGCTGGCGGTGCCGCTTCCGACAAGAAACCTTGTCGCGGCTAGTTGCAGCACACTTAAGTTGTTGAGCGGACTCGAAACAAAGTAAGGGCGCAACTAGCTACGAGTTGGTTCCTCCGCGCACAGGTTTTCCATACAAAGCACGGTCGTTCGAGGAAGATAACTTAAAAATTAAAACTAATTGCTCAAACTTTGGCAACTTAGCTTTTCTATCGTTTTCTTTCCGGCAAGGCGAAACTTCCTTGAACGACGCCTAGTCCACACCATTACCTTCTCCTTCCCCCACGGCAAACTTGTGTGCGGGGGAACCTTCGTTTCCTTTTGAGAAAAAGAAAGAAGAGAAAATAAAGATATGGAGCCTTATGGCTCGTTATTGCTTACCGGAGGTAGGTGCTGCACAAAGTGTCAGATAATGCATGCAAGTAAGAATATAATGCATGAAATTGACAAGATGTGCGGAACACATGAGCTTTACTTATGCACACGATCTGCGCCCGGCTTTGTACAAAGGATTACATGCAACATCGGCAAGACTTGTACAAAAGGTGGTTGCCGGAACAGGTTCCGGCAACCGCACCCTACGGGTAGAACTTACGAAGATGCTCAATGTTCCAGGAGTTGCTCACCGGAATGCCATCTTCGGTCTCAAGGCGGACAGCGCCGGGCCTAGTGACTCGTTTCACCCGGTAAGGGCCTTCCCACTTCGGCGTCAACTTGTTGGAATTCTTGGCGGACTGAACGCGCCTAAGAACAAGGTCGCCTTCCTCGAAACTTCTGGCCTTAACTTTGCGGCTATGGTAGCGGCGCAAAGCTTGCTGGTATCGAGCAGCTCGTACAGCAGCCTGAAGATGATCTTCCTCAAGGAGCAGCGCGTCATCTTGCCACAGCTGCTCTTGCTCAAGCTCATCATAAGCGAGCACTCGAGGTGATCCGTATACGAGTTCCGTGGGGAGAACTGCCTCTGCTCCATATACTAGAGCGAAAGGTGTCTGGCCAGTGGCTCGATTTGGCGTCGTTTTGATCGACCAAAGAACCATCGGCA
The DNA here is from genome assembly GCF_002162155.2 of Triticum dicoccoides. Lineage (NCBI taxonomy): Eukaryota > Viridiplantae > Streptophyta > Magnoliopsida > Poales > Poaceae > Triticum > Triticum dicoccoides. Next base: position 408,649,965 of record NC_041391.1, on the reverse strand, counting down.
GCTCCTCGATCCAGTTCCTTCCGCACTTGCGTAGCCTATCGAAAGTTCTGGTCTTGAGCCCGCGCAGCACTTCAGTGTTTGCCCTTTCTTCTTGACCGTTGCTTCTTGGATGAGCAACAGAAGCAAAGCAGACCTTGGCGCCAAGATCTTGGACGTACTGCATGAAGGTGCGGCTCGTGAATTGTGTGCCGTTGTCGGTGATGATCTTGTTAGGGATCCCGAAACGGCAAACAATTGACCTGAAGAACTTGACTGCTGACTGTGCTGTCACCTTCCTCACTGGTTCCACTTCCGGCCACTTTGTGAACTTGTCGATTGCAACGTACAAGTACTCAAAGCCCCGACAGCTTGGGGAAAGGGGCCGAGGATGTCGAGCCCCCAGACCGAAAATGGCCAGGATAAAGGGATCGTCTGGAGAGCTTGAGCTGGCTGATGTATCTGTTTGGAATGGAACTGGCACGCTTCACACTTGGTTACTTGTGCAGTTGCATCCTGGAGAGCTGTTGGCCAAAAGAAACCTTGCCGGAAAGCTTTGCCGGCAAGCGCTCTTGCACCAATGTGGTGACCACATATGCCTCCATGTATCTCTGCCAACAGCTTTTGTCCGTCTTCCCGATGAATACACCTCAATTTCACACCGTTGAGTCTTCTTCTGTACAGTGTGCTGTCGACAAACTGGTACATACTTGACTGCTGGGCTACTCTTTCCGCTTCTCCTTGTTCTTCGGGAAGTTCTCATGTCTGAAGGAAATGGACAATCTGCTGTGCCCATGCTGGAGCTTGCGGCTCGACAACAAGGACTAAAGGCACATCTGCTACTGCGGGAACATCCGCTTCTACGGCGAGAACCTAAGGCTCAGCCGGAGCTTGATGTTCCCCGGCAAGCTTGCCGGAGAAAAACTTGTCGGGAGCGTCTGCTTCAATGGAACAAATTGTAAGGCTTGCCGGAGCAGACTGCTCCTCAGCACTCTTGGTGTTGATCTTGGGGACCCTCTTGGTGGCGGCTTTGGGGAGCTCTGCCGGAAAATAGTCACCAGAAATCAACTTCCTCTTCTTGCTCTGTCCAGTTGACGGTGTCATAGATGGTTGAGTCAGCTTGAGCACAAAGATCCCTGGTTCCACAGGTAACTTGAGTGCGGTGCACTTCGACAGGCCATCAGCAATGTCGTTCTGAGCCCTCGGAACATGCTCCATTTGTAGGCCGTCAAAGTGCTCTTCTAGCTTTCTCACTTCATCAATGTAAGCTTCCATCAACGGACTCTGATAATTCTTGTTCACTTGGCGGACGACAAGCTGTGAGTCACCCCTGACAATGAGCCTCTTGATCCCAAGGTCTGCTGCGATCCTGAGACCGGCAAGCAAACCTTCATACTCTGCAGTATTGTTCGTTGCTTGCTCCTTGGGAAAGTGCATCTGGACTACGTACTTGAGGTGCTCTCCGGTGGGTGCGACAAGTAGCATGCCCGCACCGGCGCCTTGCAGCGAGAAGGCACCATCAAAGTACATCAGCCACTCTTTGCTTGCTTCCTTGACGGGGATGCTCGTTTCTGGAATTTCTTCATCTTGTGTTGGCGTCCATTCCGCTATGAACTCTGCCAATGCTCTGCTTTGGATTGTTGAGTGCTCTCAAACTTGAGGCCAAAGCTTGACAGTTCCAGCGCCCACTCGACAATCCTGCCTGTTGCTTCTGGATTCTGCAGTATCCTCTTCAGCGGAAAACGAGTGACGATTGTGATCTCATGTGCTTGGAAGTAATGGCGCAGCTTTCTCGAGGCCATGAGAAGGCCGAAAAGCAACTTCTACACACCAGAGTACCTTGACCTAGCTCCCTGCAGAAGGGAACTGATGAAGTAAACTGGGCGCTGCACCATCCTTTTCTGCATCTTCTCACACGCCTGCGCAGATCCATTCTTGCCGGGGCCAGAGCTTGACGGCGAAGCCCCCTGCTTGTCGCTGGATGCATCTGCCGTGGTTGCTGGCTCATCATCTACCTCCCTCTCTGCCACTAACGCAGCACTAACCACTTGATTGGTTGCCGCTATATATAGCAGCAAATTCTCTTGTGGCTTAGGTGCGACAAGTGTTGGAGTGGAGGACATGTATCTCTTTAAGTCCTGCAGCGCAGCCTCCGCCTCCGGAGTCCATTTCATTGGACCTACCTTTTTCAATATTTTGAAAAATGGTAGGGCGCGCTTAGCAGATCTAGAGATAAACCTGCTGAGAGCAGCCACGCAACCGGCAAGCCTTCGTACATCCTTGACGCACTTTGGTGCTTCAATCTGCTCAATGGCCTTGATCTTGTCGAGGTTGGCTTCAATTCCCCGCTGAGAGACAAAGAACCTGAGAAGCTTGCCGGAGGGGACTCCAAACACACACTTCTCGGGGTTCAGCTTGAGGTTGATCTTGCGCAGATTTGCAAATGTTTCTTCTAAATCTTGAATCAGGGTCTCCCTGTCCTTGCTCTTGACCACTATGTCATCCATGTAGGCTTCCACATTTCTGTGAATTTGCGGCTCAAAAGCATGGTGGACTACCCTTGCGAATGTTGAACCGGCATTCTTCAAACCGAAAGGCATCCGTACAAAGCAGTACGTGCCACACGGGGTGATGAATGCGGTCTTATCTTCATCCTCTTCTGCCATGAAGATCTGATGGTATCCTGAGTATGCATCAAGAAATGAGAGCAAATCACATCCGGCCGTGGAGTCAACAATCTGATCGATGCGCGGCAAGGGAAATGGATCTTTGGGACAAGCTTTGTTGACATCAGTGAAGTCGATACAAAGCCTCCATTTTCTGTTAGCCTTGCGCACGACTACAAAATTGGCCAACCACGTAGGATGGAGCACTCCTCTGACAAGGCCTGCTGCTTCCAATTTCTTGATTTCTTCTGCGATGAATTCTTGACGCTCCACTGCTTGCTTTCTGACTTTCTGCTTGACTGGCCGCGCATGAGGACAGACGGCGAGGTGGTGCTCGATTACTTCCCTGGGAACACCGGGGATGTCAGACGGTTGCCATGCAAACACGTCGACATTCGCCCGCAGGAAAGCAACGAGCGTGCTTTCCTATTTAGGGTCGAGAGTGGAACTGATGGTGAAGGTACCACCAGTGCCGTCCTCCTTGGCGGACACCTTCTTGGTCTCTGGTGGAGCTGCCATTGCCTTCTTACACTTGCCGGTGGAGCTCGATGGTGCGTCCTCGACGGTAGCGCAGCACTCCGAAGAGGTGCGCTTGCCGGAGTGGGCATCAGAACTCTTACCGGACTTGGTCTTCTTCTTCCCCCCGGGAGCTTCAGTGGCAAGTGATTTGCAATCTGTTGCAGCTGCTGCTTCCCGGTAGATCTTGTCGGCGCAGATAAGGGCATCCTTCTTGTCGCCGGGGACAGAGATGACACTTATCGGGCCTGGCATCTTCAGTATGTTGTAGGCATAGTGAGAGGCTGCCATGAATTTGGCGAGTGTTGGACGGCCGAGTATCCCATTGTAAGGCAATGGAAAATCAGCAACGTCAAAAGTGACCCTCTCAGTCCTGAAGTTCAGCTCGCTGCCAAACATCACTGGCAACATGATCTTTCCCTTCGGCTTGCTCCTTCCCGGATTGATTCCTTGGAATGTGCCAGTCTCTTCGAGCTCGCTGTCAGGGATCTGGAGTTTCTGGAGTACCGCGGAGGAGATCGGGTTTAAGTCGGCCCCGCCGTCAACTAGCATCTTAGTGACCTTGAGGTTGCGGATAGTTGGTGAAACCAACATCGGCAAGCACCTGACCACAGTTATGCGATCAGGGTGGTCCTCAATATCAAAGATGATAGGCGTGCTGGACCATTTCAGAGGCTTGCGTGACTCGACGGGTGGTTCTACTGCATTGACTTCCCGCACCCATTGCTTGAGCTGGCGGTGTGAAGTATGCAGAGAAGCACCGCAGTCAACACACAGGACCTCTGTGGCTTTCTGGAACTCCTGCTCATCGGTCTCCTCATCATCAATGTCTTCGTCGTCATCGTCGTCTTCATCCTTGTCGCGGCCGCGAGGAGGTCTGTCTCCTTGCCGCTTCTTGGCATTGCCGCGGTGTCCTCCTCGGCCAGGACGTTTCTTGTCGGATCCTCCAGCACCTTCCTGGGCCTTCTCCTTGTCGCGTCGCTCGTATTCAGCTTTCTGCTGCTCAACAAGCTGCTCGACTTTCTTGCAGCTCTGGAGATCATGGCCCTTAGTGCGGTGGATCTTGCAATACTGCTTGTTGTTGCCGTCCTGCTTGTTGGCGACCGCCACAGCCTCTGCGGCGATCTCCTTGCCGGAGCCACCAGCTTTCGCTTTGTTGGCGCCACCTCTGTTGCCGGACTGCTCAACAACTAGCACCTCTTTACCTTTCTTCTTCCTGTTGTTCCGCCGCCGGTTTTTCCTTGCCGGGGCAGTCTCCTTGCTATCAGATCCTCCTACTCCTGCATTTTCTTCGGGGAGTTTCCTCCCTTCCTCAGCACGCGCACACTTGTCGGCCAGGGCATATAGCTCACTGACGTCTCTGATCTTGCACATCGCCATCTCTTCCCGCATCATGCGGTTCCGCATGTTCTGATGGAACGCGCTGATTACCGCGGCAGGGTGGACGTCTGGGATGTTGTGCTACACGTTGCTGAATCTCTAAATGTACTTGCGCAGAGGCTCTCCTTCCTTCTGGGCGAGCAGATGAAGGTCGCTTTCTTGGCCATGAGGCTTGTGGCCGCCTATAAAGGCGCCGACAAACTGATGGCACAGATCCGCCCAGGAGGATATGGAGTTGTCCGGCAAGTGCATGAGCCAGGATCTGACGTTGGGCTTGAGCACCAGTGGGAAGTAGTTGGCAAGGATCTTGTCGTCCCGTCCCCCAGCAGCTTGCACCGCAATGGTCTAGATGCTGAGGAACTCCGACAGATGCGTCCTGCCGTCATACTTCTCTGGTACGTCTGGCTTGAAACTCTTCTTGCTGGGCCACTGGACTTGCCGCAGCTCACGAGTGAATGCAGGGCAACCTACCGCATACGGCAAACGGCAAATCACCTGGTTCCCCTGGCGCATACATGTCGACAGAGGGCCCAACACGCTGGTCTGATTGACGCCGCGCTTCTCTTCGGTGCTCGATACGAGTTTGGGCGTCTTCTTGTTGTCGATCGTGAAGAACTTGGTGCTGATCGCGACGAGCTCGTGGATCCGACGATGTGGTGGAGTCGCTGTCGAGGTGGATCTGGCGAGTCGGTGATCTTGGCCTTCGGGGTGGGGAGTGCAGGGTGGTTGCACCCCCACCGGTTTCGTCGCCACCGGCTCGCGTCTGGCAGCCCTGCCGCGGCAGCGATGTACTCGGCTGCCGCGGAGTGTCGCCGTTGGCGTAGCCGATGAGACTCTGAATGGTGGGCCTCCATTCGTCGATCTTGTCTGACGTTGGAGGGTAATCCAGGAGCAGTTGAGCTCGCGCCAAAGCTTCTGCTGGAGTGGTGGGCGGCAGTGGCGGACGACGCGAGGAGCGGGATATGCTCGGACTTCTAACTATGTTAGAAGGAGCAGCATCCCGTCCGGGCGACCGTGTCTCGCTCGTGCCGGCACGTTGGCGTGCATGCTGGTCTTGAGCGCCCCGGGATCCACCAGCTTGATCTTGGTCCAACAAACGTATGGTACTACGAATACCATGACGCTGTCGGTCCTGCGCCTCCTGAGATGGGCGCGGTACATGCACGGATGCCGAGGTCTGCGCAGCCTTGCCCTTGGACCTGGCAGCGTCGTGAGCTCCCTCGTCGGCGTCCGTTCTTCCGCCGGCGTCTATTCCACCACTTGTTTGCTCCGGTAGTGGTGGGATCGATGCGGACGGAACATCTGCCGCCGAAGCCTTCTTCTTCGGTGGCATGTCAATGAAGAAAATGGAGATCTAGCACGTGTGAACGCCGGATCAGGTTCACGCAATCTTGACGCCCCCTACCTGGCGCGCCAAAGATGTCGGGGAAGCTGATCCACGAACACCTATGGGGCCGGCGGACCGGGCCCCTTTCGGTTCGGCGGGGGGCGGAGGTCACACGAAGAGCAGATCGAGGCAAAGCACACGAGCAGTTTACCCAGCTTCGGAGCTCTCCGAAGAGATAACACTCCTACTGCTGCTTGTCTGGTTGTATTGTGTTCTTGCTCGGGAGCGCTGAGTGTTACAGTACACGTGAGCAGCTAACGAGACCGAGCGAGAGTGTTTTCTGGCCTCGAACTGAGCCGAACCCCCCTTTATGTTGCGCATGGGCCTCCTTTTATATGCTCAAGGGGTCACCGACAGGTGGCAACGTAAACAAGGGCAAAAACGTAAAAAGAGAGGTGGTTGGTACAGCTACATGTACAGTGTATCCTACCTAACCCTGACGGCAGGGGACAAAGGCATTAAATGCCCGTCTGTGTCGCCCAAACAGTGCAGAAAGGGACCGTCAGGGGCGCCACCGCCTGCCACGATGGCGATCTTGTCAGCATCGCATGCCACCGCGCACCACTGGCTACACAGCCTTCCGCCACGCGCGCCTGGAAAGGCCCCAGGGCGACACGTTGGTGGATGTGCTGGAGCGTGGGTACAGAGAGGCCGCTTGCCGCGGCAAGCGTCTTGCCGCGGTCGTTGCCTTGTCACGTCCGGAAGCTTGTCGCTCACTGGGCCTTGCAGGGACGCGTGGCGCGTTGCGGCAAGTTCCTTGATATGCCTTGGTTGGCCTTCCCGGCAAGCTCCTCTTGCCGGGGCCTTGTCTCCTTGGCTTGAATACTTTGTTCTTGAATGGCTCCAGAGGAACCACGGAGGACCTTGGCGATCGCCCGGCAAGCCTTGCCGCGGGGCGCTGCAACTGCCCGTGCACAAGTTCGGGATACTAGGGCACCCCTACTCTAGTACACCGACAGTCCGCTTACCCGATCACATTTGACAAGCATGATCATCCGACCAGCACCAGGCATGGCAGATCGGCGGCGCTCGTCCATGACCCAATTGTCGACGGTTATCATCTAACACGCGTCCTGATGGACGGAGGAAGTAGCCTCAACCTCATTTACGAGTACACGGTTAGGAAGATGGGCATCGACTCATCCTGGATCAATTCGAGCACCACCACCTTTAAAGGTGTCATCCCAAGCGTCGAAGCCCGCTGTACCGGAACGATCACCGCTGAGGTAGTCTTAGGCTCGCTCGAGAACTTCAGAAGCGAGGAGTTAATCTTCCACATCGTCCCCTTCCGAAGCGAATACAACACGCTCTTAGGGAGCACAGCTTTTGCATGCTTCAACGCAGTCCCGCATTATGCTTATCTCAAGCTCAAAATGCAAGGGCCCAATGGTGTTATCACAGTCAATGGTAACACCAAGCGCTCACTCTGTACGGAGGGTAGACCGCAGCTTTCGCAACCAAGGTACAAGCGTCCAAGGAAGCGGCTCGCAGCAATAAATGCACCACCAGCTCCTCGAAGTACACACGGGCTGCACAAACTGACCTCCTCCACGTGCCCCCGCACCCTAAATAGGGATACAGACTCCTTGTGTGCCCTCTCTGGCCGGGGCACTACGTCCCCAGGGTGCATAACTTTGCACTCAAGATTCCTGGGCCACTCAGGAGGCAAAATTCATCGAAATGCTGGAACGGCTCGACCAAGGACCTATGTGGCTTCGAGCCCTCACAACAGTAGGTCTCTGTCAAAGAGCCTGCAATCATGACTCCATCAATGTGACCTAAACCACACAACAGACCTCTACAGGATCTCGTTCAAGGGGCTCGGCCAATAAGCGCTTAGGGCCGAGACTGCACCGGTCCTACTCAATAACCATCTTTCACGATGGCAAGCTGGTCAACATCTCGGAAGCACATGCGTGTGGCGGGATTTTGCCCGGGATCCTAAAACTTGATGACAACATCTGACCTGTTTTTTCTTCCTCATGCACTCTCTTATGTTGTATTCTTTAATTTCTCTCGTAATAGCTTGGCATGTAACAGCTTGAGGTTATAAAAATAAAAAGCATGCCCTCTAAAGGTATTACCTACATTCCTGTTCAAGCATTGCATTTGCACTACAAGAATGTCTTTCAAGATACAACCGTTAAGGGGCCTCGTTCCCCTGCCTTACAAGTCCGACGTGTTTGGAGTATCGGATTTTGGCTTCAAATGCATCAGTTTTGAACCTAGATTTTTGTCAATAGTTGGGTTGCCAGGCTCCTATGTGTAACCCTTACATTCCCTATGAATTCGGCTAAGGGTGTAATAGGAGAACCACTGTGATTGTGCCGCCAGGTAAATTGGCAGAGCGCCTCAGTGGAGAAAGCCGAAAACTAACTATCTAGGTAGGCGCAAACTGGTCGGCCATCAGCAGACTACGTTAAGCAACGTGAAGGTAGAAATCACCCATGTTAAACGAAGGGCTTTTCTTTTTCTAGCCGATGTGTCATGGTTTAGACCTCGGCTTACTAGGCCGACCACTTCCCACATCGGGGGCTCGATATCAGCCCCCACAGTCAAACTCCTAAGACTAGTCAAAGTTATTAAGCCATTATAGTCTGATTGCCTGGTTCCTATGAGCAAAGACCGCCTCCGGGCACCGAGACGTCAGCCAATGGTCAAAGCTGCATCTCAAAAAACCCTTTGTATATTCTACATTTGGGCAGAAACCGGCGACTGGCCACTTTCAGTTCAAAATGGTCACAAAGGTGGTAAAATAATTATAAAAGTGCATTCATATCGAGGAATTTGAAACCATACTCATTCCATCAAACCATTAAGTTATGTACATTGCATAACTTTGGCATTCCGAAGTGCTACCTAGTAATACAAGGTGTCCTTTGGACAAAATGCCTTGGTAATCTGAGCTCCTTCCTCCACCTCGGGATAAAATTGCTCCGCCATGCGACGCTTGTCTGTAGGAGAACCCGTGGCCACCATCACCGCATCGACCTTGCGGAACTATGTGTTCACTCAAGCATACACCCTCCATGCTCCTTCAAAGCACGTAGACCTCCTCTAGCTACCGGCACACGAGACCGCCCCTCGCATGCGCATCACGAGGCCAAAGAGGCTGGTAGGAAGGGCTTCGATAGGCCACAACGCGACACAGAGGTCTTAAAGTGCTGGTCTCACTATGCAGAGTAGGTCCGCCAACTGCTTCATTCGATTATTTAGCAGTTGTGATCACGAAGACCCCGGGAACTGCCCCCAGAAGACCTTCTCCACCTCATGACCCACTAACTGGTAGAAATGCGCAACGACATCCACCAAGCTCCATGGGACATCCGCAAAGACTTCTGGGAATGCCATAGCTGGGTGAGCTCGAGACACCCTTTGCTGCCAAACACACACTGCAATAAGTATAGCTTACCCGAGGTGATTTACTCCAACCGCTGCAGCACCTCGCAACCATCTCGCGCCGTCGTCTTGAGCTTGTAGTGGGCATGCTGGAGCTATTCAAGCTCCTCCTTCATTTGTTGCCCCTCCACCTAAAGCTTGTCACATGCCTCGGACACGCCCTTCATGCTCTCCTCGACCTCTTGGACCTGCGCTTGGTCATTGTCCTCGACCACCTTCTCGGCGGCTCAGGCCTCCTCCGCCTTCGCGGCCACATCTTTATGCTGCTTCACCTGTTGCCGAGATTTTTTGAGCTCGGCCTTGAGCGTCTCAAGCTCGGCTAACACTGCTGTCATTAGAATAGTTCGTCCTTAGTTCCCCCTAGCACAAATATATCACAACTTTTTCGTGCAAAATACCACACACGTTCAAATTGCTTACCTTTAGACTGCTCGAATCTCTGGTTCACCAGGTTGAGATCCTCCTGGGACCTATCGAGCTTCTGGTTCATCTCCGCAATCTCCTCGGTGATGGAGTCCATAACCTAGGTAGAAACCTACTAGCAAAAATCCTTATTACAAAGCCCGTAATCAAACTGTTGAAATCCCAGGATGACAGCCTCAGGCAGCGTCCTGGGGGCTGCATGACTAGTTCCTTCCACATTATGCGACCCTAATGCTAGTTTCTTGAAACCAGCATTGAGCTTGGGGGATACTCACTCACTAAGCTACTTAGAAGGCGGTGATATCATGTCCTTGGACAAATACATAAATTGAAAAGCTCAAATAAACCAGCTAATTCGGCACAAAGAGGCATACCTCAAAGCTTGTTACGAGGTTCAGGAAAACCTCATGTAGGCCAGCTCCAGCGGAGCGGAAACCTGTAGCGCCACACCTATTAAAGCACAACGCTCTTCCTTAAGGGAGGATCCCTTCAGGGTCTCCTCCACCTCTTCGGTCCACTGCGTGCCAACCTGTCCTTGGGCAGTAGGCAGCGGTGGAGGGACAATCTCAGACCTAGGCACCGATCTGCCGGCTCAAGTGGTTTCACCTGCGGTTGCGGAGCTGGAACAGATATCGGTTGGACCGATGACTAGCCCAACCACTCTTCGACAACCTTGGTGTGCCTCTCCCCCAAGTCTTGTTGGGCCGAGGTGTCGACCTCGGCCATGACAGCCACCTCTTTAGGCCCCGTCATGTTGGCTACGGGGGACAAACTGGATGTCGCCTCTCCTAGCCTGTCATGTGCTGGGGGAGGAGCAGCGGGCTCTGGAGTCCCGCTGGCAGATGTCATTCTGCTCGAGAACTGCTGGGGGTCACCCTTGGTCGACTACATAAGAAAAGATCTTACCTTTACTAAGAGAACTTGTCTTATAAAAAGAAGAGATATAAAGACGACTTATCCTTGACGTGCCGATTTCTTCCTCCCGAGTGCGATGAAGTCTTCTTCTGAGTTGCTAGAGAGATTGACTCTCTCTGGCTACTTGACGGCGACCCTGGCCGAGGTCCCCCTCGGCCGCTTTGAGCCCTTGGGCTGCATGCCAGCTTCAGCGTCCTCCGACGCCGCCCTCTTCCCTTTTGCGGAAGGTTTCTCTTCTTCCTCATCCTCCTCTGTGTCGCCGCCATGGGCAGAGGAGGTGTGGGTTTACTTGGACCGGGTGACCGAGGTCTCCCAAGCTCGAGCACTCGTCTTGCCCGTCAGGGACTTGGTCCCTTTGGGGGCCACCATGTGTGGCTCCTCGACTAGGAGCGCCGTGAGCAGAGGGATCCTCGGCTCCTCCGATAGTGGGGCTGGACACCACACTGTCTGCACCCAGGCCGAACACTTGTGTAGAACATCAAGCATAGTGATTTGTTAGAATCCAACTCTTATTATGGAAGAAATAAATTCAGAATTTTGTGTTGGAGCACTCACCAGGTGGGCTTCGTAGTCGTGCTTGAAGCGGAGGTCCTGCCCCTCCTCAGGAATCTTGTCCTTGGACAGCTTTTGGAGTCGTGTCCACATGGCTGCCAAGTTGGGGCGGAAGAAGGCGGTGAGGGGGCCCTTGTTCTCGGGCTTTTGCGCCCACACCGGGGCAGCCCGAAGCTGGAGTGGGAGCATTCGGCAGTTGAGCATGACGTTGATGACATCACCAAGCTATAGGTTCTTTGTGGTGGGACACCATTTGATATTTCTTGCTCATGGCTTCCACCTTCGCTAGGTTCCACTAGACGACGCCCTTCTCCCTCCAGGACCTGAGCTTCTTCGGGGGTCCGGCCGAGAAGGCTGGGTCATCGGCCTGGCCAGGGGTGAGTGATTCGGTGATGTAGAACCATTCTCGCTGCCACTCCTACACTGTTTTGATGAAGGTGTCCGTGAACCATTCTCCCCCTAGATCTTGCTAATCATGGCCCCTCGGCACTTTGTGAGGTTGGAGCCGTTGGACTTCGGCTTGATCCCGAAGACCTTCAGCCACAGGACGAAGTGTGGTTTGCAGTGGAGGAAGGCCTCATAGAATGTGATGAAGGAGGCGAGATGGAGAATGGATTTTGAGGCCGTGTGGTGGAAATTGAGCCTGAACATTACCCCGGGCACGAAATGGTGTAGCGGGAACACTAGCCCTCGGACGAGGTGAGGGATAAAGACTACCCGTTCCCCGACATTAGGAGCGGGTACCTGCTAGCCAGTTGCTAGAGCACGGGCGCCTATATTGGCAAACGGATACCCCGCGCCGCGTATCTCTAGGATGGTGACATCCATCACGATGGAACCACCCCAATGCCCCTTGAGGGTTGTCGGTGTCAAAACCGGCGGATCTCGGGTAGGGGGTCCCGATCTGTGCGTGAAGGCTGATGGTAATAGGAAGCAAGGGACACAGATGTTTACCAAGGTTCGGGCCCTCTCGATGGAGGTAAAACCCTACTTCCTGCTTGATTAATATTGAAGGTATGGGTAGTACAAGAGTAGATCTACCATGAGATCGTACAGGCTAAACCCTAAGGGCTAGCCTATGATGGTATGATTGTAATTGTGATCGGCCTTCTAAGGACCAACCTCTCCGGTTTATATAGACACAGGAGAGGGCTAGGGTTTACATGGAGTCGGTTACAAGGAAGGAAACACAATATCCGGATCGCCAAGCTTGTCTTCCACGCAAAGGAGAGTCCCATCCGGACACGGGCCGAAGTCTTGAGTCTTGTATCTTCACGCTTCAATAGTCCGGACGATATATACAGTCCGGCTGTCCGGATACCCCCTAATCCAAGACTCCCTCAGTAGCCCGTGAACTAGGCTTCAATGACGATGAGTCCGGCGCACAGTCTTGTTTTTGGCATTGCAAGGCGGGTTCCTTCTCCGAATACTCCAATGTAATTATCGAACACTTGAATCGTGTCCGGATCCACAAAATGGTCTTCACATGCCACCATAGAGAGAATGATATTTCACAAACGCAATCTGCTGACAACTTTTTTAGGCAACACGACGTGTCATTACGGTAGGGTCATTATTCGAATCGTTTTCCTGCAACCAGCCACAGCGCATGTTGCGAGGAGGTTTCCTTCACACGTCTTGTCAAAGCAGAGATCGTGTCCCCTTATCACGGGATTCTCATCAATACAGGTATGAGTAATCCCATCATGCCATCAATCGTGGTGCTTGGGAAGCAAGCGATTCCCAACGGGCAAGTGGGGAGACGCACCGCTTTCGTCGCCTCTATAAAGGGATAAGACTTCCTCATTTTTACCCACGCCTTCTTCTTCCTTCGCCCACCCTTGCCCCCTCAAGCTCCAGCGCCAAAGCCCAAGTCTTCTCCGCACAGCTAAACATGTCCGGAGCAGGAGGCAAGTGGGTGGCTTCCACCATCAAGGAGAAGCACATCACAAATCTTCGGGCGGCCGGATACTTGACAGCAGACATAGCGCACCGGCTACCGGACGCCGGGCAGGTCATTCCGAACCCAAGACCCCACGAGAGGGTCGTGTTCGTTGCCCACTTCGTCCGTGGACTGGGATTTCCACTTCATTCCTTCGTCCGCGGGCTCATGTTCTACTACGGGCTAGATTTCCATGATCTAGCCCCGAATTTCGTCCTCAACATCTCGGCGTTCATCGTCATGTGCGAGGCCTTCCTCCGCATCCGGCCTCACTTCGGCCTGTGGCTGCAAACCTTCTGCGTGAAGCCGAAGATTGTAAGCGGCCAGCAAGCGGAGTGCGGAGGGGCCATGGTGGGCAAGATGCCTAACTTCACCTGGCTGGACGGTTCCTTTGCGGATACCGTAAAAGGGTGGCAATTGGGGTGGTTCTACATCACCGAGCCGTGCGGCGCCAACTGGGCGGCGGCCCCCGAGTTCCGATCCGGAGCCCCCATGCGGCTCACCTCCTGGGAAAAGAAGGGCTTGTCCTGGGGCGAATCTACAGAGCTGACCGAACTCCAGACATGCATCAAAAGCATGAAGGACAAGAACATCAAGCTTGTCAACGTGATCCAGGGCATGCTCGATTGCCGGATTCTACCCTGTCAAAGGCGGGCATTCAATTTGTGGGAGTTCGTCCCGGCCAAACACCAGACGCTCCGGAAGCTCTATGACATGACGCACAAAGGCGCATGGAAGGTGTTGTTCAAGGCCTCCGAAGTACCTCCTCCCACATCCAAGGACCGCGGGCTTCACGTCGTGCGGCCTTCTAGTCAGGTGAGTTCTCAGACTACCACCGGATTTGGTTTTTCCCAATATATTCATGGGAGAGCCTTAAGTAGTTTATGCATATTTGTTCAGGATTATGTGGAGACAGCAGAGCAGGTTTACTGTCCGGCTACGCTGCCAGAAGGCCCAACTGATGCTCTCCTGGTGGAGATGCTGGTCCCGGCACCGTACAAGGTGCCGGAAAAGAAGGCCAAAAAGAAGGCCCTGGGGACCCGAAAGGGTCTCCGTCGTAAGGTTGTGCCAGAAGCCTCGTCCGAAGATGACGAGGCACACTCCTCCCATGAAGGGGAGGAAGAAGAAGAAGAAGAAGACGCCCAATCCGGAAAGGACGAGGGGCCCAGGGAGGCGGACCAGGGAGCCGAAAAAGGCCCTCGGCGCAACGCCATCATACTCACGTCGTTCGATGGCGACGAGACAGATTCCTCCTGCGGAGGCGGGGGGCAGCAAGAAGAAACTCTACCTCCCCGCACCGGGGAGGAGAAAAGGAGAAAAGCCGCCCCGGAGGGGGAGGCTGGGGCGTCCAGGAAGGGAAAGGTGTCCCTCCTGGACTACTCCGCCACGGCTGCTCACAGCGAGGAGGAGTGGCTGCCCAGGGGGAAGCCCCCAGTGCGATCGTAAGTGTCTACACTCTATCATGACTTCACTCTATAGCTTTTGTATAACGCCGAACATATATGAAGTCCGGCCAGGGCTCACCCCGAAGTATCTTCTTCCGGGTCCCTTAGTGATTCGGAGATGAATTCTCTCCCGACGGCCACTACTCCTCAGCCCGCGGATGACATGGAGGTGTTGTCCCGAAGGCTCCCAGAGCGGGGGGGAGGTGACTCTAGAGACGCCTCAAGGCGGGATTCTAGATGTCGGACACGCGGGGTTCAAGATCCCCGCGGATCGTGTCGATGAGAGCCACAGTAGGCCGGGCTCTCAGCCGAACAATGTTCCGGAACCTTCAACGGTTCCGGACTCAGGCAGGCAGCCCCTCGTCAAGGAGGGCGAGCCGTCTGCATCAAGGACTTCCTTTGCACCCGAGGCGCCGGATTGTCTGCTGGAAGCGCTTCGCAACGCTTCCATGGATGAAGAGCACCGTACTCTTATGAGTGCGGTGATTCGGAAGGTTTCGTCCGCCAAGAGCGGACTAACCGAAGCTTGCACCAGCCTACTGACAGGTTTTGAGGTAAGCAATAAATGTGTGCAAAATTACCACCCGATAGGTAGTAGCCCCTGATACTCTGTTTGGTGTTCGGAAAGAAAAACCAAACGGAGGGTCAATAATAATCCGCAGGATTCTATTAATGAATATTCATGTGAATAAGCAGGCTGTGCTGCTTGCCGCTACTGCCCACATAGCCGAGGTTGCCGAACTAAAGCGGGACCTGGAGCAGGCGCAGGGAGAGCTCGGCCTCATGAAGAGGCAGCTCGAAGAGAACAAGGGTAAGTGATTCCCCGCTCTTATGTATTTAAGGATAGAAAAAATTGGTTAGTCTAACACCGAAGCGTCGTGACTGTGTGACAGGGGCCACCGCCGAGGTGGTGTCCCTGAAGAAAGCGTTGTCCGAGGCCGATCACAAGGCGGCCTTGGAATGCCAGGAGCACAAAAAGCAAAGTGCTAGAGTGGGTGAGGTACAGCAAGAGCTCCGGGACCTTGGCAAGAAGTATGAGTCCGTGGAGCATGATCTGAAGATGAAAGAGGCCGAGCTTGCGAAGGCCTTGGTGAGTATGAAAGATGCCAAGGCCGAAGCCGAGAAGGCACAGCAGGAAATCCAGGAGGCCAAAAAGATAGCAGCGGGTAAGAAATTATTTATGCAAAGCAAACATGTGGAGGAGGCATTTCTTTTACTTACTCGAATTCGGAGCTCTCCAGGGGCATTCGCAGATCTGCCACGCAGCGTATCAGACGCTACGGAGTTCTACCGTGCCCAGGAGGGGAGATCGACGGAGAAGCTGTTCTGGTCCCAGTATGCTGGGGCCGAACACCCAATGCCTCTGAGTGACCAACTGAAGCAGTTGGTCGAACTCCACAGGGCGGCCGAAGTGGCTATGAAAGATTTCATAGTCCGGCTATGGCCTGGTGAGCCCCTGCCCACTAGCTACTTTGGCCTAATCAAGCGGATGGTGAATGCATGTCCGCGGCTTGAAGTCATCAAGCGATCTGTTTGCATTGAGGGTGCCCGTCGGGCCATTGCCCGCGCGAAGGTGCATTGGGGCAAGTTGGATGCTGAGAAGCTGGTGAAGGACGGTCCGCTAGAGGGCAAGGAGCATCGCCATCCCAAGAATTACTATCATGGTGTTATGAAGGGCGCCCGTCTCGTGGGCGATGAGTGTACCAAGGACAAGATCTTTGACTAAATGTACCTCTACCACTGTTTGTAATTTAAAGAGAAATTTACTTGTGCTATGTAGCACTGTTTGATTTAAAATATTACCTTCTGTGCGGCTGTTTATGAAATTCTGAAAGTAGGCCAGTCGTCGGCTTCCGCCCCCACGTAACTAGTACTGGGGTGTTCATGGAAAACCCGGACACTCTTTATCCAAATGTTTGGTCCCTTAAGGAGGTGTCCGGCGCAGCGAACAAGGCAATCGGACTATGCGGCTTTATAACTTTCACTTAGCCATAGAAGTCTACAATTTTAAATTTCGGCGAAGCCCCTAGAATCCGGAAGGCCGAATTGGGGCGCTATACACGCCTATATCGGACGAAGCCGATTTATCGCCTAAAGAGAAAAATATTTAAGGATTTCAAGACCTCTCGAACAGCGACCAGCTCTCGCCATATCATGCAGGTCAGTTTTCGGCTTTCTCTACTGAGGTGCTCGTCCGGAAAGAACCGGGACACAATCCCATTAGTTCTCCCTGCGCTACCTTAGCCGATATAATGAAACGTAAGGTACCAAAACAAGGGAGCCGGGCTAACCCAACTGTAGACCCCAGACATGATTCGGAGCTGATGCATATAATGCTATAAGTTCGGGGTGCCGCACTGTTCAAAGTGTTCGGACTTGTCTTATCGTATTATGGGGCGCCATAAGAAGCCCCTGGCAAACTGACCATACTAAGGTGTACGGATGCAATATCAAATAAACATTTATGAGAAAAAAATGCTCAAATAAGAATAGTAAGCTGACGCTATATATGATCTCCCATTGATGAATAATACGTTTAAGCGTATGTTTACAATGGATGCATTAAGCGGAGATAAATAGGACTATTTGACATGTCCTATCAAGGGGCATGCTGTGTACAGATAGATAAAGCAGGTATAATGATCGTAAGTAGATTCCACCAGGGTATTTCCTTCTGTGCACAAAAGCCTGTTGCCTCCTTGGTTGTCTCTCCCATGTAAGTCCGGCAATCCGGCTCTTCTGAGGGTGCTGCACTAAAGCGATGTCCTGAAAGGTAAAAGAGAAAGAATATGAAGGTATTTGGCGGTTACCCGCACTATTGACTGAGTCGTTGTTGCGCCTCCAACTATGCCCATGGTATCTTGAGTGCGTAATTGTGTACGCGCGACATGAATGTTGCTTTGATGGGGCTTGAGAGGAGGCCGGACTGCTAATCACGCTCTTGGCGTTCCTGATGATCCTGTTGCAGGGTGCTCCGGACTCGCTTGACGGTGCTTGAGGTTGTCGTTGCCGGATTGGTGGTTTGCCGGAGGAGGCCGCATTGTACTTCTGCCGCGAGGGCTGCAGTATGCTCTTCTGTACGGAGAGAGCGGTCCATGTTTCCATTGACTGTTATGACCCCGCGCGGACCTGGCATGTTGAGCTTGAGGTATGCATAATGTGGTACCGCATTGAATCTAGCGAATGTGGTTCGTCCGAGCAGTGCGTGGTAACCACTACGGAAAGGGACGATATCGAAGATTAACTCTTCGCTCCGGAAGTTGTCCGGGGATCCAAAGACCACTTCCAATGTTATAGAGCCCGTATAGCGGGCCTCTACTTTAGGAATTACACCTTTAAAGGTGGTTTTGGTGGGCTTGATCCTTGAAGGGTGAATGCCCATTTTGCGCACTGTGTCCTGATAAAGCAGGTTCAGGCTGCTGCTGCCGTCAATAAGGACTCGCGTGAGGTGGAATCCATCGATGATTGGGTCTAAGACCAATGCGGCTGAGCCGCCGTGACGGATGCTAGTAGGATGATCCCTACGATCAAAGGTGATCAGACAAGCTGACCATGGGTTAAATTTGGGGGCGACTGGCTCCATCGCATAGACGTCCCGTAGTGCTCGCTTCCATTCCCGCTTGGGGATGTGAGTGGCGTAGATCATGTTGACCGTTTTCACCTGGGGTGGGGGATTTCTTTTGTCCCCCCGTGTTCGGACGCCGGGGATCTTCGTCATCATCGCTGTGCAGCCCCTTGTCCTTGTTTTCGGTGTTTATTTTGCTGGCCTGTTTGAACACCCAGCAGTCTCTATTGGTGTGGTTGGCTGGCTTGTCCGGGGTGCCATGAATTTGGCATGAGCGCTCCAGTATGCGGTCCAGACTGGACGGTCCCTGATTGTTTCTTTTGAACGGCTTTTTCCGCTGACCAGACTTGGATCCACTAAATCCGGCGTTTATTGCTGTGTCTTTAGTGTTGTCGCCATTGTTCTGACACTTATGTCTGTTGCGCCGTGGCTTGCCGTTATTGTCGCGAACATCTGAAGTGCCGGAGTTTATTGGCGTGGTGCTACTGGGAGCCAACCAGCTGTCCGCGCCCGCGCAAAAGCGGGTCATGAATGTCGTGAGGGCCGCCATGGACTTTGGTTTTTCCTGGCGAGGTGTCAAGCAAGCCACTCGTCACGGATATTATGCTTAAAAGCCGCCAGGGCTTCGGCGTCCAGACAGTCAACTTTTTGGTTCTTTTTAGTTAGGAACCGAGTCCAGAATTTCCTGGCTGACTCTCCGGGCTGTTGAGTAATGTGGCTCAGGTCATCAGCGTCCAGTGGTCGCACATATGTGCCCTGGAAGTTGTCGAGGAATGCGTCTTCCAGGTTTTCCCAACTACCAATGGAATTTGCTGGCAGGTTGTTTAGCCAGTGTCGGGCTGGTCCTTTGAGCTTAAGGGGAAGATACTTGATGGCGTGTAGATCATCTCCGCGGGCCATGTGAATGTGGAGAAGGAAATCTCCGATCCATACTGCGGGGTCTGTTGTGCCATCGTATGATTCGATGCTTACGGGTTTGAACCCTTCTTGGAATTCATGATCCATCACTTCGTCAGTGAAGCAGAGGGGGTGTGCGGCACCTCTGTGCCGGGCTATGTGGCTACGCAGTTCGAATTGGTCTGGGTTGCTGTGTTCGACCCGGGCGGACTTGCTGATAATGTATCCGGTGTGACGGTCATCGTCGCGCGCTGGGGCGCGCCCCGCGATCCGTAGATCGATCTTCGCTGTCCTGCTTTGTTTTTCAGAATATCTTGCAGGTCTTGCATGTTGCCCTGGGCCATGGTGTATCGGCGTGGGGGTGCGGGCTGGTATTCGGGCTGATATCCCGTTTTATCCCGGCCACAGGGTGGCCAGTCAGCCGTTTGGCGCTCGAGTCCGTATTCCTCGGTTGCCAGGACTTCAGTCCATCTGTCTGTGACCAGGTCTTGATCAGCTTGGAGTTGCTGCTGCTTCTTCTTCAGGCTCCTTGCAGTGGCTATAAGCCGACGCTTGAAGCGCTCCTGCTCCACGGGATCCTCAGGCACGCCGAACTTGTCGTCGCCGAGGCTAATCTCGTCTTCGGAGGGGGGCATGTAGTTGTCCTCCTCCGGGTATCCGTCCGTCGCTTGTTCTTCTGGGCTGACCTGCTCATCTTCCTGTTCGGCCTGCTCGAAGGCGGGCTGGTCAGGGTTATATTCCTCTTCGGCGCCATTCGGATTGCTTTCATCTCCGGGGCCGATATTGCTGTGGCGGGGCTTGGAGCGGCGCCGGCGACGCCCATGCTTTGCTTTTCTCCTTGAGGGGTTGTCCTCCGTTGCCTCGTCGCCATTGGTTTCCTTTGGAGTGTCCATCATATATATATATATATATATATATCTTATGAGGAGGTGGCCGTCCACCGCCCTGTGAGCGGTGGCTCCTGTAATTCTCCTGCATCGTCGTCCATACCGTCGATGTCTTCGGAGTCGAAGTCAAGAACGTCAGTTAAATCATCGACCGTGGCAATGAAGTGGGTGGTGGGTGGGCAACGAATTTCATCGTCGCCTGCTTCCTACTCAAGCCGGACATAGTTCGGCCCAGAGCCACCTGACAAAGAGAGAGACTTTAATGAGTTCAGCATGTCGCCAAAGGGCGAGTGCTGAAAGATGTCCGCAGCGGTGAACTCCATTACCGGAGCCCAACCAGGCTCGGCGGGATCGGGAACGCGCGGACAGGAACCTACAACCGGATACGAATCCGGGGGTCCGGAGTCATAGGCTTCCTCAGAAGCGAGGCCTGTGGTCGGCTCCACCGCCGATGAGGGTACGGCCTGCGGGGCGGGGTCCATCCCTCCGTCCCTAGGCAACGCAGCTTGCTCTGGATTTGAGTCCAGGGCTGCTGCAGGGGTGATATCCCGAGTGTTGTCCGACAACAGGTCCAGGCCATGCTTGTCGTGACTGTCCGGTGCTCCTGGCGCGGGCCCGAATCCGTCAAAGATCAAGTCTCCGCGGATATCCCCGTGTAGTTAAGGTTTCCGAACCTGATTTGATGGCTAGGGGCATAGCTGTCGATCTGCTCCAGATGGCCAAGCGAATTGGCCCGCAGTGCGAATCCGCCGAACACGAAGATCTGTCCGGGAAGAAAAGTCTCACCCTGGACCGTGCCGTTGACGATGATTGAAGGAGCCATCAAGCCCGGCAGCGACGACACAGAGGAACTCTCAATGAAAGCACCAATGTCGGTGTCAAAACCGGTGAATCTCGGGTAGGGCGTCCCGATCTGTGCGTCAAGGCTGATGGTAACAGGAAGCAAGGGACACATATGTTTACCCAGGTTCGGGCCCTCTCGATGGAGGTAAAACACTACTTCCTGCTTGATTAATATTGAAGGTATGGGTAGTACAAGAGTAGATCTACCATGAGATCGTAGAGGCTAAACCTTAAGAGCTAGCCTATGATGGTATGATTGTAATTGTGATCGGCCTTCTAAGGACCAACCTCTCCAGTTTATATAGACACCGGAGAGGGCTAGGGTTTACTTGGAGTCGGTTACAAGGAAGGAAACACAATATCCGGATCGCCAAGCTTGTCTTCCATGCAAAGGAGAGTCCCATCCGGACACGGGACGAAGTCTTGAGTCTTGTATCTTCACGCTTCAATAGTCCGGACGATATATACAGTCCGGCTGTCCGGATACCCCCTAATCCAGGACTCCCTCAAGGGTGTCGGCCATGGCTGGTGGAGGAGGTTGGACTAGCTAAAGGAAAAGGGCATGGGATCGAATCTGGGCGCTGGAGCTAGACGAAGCAGTAGATGGGGAGAATGGGAGCATAGTAGGTTGCGATGTCCTCCCTTTTCCTCTTATAGGCCAGTGAAAGGCCAAGAGTCCCCCTTACTGCACCAATAAACACGCCACTCCCACAAAAGATGTCGTCAAGCATATGGGGAGAAACAAAATTTTGATGACATCCTTGAGAAAACGGACACGATCTCCACCTCGAAGCGACGTGCGAGTAAAAAGGCTGCCTTGGGCCGCGATTTGAGGGGAGCAACAACTACTCAACCTATCGTGAGGTGAGACATTCCGACAAAGTTGTCAAACTAAGTGGAACTGTTCACACCGAGATGGCTGGCCTTAGAGGCTAAGTTATTCGGTCTCTTCGGGCAAAGGGTACTAGTTCGGTTGAGCCTCAGCTGGCCTCGCTCCTTTAAAGGAGTAGTCTGAAAATTACAAGGAAGAACTCGTCTGTCGAGCCAGGGACTAAGGATCCGAGGTTTTTATCGTCAGGAAGGTCGTCCTCGTCATAGAAGACCAGTTCGGGGGCTACTAACGGTATCTTGGATTGGGGGGGGGGTACTAACCTAGTCGGCCCATTCTCCTCGGGTTGGTCCGATGGGCCCTCATTCGTGGTCAAGATGGACTCCGGAGGCCGTAAGCGGGAGGCGTGATCCAGACTACCTACACTCCTAGGTACCGACCTTGTAACCCTAGATACCCTACTTGGTGTGTGTATAAGCCATATGGTTTAGCCCGTAGAGGGGACATCAATGCAAAATCATTCACCTAGCCGTTCATGGCAGAGGTAGGTCAACTCTGTACGTGATACATCTTCACCAATATAAACAAGAGCAGGACGCACGGTTTTACCTCAACCAAGAGGGCCCGAACCTAAGTAAACACTATCTCCTTCGTTCCTGTTACCCTCGACCCGAGGTCTGCTGGTTTTAACACCGACACCTGGGAACCCAATTCCTTTGGAGAGCTCTGTGTGCTTACGTCTGGGCTCTAGGGCCAAAACAAGCATTTATTCTGGTTGGGGTTTGCTGCTTTGTGTTGGGCTTTGTGGACAACCAGGAATAAATTTACCATTGAGCATCTGTTCTCTAACAAGCCCACTGATTGTCTACTTATAATGTGTATGTTC
This sequence comes from Triticum dicoccoides, assembly GCF_002162155.2. Lineage (NCBI taxonomy): Eukaryota > Viridiplantae > Streptophyta > Magnoliopsida > Poales > Poaceae > Triticum > Triticum dicoccoides. The sequence goes on along the minus strand of NC_041391.1, from coordinate 408,627,457 downwards.
TTGCAGAAGTGGAGATCATTGACTAAGGTTGCCGCCTGGGATGCTCTGGAGGTGCTGATTGCGATAGTTCGAGCTTCTGACGTCTCCGCGTCTCCGCAAAATCCTGATGGTCGGGCTAATTCCTAGCTACGTTTCTCCTTCCTGTTAGTTTGTTGCCTTTTTGGCCCGCGTGCCATGACTGTGCTGACCTGCGTGTTAAGGTTGTTGGCCTACATACTCTGGTCTACTGTTTTGTTGGTTACTTGCTCTATTTCGTATTTTGCCTCATGGATTTATCTATGAAGTTGGACGTATGACTTTTTCTAAAAAAAAAACCTCCATAGACGGCAAACCAACCAGGACAGCGTCATCGCCATGTGAAATTGCCTCCCACTTTTATGGAGTTATTAAGGACCGAAAATTGCATCTAGTATATGCATATTGCTGAAGCAACATGGCAATTCATATCATCTTATTTATGGTATATCAGTAAATATTGACACTTGACGGAAGGGATCGACGGGAATACATTCCTATACTTACAAACACAGTATATATACGATCATCCAAGGAACTCTGCCACGTCATCCAGCGACTTCAGGGTCTTCTCATAGTAGAGGTACGACTCGTACACCTTGGGAGTCCGCACAAACCGGTCGAACTGCACGGCAACTTCATCACAAGGAAATACAGTATCTATCGAGAAAATTAACGAATAAACTGTTGCGCAGAAGTTCAATGTCAAGAAAAAAAGAAAGGTTCTAACCTCGGTCATATTGTCGACGAGCTCGTTAGCGACGAGGACGTACTCGGGGCGGCGCGGTTCGGGGACACCGGCCATGGCGGTGGTGAGGTCGAGGTCGAGGTACTTGGACTTGAGCCGCACGTAGAACAGTACGTACTTCCACGACATGGTCTCCAGCATCGGCCGAAGCGTCCGCATCCCCTCCGCCGTTTGCCGGATGCGCGCCGCGGCCTCCTCCGTGGTCAGCCGGGGCTCGAAGAACCTCTCTCTGACGTACGACCTCGTGCCCCACCTCGGCACGGTTCCCGGGGGCGCCGGTGCCCGCACCGCGGCCGCCTCCGCGGCCATGGCTGGGGGCGGCGCCGCGGGTCGCCGGGCAGAAAGTGCCGCCGTTGCGACCATTGCCGTTGACGCGGCGACTGCGAGCCGGCGCGTGGAGGACTGCGTCAGGTGGGCGCGCTTGTCGACGCCATCTGGTGACGACGGCGGGCGACGGTTCGACGGGGAGGGAGAAGCCGAGGACAATGTGGTAGTGCTGGAACACAGGATGAGGTGCTTGACAAGGGTGGCCATTGCCGGCGAAGCTCAGTTAGTGGAGTGGAGTATGTCCGAACCGGGGTGAGGTTCTGTTGGTGTCTAGGTCCAGGAGATTATTTTCTTGAGGTGGGAGGAAAGGGTGTGGATGTGTGAGTCGAATGGTAGGGATAATATCTACTTTGTTTTATATAGGGCCGTTGAGAGAGAGAAGTTGAGATGATGGCTAGAGATGCGTGCATTTCCTGTGGTTTGAGGTTCACACGAGATACTCCCTCCATCCATATATATACGGTATAAAGGGTTTCTGAAATTGCCTTTGACTACTAATAAAAATCTATATCTATATCTATACCTCTATACCTACTAATAAAAAAGCTATTGCTTCTTCCCACCATAATTTCTTTCGTCAATTTCGTCCGTCCACCCTGCCCGTCCAGTTTAGTACGTCTGTCTCCAATCCGTCCGTACGCCTAGGCCACGTGGCTATGGGCCTGCGAGGCTATGGGCCTGCACGCACGCGTCTCGCGTTTGTGTGCCTCACCCGGGGTCATATGTATTCACGACGACATAGTCCCACCTCGATTGCTTGCACGGCCTTCTATCAATTTACTAGAAGAACGCCCGTGCGTTGTAACGGGGCCACATTAACTTTAAAAATTAAATATTATGACATTGACGATCTTTTTTTACCATCAAATCCTCACACACACACTCTATTCCCCTCCCTCTTCCTCACTCTCTCTCCCTCTCTCTAACACACACACACATAGCCTATTGTCCTCGCCAGTAAGATTTATTCAATTGGCAATAGTGTGGACTTGTGGTGAGCTTGACTGAACTAATGGATAATGTGATATATTCCCCAATCATTTAACAGTGAAATTTCAGAAATAGGAAGATTATGTAACATCTCAAGTCGTTAGCTACAGTGACCTCCTCCTAATGATGCCATATCATCAGGCTTGCTAAGTCAAACTGCCACTTGATAAAAATCAAAGCCCAATTCAAATTTAAAATAAAGTCAAATAAATCATTTCGTCAAACAGTAAAACTAAAATGTTCACCATATTTTATAAATTCCACTGATCTTTGACATGTTGAGCCCAACATTATTTGACCCAAAAATTAAATCTTGTCAAATTAATAAGAGGTCCAATAGTAGTTAAAATAACCAATTAAATATAAACCTAATTTTATGTATTTTCTTTTGGCCCCAAACTTTTTGTGCCACCTAAAAATATTGTGCTCGAATTGTGTGCATAGTTTCACAATTAACAAAATCCATTTAGTTGATATAAGAATTAATTAAAAACGGTATTAAAAAGGAGAAATGGATTAGAATACATTAAAAATGAAAAGGACAATGAAAAAGGGGATTCCCCTACCCCGGGCCTTGCCATCAAACCGGCCCAGTGGTCCAGTCCCCGCACGGTCGTCTTCTCCTGTTCCCCGAACCCATCGCTACAGAGTCGGGCTCCCGCCCGACCACCTCGCCGGCATCGAAGGGGAATGGATAAGGGTGACGCCATGCCTCCCCTGCCCCATGGCCTCACTCCTCCTCGACGCCCCCTCCCAGATCCACTTCTCCTCCTCGCTCGCTCGATCCCAGTGATCTGGACGAAGTCAGATGCCACGGCCACCATGACCGACCCCGTCCACACGGCCATTGCCCTCCCTACTGGGTAGGAGCTTGTCGAGGAGCTCTGAATGCCTCCGCTACTTCGTCTGCGCCAACGAGATCAAGTCCAGCACCCCCAGATCGACGTCGTTGCCGTCTTCCTCAACTTTCGACTACCGCGACATTGCTGTTCGATTCGCGCCGCGCCGAGCTCCCCTGTCTTCCCCTTGGGTGCCATCTCCTCTTGCCTTTCCCCAGTTTCCCCTCTCGTTTGCTCTCATTAGGTATTTTGCCGTGGTCGAGAACCGCCGTCCGCCATGGCCATGGCAGGGGTAGCCAGTGAGCTCCTCGGATTGACCCCGTGGCACATGCCCGCTCCTATGCGCGCCCATGCCCGAGCCTTCATCTCTTCTTCCGCGCCCGCGGGGCCACTCCCTTTCTGGCTCTCCATGCCCATGCACGTGCCACACCGTGTCTGTCGCGCCCGCCGTTGCCATCACGCTCGCCTCAGCCGCCGCACCACTGTGCCCCACGCGACGCACACCCTAGCCGCGCGTCACACTTTCGCTGGCTGCGCTCGCCCCGTCTGCTGCCGCCTATCCCTTCGCTCTCCCTGCTGTCGCGCCCCTGCCTCGCGCCGCCTCCTCTCGCGGCCATCTTCTGCCGGCCACCCCCTCAGCCACGCCGGCCGCATCTCTGCCCTCCACCGTCGGCCGGTCGCCTCGCCTGCTGTGTGCTTCTTCCTGCTGCTATGCACTGCTCTACCACTGGTACGCTGTTGCGCCATGTCCTCGACACCGTCGTGAACAAACGTGGCGGAGGGATTGTCAATGGAGTACGAGGAGGAGTTGGCGGAGAAGGTGTGGAGACGCAAGAGGTCTAGGGTGGCGTCAGCTGGCTGTGATGGAGATGATTATGCGAGAAGGAGCCGGAGCGAAAGGAGAGGTCACAATTGGAAAGAATCGCAAAAAAATCATAACCCGAAGATGGGGAGCCAGAGAGGGAGTGGCCCCAGCGGCACGGTTCTTGGCGGTGGCGGCGGCTGTTGGCAGAGCAGATCGGGCCACGTCCATAGCCGGCGGCGTGCTCCTCGAGCCAGCGGCGCTGTCTCCTAGAGAGCGAGGAATTAGAGGGAGAGGAAAGGAGGAGACGGGAGATGGTAGAGAAGGGGCAACGTTGGACGCGGTGATGGCGGACTCAATTTTTGCACCCCCTCCACACGGATCTAGCCGGAGAAGCCAAGAGTTCAAGTGTGCATGGAACCAAAAAAAAAACTTTCACATGAGCTGAGCTTAAGGCGGCCTTGCGCGTCCACTCAGATAATCATCATTCAGAAAAAAGAAAGAAAGAAAGAAGCAGCTTCAAAAAAAAGATGGAAAAAGGCTGGGTGGACGTACGGCGTGTACGGATTCGGGCGGCTGCTTACGGTCGTGTCAATATACATGTAAATCACGAAACATATTACTAATACACATCTATGTATGTCGTAAAGCTTGTAAATAAACGAAGTCACAACTAATGCCCGACTATTTGATGGGTACAATGTTTGATAAATATCAATATCATATATATGAAAAAATCGATATAAAAATGATGCAGTCGTTTGAAAGCTAATATATCTACGCCGTTGTCATGGCACGTCGAGGTATGACGATATTTAGATTAATCGGACAATTCAGCCCACTATAGAAACAATTTTAATAGGTGAACATGCAAACAAATATGACAACTCTATCTTACAAATTGTAAAAAGATAAAAAAAGTAATCATAAGAAATACTTTTTCAAATAATATTTTATGAAACTAGCAGCTAAATTTTGTAACAAAACCTTATTTTATTTATAGAATTCAGAATAACAAGTTAGAGGAAAATAGCATCGATTTTCATAAAAATTTAGTACGCAGCTAAAAAAATTACATAAATAAAATAAGGGTAATAGAATTATATACACTTTTTAATCAAATGTTAGAAATTACAACAGCCGTCCGGGTTTATTAGACGCTCTCCTATTTTGGTTCACAATTTGACCCTGTTTAACTCATAATTCATACACTATATATCACAAAAATTATAGATGGGAAACCTATTTCGAATACAAAAGCAATAATACAATTTTTAACAAATTCTTTATATTTCGTTAGTTTTATAGAGGGTCAAAATTTAACCCAAAATACGATGTGGGCCCAATAAACCCGGACGGAGGCAGTAGCACAACACTAAAACCGATTATGTGTATTTTATCTCTTTTCTTTATTTCCACTTATGAACACAAATCATAGATAAGGATTTGGCATGCGGAAGAATAGGAAAGGGTGTGTGATGTTCCTTTTCTCCCCTTGCAACGCACGGGCCATGTGCTAGTAATAATATATAAGTTGAATAATGTTTTTTTCGAGAGTATGTCAATAGCGTATCATATTTTTATAGAAGGTAGAGTTTGATTACAAGACGACTGTAAGATTTGGGAAGCGTTCCTACTCCCTCGAGTGGAGCCGCGTGAGCTTTATATTGATGTGAGGCAATATGCCTTGCCATGGCTTACAAGAAGATACAACATGTCGCTAGGATACGGTTGTTACAGAAGAGTTTGATATAGATACTAGAGATAGGAGGAGTTGAGATTACAAGAGAATATTTCATCTAACACCCTCCTTTAATCTCAACTATCCTAAATTAAGATTTCTTTTAAACTCTTCAAATGCTTTTTCTGCGAGTGCCTTAGTAAAACCATCTGCTACTTGATCCTTGGAGGGAATAAATCGTATCTCAAGTTTTTTTGCTGCAACTCTTTCTCGAACAAAGTGAAAATCAATTTCTATGTGCTTAGTTCTCGCGTGAAACACTGGATTTGCAGACAAGTATGTTGCTCCCAAATTATCACACCATAAACATGAGATGTGGTTTTGCTTAATTCCCATTTCTTCAAGTAGTGACTGAACCCAAATGACTTCTGCAGTAGCATTCGCCAAGGACTTATACTCAGCTTCTGTGCTTGATCTTGATACAGTGGATTGTTTTCCGGAACTCCAATAGACAAGATTAGGACCAAAAAATACTGCAAAACCTCCAGTTGACTTTTTATCATCGCTGCTGCCTGCCCAATCAACGTCACAGAATGCACTCACAAAGCCCGAGTTAGAACATGTAAAGTTAAGTCCTATCCCCATAGTATGTTTGACATATCTAACAATTCTCTTGACAGTTGTCCAGTGTGCAGTAGTGGGTGCATGCAGGTATTTACAAACCTTGTTAACAACAAATGAAATATCTGGATGTGTATGAGTCAAGTAATGCAATGCTCCCATAGTACTCCTATATCTCGTACCTTCTTCTTCCTGAAGTGGCTTGATACGTCTCCAACGTATCTACTTTTCCAAACACTTTTGTCCTTGTTTTGGACTCTAATTTGCATGATTTGAATGAAACTAACCCGGACTGACGCTGTTTTCAGCAGAACTGCCATGGTGTTGTTTATTGTGCAGAAAACAGAAGTTCTCATAATGACCTGAAAATCCACGGAGATAACTTTTGGAAAATATAAAAATTAGTGGTGAAAGAATCAAGGCCAGGGGGCCCACACCCTGTCCACGAGGGTGGGGGGCGCGCCCTCCCCCCTGGGCACGCCCCCCCTGTCTCGTGGGCCCCCTGATGCTCCACCGACCTCAACTCCAACTCCATATATTCCGTTTCGCGGAGAAAAAAATCAAAGAGAAAGTTTCATCATGTTTTATGATACGGAGCAGCCGCCAAGCCCTAATCTCTCTCAGGAGGGCTGATCTAGAGACCGTTCGGGGCTCCGGAGAGGGGGATTCGTCGTCGTCGTCATCAACCATCCTCCATCACCAATTTCATGATGCTCACCTCCGTGCGTGAGTAATTCCATCGTAGGCTTGCTGGACGGTGATTGGTTGGATGAGATTTACCATGTAATCAAGTTAGTTTTGTTAGGGTTTGATTCCACTATGTTCTGAGATTGATGTTTCTATGACTTTGCTATGCTTAATGCTTGTCACTAGGGCCCGAGTGCCATGATTTCAGATCTGAACCTATTATGTTTTCATGAATATATGAGAGTTCTTGATCCTATGTTGCAAGTCTATAATCACCTATTATGTGTTATGATCCGACAACCCTGAAGTGACAATAATCGGGATACTTCTCGGTGATGACCGTAGTTTGAGGAGTTCATGTATTCACTATGTGTTAATGCTTTGGTCCGGTACTCTATTAAAAGGAGGCCTTAATATCCCTTAGTTTCCACTAGGACCCCGCTGCCACAGGAGGGTAGGACAAAAGATGCCATGCAAGTTCTTTTCCATAAGCACGTATGACTATATTCGGAATACATGCCTACATTATATTGATGAACTGGAGCTAGTTCTGTGTCACCCTATGTTATAGCTATTACATGAGGAACCGCATCCGACATAATTATCCATCACTGATCCAATGCCTACGAGCTTTTCACATATTGTGCTTTGCTTATTTACTTTTCCATTGCTACCGTTACAACTACTACAAAACTGCTATCTTTACTTTTGCCACTGTTACCATTACTATCATACTGATTTGCTACTAAATACTTTGCTGCAGATACTAAGTTATCCAGGTGTGGTTGAATTGACAACTCAACTGCTAATACTTAAGAATAGTCTTTGGCTCCCTTTGTGTCGAATCAATAAATTTGGGTTGAATACTCTACCCCCGAAAGCTGTTGCGATCCCCTACACTTGTGGGTTATCAAGAACAATTTCTGGCGCCGTTGCCAGGGTGCATAGCTCTATTCTTTGAGTCACTTGGGATTTATATCTACTGATCACTATGAGTAACTTGAAAGATGAAAGAACTAAGATTTTTCCCTCAACTATGAGGGGAGGTATGGAACTGCCATCTAGCTCCGTACTAGATTCTCCTTCTATTTTGAGTAAGCTTGCGACACCTAAACCAGCTACTTCTATGAATTCTGATATGTCGCATGTTATTGATGATGCCACTTCTGCTATGCATGATACTTATGATGAAACTACTTCTGTGCGTGATACTACTTTGCCATTAGGTGAATTTCTTGATGAACAACTTGCTAGGGTTAGAGAGAATGAAATTATTAACGATGATATTATCGATGATAGTGATGATGAAAGTTCTCCCCCTGATTATGAATTACATCTTGTTCCTGAGGGTTATGTTATGGACGACGAAGCTGCTAGAGCTATTTTTGCTTGCAAAGATAGATATGATCTTAAGAAGTTATTAGCTAAGTGGAAGCAGCAATCTCTTAATGCTAGAATGAAACATGACCCCGCTTTTGCTACTTCACCTATCTGTGTTACTGATAAGGATTATGAATTCTCTGTTGATCCTGAAATAATTACTTTGGTTGAATCTGATCCTTTTTATGGCTATGAATCTGAAACTGTTGTGGCACATCCTACCAAGTTAAATGATATAGCCATCCTGTTTACTAATGATGAGAAGTCTCGCTATTATTATACCCTTAAGATATTTCCGTTCTCATTAAAGGGTGATGCTAAAACTTGGTTTAATTCTCTTGATCCTGGTTGTGTGCGTACTCCCCAGGATATGATTTATTACTTCTCTGCTAAATATTTCCCTGCTCATAAGAAACAAGCTGCCTTGCAGGAAATATATAATTTTGTGCAAATCAAAGAAGAGAGTCTCCCACAAGCTTGGGGGAGGCTTCTCCGATTACTTAATGCTTTGCCCGATTACTTGATATCTTTTATAATGGACTAACCGATGCTTCAAAGGACTACTTGGATAGTTGTGCTGGTTGTGTTTTCAGGGAAAGAACAGTCGACCAAGCTGAATTACTATTGAATAATATGTTGACTAATAAAAATAATTGGACTCTTCCTGAGGCAATTCCTGAGCTAATTGAGCCAACTCCTGAGCCTATTCCCAAACCAACTCCGAAGAAGAGGGGTGTTCTATTTCTCAGTCCTGAAGATACGCAAGAGGCAAAGAAATAAATGAAAGAAAAAGGTATTAAAGCTGAAGATGTTAAGAATTTACCACCTATTGAAGAAATACATGGTCTTAATATACCGCCTGTTGAAGAAACACATTGTCTTGATAACCCGACACAGGTAGTAAAGGTAAATTCTCTCTATAGATATGATAAAGTTGAAATCCCTTCTACTAAATTTCATAGCCCATGCTTATATGAATTCGATGACTTTATGGCTAGACAAGAAAGTTTTAATGCTTATGTTGGTAGAGAACTAAAGAATAATGCTTTCGAGATAGGACGCTTGAGTGATTATATGGCTAGAGTTAAAAGTGAACTTAAACTCATTAGCAAATACACTTCTATGGTTACCACTCAAGCTGAGCAAGTACTTAAAGCTCAAAGTGATTTGCTTGATGAATTAAATAATAAACATGACTTTGCTGTTAGTGTGGCTACTAGAACCGGTAGAATGACTCGGGAACCTTTGTATCCTGAAGGCCACCCTAAGAGAATCGAGCAGGATTCTCAGAGAAATAATTTAGAGGCATCTAGTTCTTCTAAAAAGAAAAAGAAAAATGATAGGACTTTGTATGCTTCTAGTGAACCTGTTTTAGACACACCTAAGAATCCCAATGATATTTCTATTTCTGATGCTGAAACACAATCAGGTCATGAACATGAACCTAGTGAAAATGTTAATGTTGACGTTCAACCTAGCAATAATAATGATGTAGAGATTGAACCTGCTGTTGATCTTGATAACCAACAATCAAAGAAACAACGTTATGATAAGAGAGATTTTGTTGCTAGGAAGCATGGTAGAGAGAGAGAACCATGGGTTCAGAAACCCATGCCCTTTCCTCCTAAACCATCCAAGACAAAGGATGATGAGGATTTTGAGCGCTTTGCTGAAATGATTAGACCTATCTTCTTACGTATGCGCTTAACTGATATGCTTAAAGTAAATCCTTATGCTAAATACATGAAGGATATCATTACAAATAAAAGAAAGATATCGGAAGCTAAAATTTCCACCATGCTTGCTAATTACACTTTTAAAGGTGGAATACCTAAGAAACTTGGAGATCCAGGGGTACCAACTATACCGTGCTCCATTAAAAGAAACTATGTTAAAACTGCTTTATGTGATCTTGGAGCTGGTGTTAGTGTTATGCCTCTCCGTTTATATCGTAGACTTGAATTGAATAAGTTGACACCTACTGAAATATCTTTGCAAATGGCTGCTAAATCAACTGCCATACCTGTCGGTATTTGTGAGGATGTGCTTGTTGTGGTTGCAAATGTCACTATCTTAACGGATTTTGTTATTCTTGATACTCCCGAGGATGATAGTATGTTGATTATCATTGGTAGACCCTTTTTGAATACTGCAGGGGCTGTTATTGATTGCAACAAAGGCAATGTCACTTTTCATGTTAATGGTAATGAGCATACGGTACACTTTCCGAGGAAACAACCTCAAATTCATAGCATCAATTCTATTGGAAAAGTTCCAACTATCATTATTGGAGGTTTTGAATTTCCTCTTCCTATTGTCAAGAAAAAGTATGATATTCTTATTGTTGGGGATGTTCATATCCCCGTTGAGGTAACCTAGTGTTATTCGAAATTTCTCCGGTTCCGTGTTAGTCGGAATGAGTTTGTTAACAAGACTTGATCAACCTTGTTAGTGGATTCATTTTGATGATCATGAGATGGATGAAACTAGAAGGCACAACCTTCTGTACCCTCTTTTTACTTTCTGTTATTTAGAATAAATAAAGTAAAAATAGTATTATATGTTTTCTGAATTATTCATGCAATAAAAAAATATCCCTAAAATAAAAGTGCTCCAAATGCCCTGCAAATTTAGCATGATTTTTTATGGAATATTTGAGGATTTTAGGCACTGAAAACACTGCAGGGGGGGCAAGCACCTGGCCACGAGGGTGGAGGGCGCGCCCACACCGCCTGCGCGCGCCCCCTGTCTCGTGGGCCCACGGTGGGCCTCCTCCACTTATTCCTGCACCCACACACTCCATCTTCCTCCCAAAAAACTCCCCATCCAGCTCAAGCACGAGTTCTAGCTCATTTTGCTGCGATTTTCGATCTCCTTGCTCAAAGCTCCATTCACAAAACTGCTTTGGGAGATTGTTGCTTGGTATGTGACTCCTCCATTGGTCCAATTAGTTTTTGTTCTAGTGCTTTATTCATTGCAAATTTTTGCTACGTAGGTGACCCTGTTCTTGAGCTTGCATGTCAAATTTATGAGGTCCCAAGTAATTCTAATGCATGATATAGGCTCTAGGCACTTGTAGGAGTAGTTGCTACCAATCTTGTTTAGTTTTATTCACTTTTATTTTGAAGTTACTAATAATTTCAGAAATTTTCAGAAAATGCTAAGGACATTTTTGAGGGGCTCTCCTAGCCAAGGCTCCCAGGATAAATAAGCTAAAGAGAAGGAAAAGGCCAAGTATAATCTCCCTCGCGTAGCGGAAGTACGACCGTGTGAATGGCCTTGTGATAATTTCTTGAGAGAAGCCGGGACTTATGAAGACTTTTATTCTTTGATGGAAAATGCGGGCCTCACCGACTTCCTCCATGACCGGATCGACCAGTATCTCTTACTCACCAATACTTGCGTGCAAAACTTTTATTACTATCCTAAGAATTCACCTCCTTCAGTATCATTTCATTTATATGATGAGTTCAAGGAAATGTCATTACGTAATTTTTGCGCGGTATGTAGAATACCTTTTGAGGGCAGATTATATGAACCACATCATAAAGATGTGGATGGATTTGTTAACACCATTACTGTAGGGGATCCGAAGAAGGGTTCCGATGCAAGAATCACTAGCATACACTTTCCTGTTTTACGCTAGTTTGCCATATTTGCTAGTCGATGCTTAATTGGTCGTGGAAATAGTGGAAACTTCAGTGTTCCTCATATTATTATTCTGTTCCATGCCTTGTTTGGTGATAATAGTTTTAGTATGGGTGCCGTTATTGCTAAACGGCTAAGCCTGAACCATACAAAAGGCCCCATCTTTGGAGGTATCTATGCTGCACGCCTTGCTAAACATTTTCAGATACCTATTAGGCACCATGAGAAAGAGGAGACAAAGTTGCCTTTTTCCCTTTTAGATTACAGGAGCATGGTAGCACATGAGTTACTGTTCACAATGATGATAAGATGCTCCTGTATAACTTGAGATTTAATAAGAAACACAATGAGATTATTATCATGCATGCGCCTCTGTTGTTTGATTTGACTGCAGTTAATTATCTTGTCTCGCCAGAAGCGGTGTATGCTCATCGAGGACAGGCATCCGCTCCAGAGCCTGAGGCGGAACCTCCACTGGACCCTTATCGTCCATCATCTTATCAGTGGGATCCGGAGGAGATCGCTAGCCAGTGGTATCCTGATGACACTCCTCAGTACACCGGGGAGAGTAGGCACGATCCTTGGCAGTAGACCAACTTAGGCCAAAAGCCTAAGCTTGGGGGAGTACGTATTTCTCACCGACTTTACATTAATGTTCACAAACTATTCTAGTTGTCGGTGCTCATAATATTTCATTGTATTATCGATGCTAGTTTAATTTCTTTTTCTAGCTTTCTTCTTGTGTGTTTGATAAACCTTAAGAAAACCAAAAAAATAGTTAGTTTACTTTCCATGCCTATAGTAGTAATTAAATAGAAACACAAAAATATTTCTCATTCTTCTTTTACTTGTTGGGAGCTTTCCCGTGTAAATAGTTTTATTTTATTTTCTTTTCTTTGGGGGTCGAGAGTAGAAGACCATATTGAAAATGTTTAGTGGCTCTCATATGCATGATTGTTGATTTAATTTAGATCCTATTACTTTGTCTTCTCTCTTGAATTGAATGCTTGCAGATTCCAGCTTAGTACAATGCACGTGCATTATTATTATACACACCGTTCAGTCGTGCAAGTGAAAGGCAATAATGACGATATATGATGGACTGATTGAGATGAGAGTAGCTGGTATGAAGTCGACCTCTTTTGTTTTTGTAAATGTGATGAGTTCATCATTCCCGATTCAGCCTATTATGAAGTAAACATATTTGCAATGACATTTAGAGATTATAGTTGCTTGTGCCATGCTTAATTAGCTATGAGTTATAATGGTTTACCTTGCATGCCAACATGCTATTAAAATGATTATGATGTGGTATGATGGGATGGTATCCTCCTTTGAATAAATTGAGTGACTCGACTTGGCACATGTTCACGCATGTAGTTGAAACAAATCAACATAGCCTTCACGATATTTATGTTCATGGTGGATTATATCCTACTCATGCTTGTACTTGGTGTAAATTAATTTTAATGCATGTTCATGACTGTTGTCGCTCTCTCAGTTGGTCGCTTCCCAGTCTTTTGCTAGCCTTCACTTGTACTAAGCGGGAATACTGCTTGTGAATCCAAACTCCATGAACCCCATAGTTGTTCCGTATGAGTCCACCATACCTTCCTATATGCGGTATCTACCTGCCATTCCAAGTAGACTTGTATGTGCCAAACTCCAAACCTTCAAACGAAATTATGTTTTGTATGATCGAGCAGCTCTTGTTTCAACTAGGGTTGTCTGTATCTTCCATGCTAGGTGGGTTATTCTCAAGAGGAGTGGACTCAGCTCCTCATTCACGAGAAAATGGCCGGTAACCGGGATGCCCAGTCCCATGATCAAAAAGATCAAAGCAAATAAAAATAATTAAACAAAACTCCCCCAGGGCTGTTGCTAGTTGGAGGCACTCGTTGTTTCGAGCAAGCCATGGATTGATGCTTGTTGGTGGTGGGGAGTATAAACTTTTACCATTCTGTTTGGGAACCGCCTATAATGTATGTAGCATGGAAGATATCGCCATCTCATAGTTGTTGCGTTGACAGTGAAAGTATGCCTCTCAAAATGCTATTCATCTCTATTTTAAAAATTGAGCTCTGGCACCTCTACAAATCCCTGCTTCCCTCTGCGAAGGGCCTATCTATTTACTTTTATATTGAGTCATCACCTTCTTATTAAAAAGCACCTTCTAGAGAGCACACTATTATTTGCATGTATTACTATTAGTTTATATTGGGTATGACTTGACTGGATCTGTTTTACCATGAATTACAATGTTTAGTCAGTCCTTGATCTTTAAAGGTGCTCTGCATGTATGTTTTGCGGTCTCAGAAAGGGCTAGCGAGATACCATCTTGTTATATCATATTATGATTGTTTTGAGAAAGTGTTGTCATCCGAGTTTTATTATTATTACTTGCTAGCTGATTATGCCATTGATATGAGTAAACATGAGACCTAAGTGTTATTGTGAAAATGGTTAGTTCATAATCTTTGCTGAAAACTTGAATGCTGGCTTTACATATTTACAACAACAAGAGCAAACAAAGTTTGTAAAAGTTTTTCTTTATCACTTTCAGTTTATCAACTGAATTGCTTGAGGACAAGCAAAGGTTTAAGCTTGGGGGAGTTGATACATCTCCAACGTACCTACTTTTCCAAACACTTTTGCCCTTGTTTTGGACTCTAATTTGCATGATTTGAATGAAACTAACCTGGACTGACGCTGTTTTCAGCAAAATTGCCATGGTGTTGTTTATTGTGCAGAAAACAAAAGTTCTTGGAATGACCTGAAAATCCACGGAGATAACTTTTGGAAAATATATAAAATACTAGCAAAAGAATCAAGGCCAGGGGGCCCACACCCTGTCCACGAGGGTGGGGGGCGCGCCCTCCCCCTGGGCGCGCCCCCTATCTCGTGGGCCCCCTGATGCTCCACCGACCTCAACTCCAACTCCATATATTCCGTTTCGCGGAGAAAAAAATTAGAGAGAAAGTTTCATCGCGTTTTACGATACGGAGCCACCGCCAAGCCCTAATCTCTCTCGGGAGGGCTGATCTGGAGTCCCTTCGGGGCTCCGGAGAGGGGGATTCGTCGCCCTCGTCATCATCAACCATCCTCCATCACCAATTTCATGATGCTCACCTCCGTGCGTGAGTAATTCCATCGTAGGCTTGCTGGACGGTGATGGGTTGGATGAGATTTACCATGTAATCAAGTTAGTTTTGTTGGGGTTTGATCCCTAGTATCCACTATGTTCTGAGATTGATGTTGCTATGACTTTGCTATGCTTAATGCTTGTCACTAGGGCCCGAGTGCCATGATTTCAGATCTGAACCTATTATGTTTTCATGAATATATGAGAGTTCTTGCTCCTATCTTGCAGGTCCATAGTCACCTATTATGTGTTATGATTCGACAACCCGAAGTGACAATAATCGGGATACTTCTCAGTGATAACCGTAGTTTGAGGAGTTCATGTATTCACTATGTGTTAATGCTTTGGTCTGGTACTCTATTAAAAGGAGGCCTTAATATCCCTTAGTTTCCACTAGGACCCCGCTGCCACGGGAGGGTAGGACAAAAGATGTCATGCAAGTTCTTTTCCATAAGCACGTATGACTATATTCAGAATACATGCCTACATTACATTGATGAACTGGAGCTAGTTCTGTATCACCCTATGTTATATCTATTACATGAGGAATCGCATCCGACATAATTATCCATCACTGATCCAATGCCTACGAGCTTTTCACATATTGTGCTTCGCTTATTTACTTTTCCAATGCTACTGTTACAACTACTACAAAACTGCTATCTTTACTTTTGCCACTGTTACCATTACTATCATACTGCTTTGCTACTAAATACTTTGCTGCAGATACTAAGTTATCTAGGTGTGGTTGCATTGAAAACTCAACTGCTAATACTTAAGAATATTCTTTGGCTCCCCTTGTGTCGAATCAATAAATTTGGGTTGAATACTCTACCCTCGAAAGCTGTTGCGATCCCCTACACTTGTGGGTTATCATGGCTCTCCATCATATGCTAAGAGTTTTTCTAAGGAAGACAATGGCGTAGGCACATGCTTGCAATTCTTCATTCACATGCGAGACAAAAGCTCAATGCCATTTTTTTTCCTGATTTAGTACTATGCCATGTTGAGTTTTCTTGACATCAATGCCTATGAAGAAGTGCAAATCACCTAGATCTTTCAAGGCAAACTCTGATCCCAAATCTTGCAGAAGAGCATTAGTAGCACTTTATGAAGAACTTGCAACTATGATATCATCAACGTATATAAGCACAAACATAACTACTTTTGCCTTGTTGTATATAAACAAAGAAGTATCAGCTTTGGAAGCAATGAAACCAAGTCGTTTTAACTGTGAGCTCAATCTTGAGTACCATGCTCTAGGTGCTTGTTTCAAGCCATAAGGTGCCTTGTCAAGCTTGCATACATAATGCGGTGTTTCCTTACTTTCATACCCTGGTGGTTTTCTCATGAACACCTCCTCTTCCAGAACACCATGCAAAAACGCATTCTGTACATCTAGTTGCCTTAAGCTCCATCCCCTAGACATAGAAACAGATAGCATAAGTCTAATAGTTGCAGATTTCACAACAGGACTAAAGGTATCCTCATAGTCTATACCGCAGCATTGCTTAAAACCCTTTGCAACTAGACGTGTTATACCTGTCAATGGAGCCATCTGCTTTCTTATTAATTCTATACACCCATTTGCAATCAGTGATGTTTTTACCTCTTTGACTAGGCACAAGATGCCACATCGTATTCCTCATGAGTGCAGAGTATTCTTCATCCATTGCTTTCTTCCATTTAGGATCACCAAGTGCATCATTTAATGTTGATGGTTCCCCTGAAATGCACAACATACCATATGGTACAGTATCATCAGTTCTTATTTTTGGATTACCTATACCTTTTTGAAACCCGTGAGGAAGCTGTTGGTCGTTGCACAGGCGTACTGGTCACAGAAGATCCACATGAAGCTGCTGCATGTGCTGGCGCGGAAGATCCACCTGATTATGCATGCAACAGCGCAGTAGAACCAGTGGACAACGGTGTGGCTGCCCCTCCATGATACATCTCCAACGTATCTATAATTTTTGATTGCTCCATGCTACTTTATCTACTGTTTTAGGCAATATTGGGCTTTATTATCCACTTTTATATTATTTTTGGGACTAACCTATTAACCGGAGGCCCAACCCAGATTTGTTGTTTTATGCCTATTTCAGTGTTTCGAGGAAAAGGAATATCAGACGGAGTCAAAGCGGAACGAAATCAACTGGAGACGTTATTTTTGGAAGGAAACCCACCTGATGGACTTGGACCCCACGTTAGAAGATACGGGAGGTGCTCACGAGGGTGGGGGGCGCGCCCACCCCCCTAGGGCGCGCCCACCCCCCTAGGGCGCGCCCCCTGCCTCGTGGGGCCCCCGTAGCTCCACCGACGTACCCCTGCACCCATATATACCTATGTATCGTAAAACTTCCAGAACAGAAGATAAATCGGGAGTTCCGCCGCCGCAAGCCTCTGTAGACACCAAAAACCTCTCGGGAGCCCATTCCGGCACCCTGCCGGAGGGGGATCCCATCATCGGTGGCCATCTTCATCATCTCGGTGCTATCCATGACGAGGAGGGAGTAGTTCACCCTCGGGCTGAGGGTATGTACCAGTAGCTATGTGTTTGATCTCTCTCTCTCTCTCTCTCTCGTGTTCTCTCTCGTGTTCTCTCTCGTGTTCCCTCTATGGCACGATCTTGATGTATCCCGAGCTTTGCTATTGTAGTTGGATCTTATGATGTTTCTCCCCCTCTACTCTCTTGTGATGAATTGAGTTTCCCCTTTGAAGTTATCTTATCAGATTGAGTCTTTTATGAGAACACTTGATGTATGTCTTGCCATGATTATCTGTGGTGACAATAGGATATCATGTGCCACTTGATGTATGTTTTGGTGATCAACTTGCGGGTTTCGTGACATTGGGAACCTATGCATAGGGGTTGGCACACGTTCTTGACTCTCCGATAGAAACTTTGGGGCACTCTTTGAAGTACTTTGTGTTGGTTGGATGAATCTGAGATTGTGTGATGCATATCATATAATCATGCCCACGGATACTTGAGGTGACAATGGAGTATCTAGGTGACATTAGGGTTTTGGTTGATTTGTGTCTTAAGGTGTTATTCTAGTACGAACTCTTTTATAGATTGATCCGAAAGAATAGCTTTGAAGTGGTTTCGTACCCAACCATAATCTCTATGTTTGTTCTCCGCTATTAGTGGCTTTGGAGTGACTCTTTGTTGCATGTTGAGGGATTGTTATATGATCTATCTATGTTATTATTGTTGAGAGAACTTGCACTAGTGAAAGTATGAACCTTAGGCCTTGTTTCCTACCATTGCAATACCGTTTACGCTCACTTTTATCATTAGTTACCTTGATGTTTTTATATTTTCATATTACAAATACCTTTATCTACTATCTATTTTGCACTTGTATCACCATCTCTTCGCCGAACTAGTGCACCTATACAATTTACCATTGTATTGGGTGTGTTGGGGACACAAGAGACTTTTTGTTATTTGGTTGCAGGGTTGTTTGAGAGAGACCATCTTCATCCTACGCCTCCTACGGATTGATAAACTTTAGTTCATCCACTTGAGGGAAATTTGCCACTGTCCTACAAACCTGTGCACTTGCAGGCCCAACAACGTCTACAAGAAGAAGGTTGTGTAGTAGACATCAAGCTCTTTACTGGCGCCGTTGCCGGGAAGGTGAGTGCTTGAAGGTTATCTTTAGATCTTGCAATCGAATGTTTTTGTTTCTTGTTTTAGCACTAGTCTAGCTTATAAAAGAAAACTACAAAAAAATGGAATTGAGTTTGTCTCATACGCTTCATCTTTTTAATATCTTTCGTGAGTATGATGGAAAGGAAAATTGTGCCAAAGTGTTAGAAGAAGAATGCTATAAAATGTTTGGCACTAAATATTTATATGATGAGCATGATTGCAATGTTGTTAGTATGAATTCCTTGAATATCCATGATGATAATGATATGCAAAGCCACAAGCTTTGGGAAGCTATGTTTGATGAAGATGATATTTTTTGTCCCCTAAGCTTTGATGAGCAAATTTACTATGATGAAAGCATGGCTCCTATCTATGATGATTATTTTGATGACACGTATGCCTTAAAGAATAATGATAACCATGAAACTTTTCATCTTGATCTTAATTTTCAATCACATGATAGTTATTTTGTTGAGTTTGCTCCCATTACTATTCATGAGAAGAATTTTGCTTATGTGGAGAGTAGTAAATTTTCTATGCTTGTAGATCATGAAAAGAATGCTTTAGGTGCTGGTTATATTGTTGAATTCATTCATGATGCTACTAAAAATTATTATGAGGGAGGAATATATGCTTGTAGGAATTGCAATAATGTCAAGTTTCCTCTCTATGTGCTTAAAATCTTGAAGCTATGCTTGTTTTACCTTTCTATGCTTGTTGATTATTGTTCCCATAAGTTGTTTGCTCACAAAATCCCTATGCATAGGAAGTGGGTTAGACTTAAAAGTGCTAGTCATATGCTTCATGATGCTCCCGTTATGCTTCAATTCTTATCTTTTATGTGAGCATCATTGTCATCATCATGCCTAGCTAGAAAGGCATTAAAGAAAAGCGCTTGTTGGGGGACAACCCAATACTTATCCTTACTGTTTTTGTGTGTTCACATGATTATGCTACTGTAGTAATCATGTTTTATAGCTTTTGTTTCAATAAAGTGCCAAGTAAGACCTTTAGGATAGCTTACGGTGATAGTTGTGTTGATCCTGCTAAAAATCAGAAACTTTTGCACCCAGTATATTAGTTTTGTTAATTCACAGAAACATTCTTCTGATCTGATTCTTTTTGCTCTGGATTAGTACACGAATTGCTTAGGACTTCCTAATTTGGTAGGAGCTATTTTCTATGTGTTGTTTGCTTATTTTGATGAATCTATGAGTAGTATCGGAGGGTATGAACCATAGATAAGTTGGAATACAGTAGATATTACACCAATATGAATTTAGAATGAGTTGATTACAGTACCTAAGTGGTGGTTTTATTTTCTTATACTAACGTAGCTTACGAGTTTTCTGTTGAGTTTTGTGTTGTGGAGTTTTCAATGTTTTGGGTAGAGATTCGATGGATTATGGAATAAGGAGTGGCAAGAGCCAAAGCTTGGGGATGCCCAAGGCACCCCAAGGTAATATTCAAGAATAGCCAACAGCCTAAGCTTGGGGATGCCACGGATCGCATCCCCTCTTTCGTCTTCGTTCATCGGTAACTTTACTTGGAGCTATATTTTTATTCACCACATGATATGTGTTTTGCTTGGAGCGTCATTTTATTTTGTTAGTATTTGCTTGGTGTTAATTAGATTAATGTTTTGCATCTTTAGTTTCAATAAAGAAGTCAAGGATAGCCTTTGCCATGCTTATTTTGCTAGTATACATGTTGCTGTTTGAAAACAGAAAGTTTACCGCTGTTGCAAAAATTCCTTAGAAAAGTCAGAGCATGATATAATGTTGAAACCTTTTGCATAATGAGATCTGATAAATTTACTACAGCGGGAATTTTATTTCATAATTTTTGGAGTTAGGGAAGTATTGATACTCTTGCATTCTTTACAGATTGTACTGTTTTGACAGATTGCTGTTATGGTTGCATTGTTTGTATATGTTTGCTTGTTTAATGATTCTATTTGGTGATAGGAGTATTAAATATGCAGAGGCATTTAGTATTCAATGTTTAATAATAATTTTAGTGATTTGTTACAGTATAAAATGATAAGGTTTTGCATTTGTTTATACTAACCTATCTCATGAGTGCTTGTTGAGTTTGTTGTGGATGAAGCTTTTGATAAAAAGAGAAACCATGATATGAGAGGAATTAAGGAGACACAAAAGTTCAAGCTTGGGGATTCCCAAGGCACCCCAAGATAATATTTCAAGAAGTATCAAGCATCTAAGCTTGGGGATGCCCCGGTAGGCATCCCACCTTTCTTCTCCAACAACTATCGGTTAGTATCGGTTGAGCCTAAGTTTTTGCTTCTTCACATGAGTTGTGCTATCCTTGCAATGTAGTTTTCTTTAGCTTTGCTTGCTGTTTGAATAAAGTATGAAGATCTGAAATTATTAAATGAGAGAGAGTCTTCTCATAGTTGCATAATTATTTAGCTACTCATTGACCTTCACTTATATCTTTCGGAGTAGCTGTCATTTTCTCTAGTGCATCACTTATACCTTTTAGAGCATGGTGGTAGTTTTATTTTGAAGAAATAGATGAACTCTCATACTTCACTTAGATTATTTTGAGAGTCTTAAATAGCATGGTAATTTGCTTAAAATCCTAATATGCTAAGCATAAAAGATTTTTAAGAATTCTTATGAGTGTGTTGAATACTAAGAAAAGTTTGATACTTGATAATTGTTTTGAGATACGGAGGTAGTGATATTAAAGTCATGCTAGTTGGGTAATTGTGAATTTGAGAAATGCTTGTTTTGAAGTTTGCAAGTTCCGTAGCATGCACGTATGGTTAAAGTTATGTAACAAATTTGAAACATGAAGTGTACCTGGCTTGTGCATCCTTATGAGTGGCGGTCGGGGACGAGCGATGGTCTTTTCCTACCAATATATCCCCCTAGGAGCATGCACGTAGTACTTGATTTTTGATGACTTCTAAATTTTTTCAATAAGTATATGTGTTCTTTTGACTAATGTTGAGTCCATGGATTATACGCACTTTTACCTTTCCGCCATTGCTAGCCTCTTCGGTACCGTGCATTGCCCTTTCTCACCTTGAGAGTTGGTGCAAACTTTGTCGGTGCAGCCAAACCCCGTGATACGATACGCTCTATCACACATAAACCTCCCTATATCTTCCTAAAAACAACCACCATACCTACCTATCATGGCATTTCCATAGCCATTCTGAGATATATTGCCATGCAACTTCCATCATCATCATCATGACATACATTACTTTTGTCATATTGCCATTGCATGATCATGTAGTTGACATCGTATTTGTGGCAAAGCCACCATGCATTATTTTTCATACATGTCACTCTTGATTCATTGCACCATCCCGGTACACCGCCGGAGGCATTCATATAGAGTCATATCTTGTTCTAGTTTCGAGTTGTAATCCATATGTTGTAATCATTGAAAGTGTGATGATCATCATTATTAGAGCATTGCCCAAAGAAAAAAAGAGAAAAAAAGAAGAAAGGCAAAAAAAAGTCCCAAAAAAAGAAAAAAAAGGGCAATGCTACTATCTCTTTTTCCACACTTGTGCTTCAAACTAGCACCTTGTTGTTCATATAGTGAGTCTCATATATTGTGCTTCAAAGTAGCACCTTGTTCTTCATGTAGTGAGTCTCATAAGTTGTCTTTTTATACTAGTGGGAATTTTTCATTATAGAACTTGGCTTGTATATTCCTACGATGGGCTTCCTCAAATGCCCTAGGTCTTCGTGAGCAAGCAAGTTGGATGCACACCCACTAGTTTTCTTTTGTTGAGCATTCATAGCTCTAGTGCATCCGTTGCATGGCAATCCCTACTCCTCATGTTGACATCAATTGATGGGCATCTCCATAGCCCGTTGATTATCCTAGTCAATGTGAGACTTTCTCCTTTTTTTGTCTTCTCCACACAATCCCCATCATCATATTCTATTCCACCCATAGTGCTATATCCATGGCTCACGCTCATATATTGCGTGAAGGTTGAAAAAGTTTGAGATTATTTAAGTATGAAACAATTGCTTGGCTTGTCATCGGGGGTATAGAAGTTGGGAACACCTTTGTGTGACGAAAATGAAGCATAGCCTAACTATATGATTTTGTAGGGATGAACTTTCTTTTGCCATGCTATTTTGAGAAGACATGATTACTTTGATTAGTATGCTTGAATTATTATTATTTTTATGTCAATATGAACTTTTGTCTTGAATCTTTCGGATCTGAATATTCATACCACAATTAAGAAGATTTACATTGAAATTATGCCAAAGTATCACTCCGCATCAAAAATTCTCTTTTTATCATTTACCTACTCGAGGACGAGCAGGAATTAAGCTTGGGGATGCTTGATACGTCTCCAACGTATCTATAATTTTTGATTGCTCCATGCTAATTTATCTACTGTTTTAGGCAATATTGGGCTTTATTATCCACTTTTATATTATTTTTGGGACTAACCTGTTAACCGGAGGCCCAGCCCAGATTTGCTGTTTTATGCCTATTTCAGTGTTTCGAGGAAAAGGAATATCAGACGGAGTCAAAACGGAACGAAAACAACTGGAGAAGTTATTTTTGGAAGGAAACCCACCTGATGGACTTGGACCCCACGTTAGAAGATACGGGAGGTACTCACGAGGGTGGGGGGCGCGCCCACCCCCCTAGGGCACGCCCCCCCTGCCTCATGGGGACCCCGTAGCTCCACCAACGTACCCCCTGCACCCATATATACCTACGTATCGTAAAAATTCCAGAACAGAAGATAGATCGGTCGTTCTGCCGCTACAAGCCTCTGTAGCCACCAAAGACCTCTTGGGAGCCCGTTCCGGCACCCTGCCGGAGGGGGATCCCATTATCGGTGGCCATCTTCATCATCCCGGCGCTATCCATGATGAGGAGGGAGTAGTTCACCCTCGGGGCTGAGGGTATGTACCAGTAGCTATGTGTTTGATCTCTCTTTCTCTCTCTCTCTCTCTCTCTCTCTCTCGTGTTCCCTCTATGGCACGATCTTGATGTATCCCGAGCTTTGCTATTGTAGTTGGATCTTATGATGTTTCTCCCCCTCTACTCTCTTGTGATGAATTGAGTTTCCCCTTTGAAGTTATCTTATCGGATTGAGTCTTTTATGAGAACACTTGATGTATGTCTTGCCATGATTATCCGTGGTGACAATGGGATATCATGTGCCACTTGATGTATGTTTTGGTGATCAACTTGCGGGTTTCGTGACATTGGGAACCTATGCATAGGGGTTGGCACACGTTCTTGACTCTCCGATAGAAACTTTGGGGCACTCTTTGAAGTACTTTGTGTTGGTTGGATGAATCTGAGATTGTGTGATGCATATCGTATAATCATGCCCACGGATACTTGAGGTGACAATGGAGTATCTAGGTGACATTAGGGTTTTGGTTGATTTGTGTCTTAAGGTGTTATTCTAGTACGAACTCTTTTATAGATTGATCCGAAAGAATAGCTTTGAGGTGGTTTCTTACCCTACCATAATCTCTACGTTTGTTCTCCGCTATTAGTGGCTTTGGAGTGACTCTTTGTTGCATGTTGAGGGATTGTTATATGATCTATCTATGTTATTATTGTTGAGAGAACTTGCACTAGTGAAAGTATGAACCTTAGGCCTTGTTTCCTACGATTGCAATACCGTTTATGCTCACTTTTATCATTAGTTACCTTGCTGTTTTTATATTTTCATATTACAAATACCTTTATCTACTATCTATTTTGCACTTGTATCACCATCTCTTCGCCGAACTAGTGCACCTATACAATTTACCATTGTATTGGGTGTGTTGGGGACACAAGAGACTTTTTGTTATTTGGTTGCAGGGTTGTTTGAGAGAGACCATCTTCATCCTACGCCTCCTACGGATTGATAAACCTTAGGTCATCCACTTGAGGGAAATTTTCTACTGTCCTACAAACCTGTGCACTTGCAGGTCCAACAACGTCTACAAGAAGAAGGTTGTGTAGTAGACATCACTCCACCAGAGACTCTGAGGGCCGCAGACCGCCCAAGCATAGAAGATCCGATGCCCACCTGTAGCTGCATGCGCATGGGACGCGAGAAGGATCGGGCTTGGCTGCTGGACTTGCTTCTTGGCGACGTGGCGATGCGGGAGTCGCCCTCCCAGAATTCTGGGCTTCCGCTGCGAGGGTGTGATCCGAGGAGGATTTCCTCGCGGGGTCCGAGACCTGCAGGCGTGCAGGAGTGGCAGGCCCTGCCGGATCTCCTTCGTACTCTGTGCCAGGTTCATCCACTTTTGGAGCATGCAATATGACATCATTTTGGGCTATATTTTCATGATTTTGATCATTTTCCTCTCTGTTTTCTGCAAGGACATGCACAGGCATAAGAGCTAAACTGGTACTAGTACAATTATCATCACATTTGTTAGTCCAATTGTCGCCCCCATGATCAAAATTCCGAAGGTTTGGAGGAAGGATAAGAATTTCCTTTTGAAAGAGAGCACCGCCATTGGGATGAAGGGATGCAAACGGAAAAAGAGACTCATCAAATACAACATCTCTGGATATGTAAACTCGACCTGTAGGGAATCAACATATTGACTCCTTTGTGCATGGGACTGTACCCTAGAAAAACACACCTTTTTGAGCGGAATGCAAGCTTACGTGCGTTATAAGGTCTAAGGTTGCACAACCAAAAATGCAAAGGGATGCATAATTTGGTGTAATACCAAGTAGTCGTGTGATAGGAGTTTCAAGTTTGATTACTATACTAGGGAGCAAATTGATAAGATAGGTGGCAGTTAAAAATGCCTCATCCCAAAACTTAAGTGGCATAGATGCATTTGCTAGCAATGCTAGTCCTACATCAACAATATGTCGGTGCTTTCTTTCAGCAGAACCATTTTGCTGGTGAGCATGAGGACAAGAAACATGATGTGAAATACCAAGATTTTGGAAGAAAGAATTCAATTTCTCATACTCACCACCCTAGTTAGTTTGCATAGCAATGATTTTAGAGTTCAGTTTGCGTTCAACAAGATTTTGGAAATTGATAAAGACTTGGAACACATCCGATCGTTTCTTTAACAAGTAAATCCAGGTAAGTTTATTGTAGTCATCAATAAAGCTTACATAATAGGAAAATCTACTAACTGAAGTAGGACCTGGCCCCCATACATCAGAAAAAGTAAGTTGCAAAGGTGCGGTGGATACACTAGTAGAAATGGGGTAAGGTAACCGATGACTTTTGGCTTGTTGACATCGATCACAAACTGACTCAACACTAGGCTCATATGAGATCTTATATTTGCTAAGAATATATCTAACAATGACTGAAGATGGATGACCCAACCGACTATGCCACTTTGCTGAAGATGGCTTGGTGACAACTTACGCTTGTTTACTAGACCATAATGATGATGATGATGATGATATGAGTTGGTAGAGACCTCCCACACACCGTCCTCTAAGAATGTTTCTCCTCGTGGCCAAGTCCTTAACCAAGAAAAATAAAGGATAGAATTCTATGAGAACATGATTGTCACGAGTGAATCGATGAACGGAAGGAAGATTTTTGGATGCTTCAGGAACATGCAAGATATTTTTCACATGCATTTTTTATGTGTTTTTTAACAATTGAACTACCAATATGTGTGTCAGGACCCCGACCCAATGCCACACCGATCTAGCATGTAACACCTCATATCACTTTGCGGCCTCACGCACGGTATTCCCATGGGTGTCGCCTTACTAGGCCCAGGACCGTTTGTGCCTTTTGGCACACGTATATGATAGTGTCGCTAGCATCCATATGACAGAGAACCCGGGCTGACATGGCTAGTCGTAAACCCAAAGTGGTGCTAACTTACAGGGACAGGCGTCCATGACCCAGCATCGAACATGCCGGTCATCAGCGAGTGAATCCAGGCTGTAGCACTAGGCTAGCAGGACTCCGGTGAACCGGGATGTAGCGGGCTAACAGGACTCCAGTATTCATCGCGTGACATTTCCCCGAAGGGACAGACACAGGAACGAAGAAGGACACATGCCGGCCAGCCTAAGTGTTCCGGAGCAGTAGCAAGCTACCATGGCTCAGTGGAAGCACTAGGAGACATTTCCCGGTAAGAAAGGCTACTAAGGATAAACAACTAGATAGTCAGATCCCACACATACCAAGCATTTCATTAACATACACACAATATGCTCGATATGTGCAAATACAACATGGCATCACAACATGACTCTACAAC
Organism: Triticum dicoccoides; assembly: GCF_002162155.2. Lineage (NCBI taxonomy): Eukaryota > Viridiplantae > Streptophyta > Magnoliopsida > Poales > Poaceae > Triticum > Triticum dicoccoides. The sequence continues at coordinate 408,600,682 of NC_041391.1, read as the reverse complement.
TCAAATATTTATTCAGTAGGCTCCGAGGAGCGAGATATTGCAAACATGGGTCTCACGACCCAACATTCAGAGCATACAAATCAAGCACAAGCGGAAGCTTATCATGTCTGAGTACAGACATCTACAAATGAAAAAGGCTTAGAAGCCTGACTATCCACCAGATCCGGCCGAGGGCACAAGATCGTAGCTGAGGTAACAAGCTAAACGTCGAAGTCCACGCGGAACTACTAGCGAGACCGAAGTCTCTCTGCAAAAACATAAAATACGCAAACGTGAGTACAAATGTACCCAGCAAGACTTACATCAAAACTAACTACATATGCATCATTATCAACGAAGGGGGTGGTGGGGTTTAACTGCAGCAAGCCAGCTTTGACTCGGTGGCTATCCTGAACTACGACTGCAAGTAACTCTTTTGAGGTGGCGCACACGAGTCCACATATTCACCATATCAATACACCACTATGGATCCGCTCCCGTCTCCCCACGAGAACACCATCCATAGCACTCACGCTTATCTTGCGTATTATAGAGTATCCACTTCCACTTGTCTATGAACTGTTATAGGCAACCCAGAAGTCCTTTACCACAGACACGGCTATTCGAATAGATGATGTTAACCCTGCAGGGGTGTACTTCTTCATACATGTTTCCACCACTTAGCGTCTGCACACGACATGTGCTCGGCAGACTTGAAGCGAAAGCCGACGTGGGTGTAGACCACCACCTACCTAGACACTCAAGTCTCTAGTCCAGGTTTATCGCCTATTCAGGTTCCATCTGCAGGGAGTCCGGCCGAAGTTTCCACATACGACCCCGAACGATGTGTGCAGGGTTCCTGAGACACCAAACGGGCGCCCGGTACACCGTGCCACGTGCCTACCGCATCACAGCCCACCCCTCTGGTCAGCGCTGCGCACGGCCTCTAGCATACTACAAACACCAGAAACTACTTGCAACTCCTGGATAGAGGACAAGGGTGATTAAGAAGTCGAGCGGGGTCATATTTCAGGGCCCAATGCATGGTAGTAGCTGTTTCATGGATCACAAACACAGAACTCAGTTCCTGAGGACGGCTTCAATGAGACAACCCACCATGTACTCCTACATGGCCTCTCACCGCTACCTTTACCAAATCGTGTTCACACACTTAGCTCACGCACAGTAGGACATGTTCACTCACCTCTGATTCATCCACGATGAATCAGACCTGACTCAACTCTAAGCAGTAGCAGGCATGACAAACAAGCATGAATGAGTAGGCACAACAGGGCTCAAACAACTCCTACTCATGCTAGTGGGTTTCATCTATTTACTGTGGCAATGACATGTCATGCAGAGGATAAAGGGGTTCAGCTACCGCAACAAGTAACAGATGAATCGTTGTTGTCCTAATGCAGTAAAAGAGAGCAGGAGCAAGAGAGTGGGATTGTATCGGAATGAACAAGGGGGTTTTGCTTGCCTGGCACTTCTGAAGATAGTATTGAGTCTTCATCAGTGTCAATGATCACAACGTCGGTACAACGTCTACCAAGGGGGAACAACACCGACAAACAGAGAAGAAACACGATCAATGCAATGCACAATATGATGCATGCTATGACATGGCAATAATAATGTGTTTTGGCTAATGCAAGCTAGAACAGATTGAGATGAGTCCATTTGAACCAAAGATTCAAATGCAAACCCATTTTAAGAGGTCATAATAGTGCATTAACTTGTTTCACCTAAACAGCAAGGTTAGTGTTTTCTAACATGCATGAAACGAGTGAAGATGGATAGATTGGATTTTTCTGATCATTTTTCATATATAATTTATTTGATTTGGAGCTACAGTTGATTTTCTATAATTTTTAGAAGTTTGGGTTATTTTCTGGAATTTCCTGTATAAGAATAATTCCAGTAATTGAATTAATGCGTCAGCACTGCGTCAGGGTGACGTTAGGGGTCAACTGGGTCGGCCAGGTCAAACCTGACCTGTGGGACCCACGTGTCAGTGGTTAGTTAACTAACTAAACAGAGTTAGTTAGTGTTAGGTTAAGCACTAATCTAGGTTAATTAGCGCTAAACTAACCTAACTAGTAATTAACGAGGGTGGCCCACACGTCAGTGAGTCAGGGAGGGAAGTCAAACCCCCGGTCAAGCGGGGTCAAACCCGCCGGACTTGGTCCACGGCTCATCGCCGATGAAGCCCGAGATGGCTGAGGGGCTCGGAATTTGCCCACGGTCGACCAAATCGACCGCGGTTTGGTCCTACACGTAGCTGGGGCTCGCGCGCATCTGGGAGGCCAAGCGGGAGGAGCTGGGGTGGTCTGAGTCGACGGCGGCGAGCACGAATGCGGCGGCCGGAGTTCAGGTCTCGGCGGTTTCGGTGTTGCGAAGCACGGCAGGAGCACCTGGAGGGGGTTTTGGGCTTCTGGCGTTGCGCTGAGCACGACTATGTGCTCGGTTGTAGCTCTATGTGACAGTGGCCACGGCGGCGACATGGCCGGCGGAGCCGAGCTCTCGGGCTCGATGGAAACAGCGGCTAGAGAGGGAAATAGAGCACGGGGAGAAGGGGGGAAAGGCGGCGGAGCTCACATGGATTCCAATGGAGGGATCAGCAGGCTCGGGGAGGCACCATGGACGACGGATGATGCCAGCAATCTCGGTTGCCCGAGGTAGAAGACGACCGCGGTGACGACGTTCGGGGGCGTCCGGTGCCGCGTGGCTCGGCTGAGAGGACGAGGGCGACGAGGCGTAGCTCTTGAGCCAGTCAGGGAAGCGAGGGGGAGGCGGTGGCCGCGGTGGTGCACGTCGGCGGCGGCGGGCCGTTCTTGTGGTGCGAGGGAGAGAGCCAGAGGAGGGGAGGAGGTCCAGCGAGAGAGGGGAGAGGTGCAGGGGTCCGGGGGTGTCGTGGCGTTCACAGCCGCGTCGGGGAAGCGGCGGGAAGCAGGAGGTGGCGCACGGCGGTGCGCGCGCGTCGGGCACGCGCCCGTCCTCCTGGCAAGGAGGAAGACGACAGCGGAGGTGGCGGTGGTGGGCTGGGCCGGTCACCAAGATATGATTATGTCTGTGATTGATAGAAGCTTTTGTGTGAAAGAATTTGGTATTCTCATCCCCAAATTTGACCCCTTTAATTTTCCCTCTTCGCTTCCAGTATACTTTTTGATTGTTGAGTACTGTGAGTAATAAGTCCTTCATTATGTTTCTGCAGTTTGTTTCAAACAATGACAAAGCCCTGTATTCCCCAATGAAGTCCCAGAGGAATATAATATCATTCAACTCTACAATCTTCTTTTTGTGACAAGATAAAGATTTAGCCCAAAGTTTGAGAGCTCTTCTAACATTCTTGAACTTAGCATTAATCTTTTTTGCACAATCAGTGTGGCCCACTGGGATGTTCCAAGCATCAAGTACCACTTGTTTGAAAGAGCTGTGGCTGAGCCAGTAATTTTCAAACCTGAACACTCTGGATTTTGGAATTGATGTACCAATCTTTATCATGCATGGAAGATGATCAGATATAGGTTTAGCCATGGGCAGAGCAGTAGTGTCTGGGTAGCTGGTCATCCAGGCAGCAGAAGTGAAAAACCAATCTAGTTTTTCTAATAGAGGGTTGTCTTGCATGTTACTCCAGCTAAATTGCCTTCCTTGTAGGGGTAGTTCAATTAATCCCAATTCACTTATGGCTGCATTGAACATAAGCATTTCATTTACATCACCTCCAGGTTTATTTCTGTCCTCAGGTTTTCTAATGAAATTAAAATCACCCATTATAATCCAATCTACATCACTAGGCATTTGTATATTTTCAAACCAATCAATGAACTCAATCTTTTCTTCATGATTGCAGGGGCCATAAATATTTGTGAGAATCCAAGAGTTGTAGGATGTTTTGCAGGTGAACTGCAAGGATAGTGAAAATTTATTTTGAAACATCAACTCCCCAGTAAATAAAGCACCATTCCAAGCAGTGAGGATGCCACCTGAAGCCCCAATGGAGGGTAAGTATTCAAATTTATTGAATTGCTGAGGGCAAACTTTATGAATATATGTTAAATCAAATATCTCTCTTTTTGTTTCTTGAAGACACACTATACCAGCTGCACTTTCTTCCACTTTTTGCTTAATAGCTAACCACTTTTCTGGAGAATTAATACCCTTGACATTCCAGTTCAGTATATTCCAGGTTCTGTTGTTATTCATTTAAAACCAGAATTTTGTGCCCTTGAACACCGAGGTCCAGCCCTAGATGTCTATCCCAAGATAATTTCAAGTGATTAACCACTGAAACAGTTGGCAAACAAGCAGACCCATCATACAAACATTTCACAGAGATGTTGATACTACCTTGCCCTAACAAGGAGTAATTCACAAACAAAAGGATAGCAGCAGTAGGAATATCAAACAACATCTCCATATGAGAGCAGCAGAGGTTGCACATCAATCCATTACATCCAGGGTACAAAGTATCTTTCTCTGGGTAAACTAGAATTATGGAATTTTCAGTCATTAAAAGAGTACATTCCAAAATATAACAGCAAGATACTCTGCTATTCCAGATCATCTTGTATGACACTATCATCATCAAATTAAGTTGGATGTGCCATCCTGCCCAGTGGCCTTGGACACCTTGGCCACCTCCTCCCGTCCCTTCTTTTTTGGTTTCTTGGATAACTTTCCATGCAGTTCTTCCTCAGCAACCTTACAGAAAGATTTGGTTAGATTTTTGACCATAGTATTCTGAATAGCAGGTGGAATAGCATTACAGGGCAAACATGCTTTAGTGTCACAAGTTTTCCTTCTATAGCCCATGTTATCTTTCCTAATCCTGTCACTTCTTCTTACCTCAGTCTCAACTAGAGGCTCCTTGTCCCTTCTCTTCCTTGAGACAGCCTCCCCAAGTGGTAGTAATTTATTGGGAGAGACATGCTGCAGTGGGCTGCCTGCTCCACTGGAAGATTGTGCTGCTGGACTAACACCTTCATTTTCTTTTCCCAGCCCTAGCATGAAATCTTTGCAGGTTGGTGCCTGGGTAGTAGAGCATCCATCAGGTATATGAAATAGCATAGTTTCCTCTTGTGTACAGTTGGAAGTCAATATTTTCCATACATCAGACTTTGGTAGGTGCATTGTCCAACTAAATTTATCAGGTGTTAACAGCAAATGTATGATGAAGTTGAACCAACTTACTGGTATTTCAATTTTGAAAGAGTTCTCTGCTCCTTGGGTTGCAGGTGCAAAGTGTTTGATCCACAATCCAAGACCTTCTTCAGACATTAAATGAGAACCATCAATAATATCCAATGCATGATTCTTAGCCAGCTCATGTAAATCAAACCTAGAGGGGGAGCTGGGCAGAGAGAAAGCACCATAATTACCTGAATTGTTTTGATCTGTAGATGTGCCCACATAAGGAATTGGAACATCTTCCTTGCCCTTCTCATCAGGAAGCAAGTTGTGGACAGAAAGATCATCTCTTGTCTCACTCTGGTTGACTGGGCTTCTGACAGAAATAGGAGCTTCAGCAACATTAACTTCCTCCCCATTCAATTGATTCACCTGTGGGTCCACTTGGGCCTCAGGAGCAAGAACCTGAGGGATCAGAACAGGCTCCAAAACAGGAATTTGTTGTTGCTCAATTTCTAAATTGTTCTGAAGTGCCTGGTCCTCATCTTCTTCAGCTGTATTATAAGCCAGAGCAATGTTTAACAGTCCTTGACCAACTTGAGGGTCATGAAATCCCTGATTAACTTCCTCACTGGCAGAGTGTGTCAGAGACAGCAGACCATCAGAGAGGGAAACGGTTGTTGTAATGCTACTATTTGGTGCACCCTCATCTGGCAGCATAGGAATGACCACTTGCTGCTGCTGCTGCTGTGGAGGCTCTGGTTGGGGGAAAGCCTAGTGCTGCTCCTGTTCCTCATGTTCTTCCCAAGCATCCCAGTCCTCATTCTGGGCCTGTATATTGTGATTTGGGATAGGCTGGAAGCCTGGGAAATCATTTGCATGTTGAGGGATGGGGTGTGGGTCCACACCTTCAGGTGGGATTTGGTCTTCATCTGCAGGTCCACCACCTAGCATTTCCTCAAGTAGAACCTCAACCGAGCAAGTCCAAGAATCTTTCTCAAATCTCTCTCCTTCAGACCATCTTATGCTTTTAGGAACTTCATCAAGCTCTGTCACTCTAGCCTTAACAAGAATTTTACCCTTGAGCGCATCCTCTTTCTCCCAACTAATTATTTTGCCCCATTTAGAGATGGCGGACGCAATATCCTCAGTGTTACAAAAATCAAATAGTACTCCCACAAAAAGCAACCAACAGACCCTATTGAAATGTACCCTGCGCCAATTTCTACCTTCATCGTGCTTAGTAAAGGAGATAAAAACATCACTGAAGGCATGTGGACCTTGTTGAACAAGCCTGTCTCGATCTCTAACATGCCGAAACTGCACATACGCCTCCCCGAACGGGCAAGGCTGAATTTCTCTGAATCCAACTTGGGCCTCTTCTTGAAGAAACTCTTGCAGAACATCACGAACATTCGGAAAAAATACCTCATTCGGGAGTGGATGGATGCTGGCAATCGCCCAATCCTCGTGGCACCTGGGGCGGTGAGGTACTATGGCTCGAGAAACCCCTGTTCTTCCTGGAATCACTTGAACTTGAAAACCATCCGGAACGAAAGGCTGAGGATCGATTGGGATGTTCGCCATCGCACGTGACTCTGGCAAGGAGGCGACCAGAGCCCTCTCTGGTTGCAATGGCAGCGCCGGCGAGCTTGTCGATGTGCGAGCGGTGCTGGGGGTGGCAGCGGTGGAGAAGACAGAGTTGGCAGGTGGAGTGGAATGCGAGGAGGCAAGCGTGGGTCTCGGCTGAAAGTTTTGGAATAAATCCTTGACCAGCTCCTTAAATGATGTGACTTGCCTAATCTGTGCTGCCGGCTCAAAACAGTGAAACCAGGACTCTACTTGGCCCTCGGCCCAAGCAGCCTCTGGAGGGCTTGGGAAAGAACCAAACGGAATAAAAGGCCAAAGCCCAGTTAAATTCGGAGTTGTGCAAAAACGAGCAATGTGGCCGTTGGCCCCACATGCATGGCAAACCACATTATGGCGTTCAACGTAACGTTGCACTTCATCGTGCGGCCGTTGTGGCCTAACCTGCGGAATTAGGCTGAGATGAATTTTGATTAATGCTGAGTGAATTGTCCTCCTGATTGAGACCCGATAATCTCTCAAAAACCGATTTACCCGTTCTGACCACGTCGGAGTAACTCCGGTGATCACCGGAAAGAGGAATGATGGCCCTGCCAGCCCTTCCAACCAAAGTCCATTCTTTATCTAGCTCTTCATAGTAAAGCGCTTCCTCTCGGCACCAGTTTGGGCCACCAAAATTCCACAGGTTAAAAACAACCTCAAAATCTTTTTCCTTGATTCTACCCGCATTATAGATCTCAAAACCCACCGACTTTGAAGCTACTGAAAACTTGAAAGATCTATCCCGAAGAAGACGAACACGAAAGCCTTGTGCATAACCACCAAACATGGCAAGGAGGGAGATACTAACCGTGTGCACATCAAGTTTGAAAGATGCACGGCAGAACGAGACCACCATTGTGAACTCCTTTTGGTGAAAGCCAGGAGAGAACACCACCGGGTGGCCAAACTTGGTTCTCATCTCCATCTGGAATCTCTTCCCACGGTCAAAGTTGAGATCAAATGGCGCCATCTTGGGCAGGGTGGGTGGCAACCAGGGCCGGAGTGGCCACTGGTAGGAGGTGGGTGGCCACCGGGGCCGGAGTGTCCACCGGCGCTAGGAGGGGGGTGGCGCTAGGAGGGGGGGAGCGCTAGGAGGGGGGTGAATTCTTGTTTTTACAGGGGCGTTTGCCGAACTAATGAGGCAAATTGGATCGATTGATGCTGATATCACGCTGGTGACTGAGCGGCTGGACAAATCACAAGGTATGTGTCATGCCTTCCCTTGTATAGGGAAAATATGAAGGTGGCATGATACTGATGTAATATGTTTGGACTACAGATGGTGCTGCTGCCGTGGAGGCCCTGAGGGTGGAACTTGCTAGCCAAGGAACAAGCTCGGGTGAGCAATGCGGCTGCCCTAAAGGTGGTCGAGGAATTGAGGGCCGAACAGGCTGCTCATCGCCGAAGCAAGGAAAAGATAGCCGAAATGGCTATTCAGTTAAGAAATGCCGCTGACTGGTATGAGCTCCTTAAAAAGGAACATGAGGGTAATTCGGCCGAACTGAACAAGGCACTGAATGCCACCAAGGAAATTCGGACCGAGCTCAGGGGTGCGCCAGAGGAGCTTCGTCAGGCCGGTGAAATCACGGCCGGGGGCTCCTATTTGCTGCAGACAAAAAAATTCGATCCGAAGTATGCTCCCCTGGATGGACGTTGGAGTCCTGTGGACGCATATGCGGATTTGGCGAAGAGTACGGCTGATGCTGCTGACTTCTTCAAAGGTCAAGGTGACAAGGAAGTGGAGAAGCTTTTCTGGTCGCAATTCCATGCTCCCACTCACCCGCTGCCATTGAGTGACAAGATGGCTGCTGTAGCGGAGCTTTATAGGCTGTCCGGGCTTGCAATGCGGTCTGCAATAGACCATCTTTGGCCAAAGGGGCCTAAGCCGGACAGTTACTTTGGTTTGGTGCAACAGTTCCTTGGGGCCGTGCCTCGGATCGATGCCGTGAGGAGGTCGGCGTGTGTAGAGGGTGCACGGATGGCTCTTGCCCACGTTAAAGCCTATTGGACGGATATGGATGCCACCATTATAGCGGCCCAGGATCCGGTGGGGGGCCAATATCCGGCCGAGGACTACTTGGCGCAGGTCATAGAAGGTGCCCGCCTAATAGAGGCGCAGTTCTCGAAGAATGTATTGTTCGAATGATGAATGAAATCATTGTAAAAACAATGTTTATTTTGATTATGAGGCTATATTGATAGTGTTTGCCTGAAAACATGATTATGTCCCCTGTGTGGCCGTTTATATATATATATATATATATATATATATATATATATATATATATATATATATATATATATATATATATGATGTTCGCGAAGAAATATGCTTAATCACACTTGATCCAACGTCTTGGTCCATTAAGGAGGTGATCGCACGTCGAACTAGGCAACCGGACTATATAGCTGTAACACTTTCTCTTAGCCGCGGGAGTCTAACATTGGGGCGACCATGTAGACCCTGGTACTTTCACGTGCATCCGAATACGGGCGCGCATGTACATGACCGGGAAATGGCCCTTCGTTAATGCGGAGGAATCCTAAAGATTCCGGTGAGTCGTCGAGTGGTTGAACAGTCTCTCGCTGCATCATGACAGTCAGTTTTCGGCTTTTCTACTGAGGTGCTCATCCGGAATAACCAGGGCACAATCGCAGTAGTTCTCCTTTGGCCACCTTAGTCGATAATAGCGGAACATAAGGCGGCAAACCCAGGAGCCGGGCAAACCCAACATTTGACCAAAGACATGATTCAGAGCTGATGCATATAAGGCCTAACTCGTGACGCCGAACACTCCCAAAGGTATTCAGACTTTATAACATATAATGGGCTCAAGAATGCCTATTCATTATAAACCCTATGTTTCCAGGTACGTGCATTAATCTGTCATGGCGAAATGCCAAAAACGATAGTATCCTCTGTGGGTATGGAACCCATGGGATGGTTAAACAACAAGAGGCAATAGAAAAGGTTTACACAGGGGCTTAATCTAAAAAGAAACCTATTGAACGGGGCCCTGCTGCACGTCTGTGCCTTTGTCTCCATTGTGCCGTATCCTGGAAGGGTATCGCACGAATGTTGTATGTGGAAAAAGAAAACTCATAGGAGGTTACAACGTTAGTACGCGATGGGTAGTAAAAGTGTAAGCTGTTGGCTTGCCAATAAGGTTGAGCCAAGTGTGGGGCTTTATTAGGTAGTTATAGCCCCTGGTATCCGCTATAGGATTACATATACGGTGCCCTGGTTCGATCTGGGCTACTGGACTCGTCTAACCGTGTCCATGGTCTTAACGACCGGTCATATTTTTTTTATGTTGGAGGTCGCTTATAGTCCGGCCACGAGGGTCATCGCGTATTCCTCTGCGCGTGACGAGCGCTCTATTATTCCGCTGACGGTGATGACGCCAAGTGGACCAGGCATCTTAATTGTAAGGTAGCCATAGTGCGGCAATGGGTTGAAGCGGGCGAAGGCCGTTCTTTTGAGCACTGCGTGATAGTCGCTTTGGACGGGTGCGATGATGAAGAGTAGTTCTTCGCTTCTAGAGTTGCCTGGAGGGCCGAATGTTACCTCCAGTATGACGGAGCCCATGCTGTAGGCTTCGATGCCTGGTATCACCCCTTCAAAGGTGGTGTTGCTTTGGCTGATTCTGGATGGGTTTATCCCCATCCTGCGGACAGTGTCCTCATATATTAAATTGAGACTACTGCCACCGTCCATGAGGACCCGGGTGAGACGGTATCCGTCGATCATTGGGTCAAGGACCAAGGCCTCTGATCCACTGCGTCGACCATCCAAGTGATCGAAAGTGATCGGATAGGACATCCAGTAGTTAGATGTGGGAATAACGGACTCTATGTCGCGCGCGTCTTTACGCGCGCGTTCATGCCTTCTGATGGGTGTACGAGTCACGTGGATCATGTTCACTGTTTTAACCTCTGGTGGGAATTTTTCTGTCCCCCAGTGTTCGGCTGGCGAGGTACGTCCTCGTCCTCGCTTGGTGTTTCCCTTCCCTTGTGTTCAGCATTTAATTTGTCGGCCTGCTTGAAGACCTAGCACTCTCTCTGCGTGTGGTTCGCAAGTTTGTCAATGGTGCCATGAATTTGGCATAGTCTGTCCAGGACTCCGTTCAGACCGGATTTGCTGCCTTTAGATGGCTTATTTTGCTGATTAGGTCGAGAGTCCCTGAATCCGGCATTAACCGTCGTGTTATCCGGGCTCTCTTCCTTGTTTTGGCGTTTGTTTTTATGACGCCGCGGCTTCCCGTTGCCATCCCTTATTTCGGATGTGCTGGGGTCGCTGGTGCCTTTACGGGCTAGCCAGCTATCTTCGCCCGCGCAAAAGCAGGTCATAAGGCTTGTTAGGGCTGCCATTGTCTTTGGCTTTTCTTGGCCGAGTTGTCTGGCGAGCCACTCATCGCGGATGCTGTGTTTGAATGCCGCTAAGGCTTCGGCATCCGGACAATCGACGATTTGATTCTTCTTAGTGAGGAATCTGTTCCAAAGCTTGCGGGCGGACTCTCCGGGATGTTGGATTATGTGACTTAAATCGTCAGCATCCGGAGGCCGGACTTAAGTCCCTTGAAAATTGGCCCTGAAAGCGTCCTCGAGTTCCTCCCAGCTCCCAATTGAATTTTTGGGGAGGCTTTTCAACCAGTGCCGAGCTGGTCCCTTCAGTTTGAGGGGGAGGTATTTGATGGCGTGAAGGTCGTCCCCACGAGCCATATGTATGTGCAGGATAAAGTCCTCGATCCAGACCCCTGGGTCTGTCGTTCCGTCGTATGCCTCTATGTTCACAGGTTTAAAGCCCTGTGGGAATTCGTGGTCCAGTACTTCATTAGTAAAGCACAGGGGGTGAGCAGTCCCTTTGTATTTGTACGTACTGTGGTATGTCGTCGGCTGTTGTTGTGTTCGGTGTTTATTCCGAACTGGTATTTGGTTGTCATAACTGTTTTGACGACCGTAGATGGACCTAGCTGCACCAGCTTTCTTATCCAGGTGCTCACGTAGATCGTGCGCGTCTTTGGTAGTTGCTTTATTGCGGTTATGAAGTGGTACGTCTTGTCTCCTCGTCGTGTTATTCTTTGGTGGAACGGCCTCGTCGTCGAATTCTGGCAGTAGCTTACGTTTTGGGTAGCTCTTTGTGTGGCGATCGTCGCCATATCTTTATTCAGTGTCTAGCACTTTGTTCCATCTGCGATTGAGCGTTTCCAGTGCGGCTTTAAGCCGTTGCTTCTGCCTCTTCAGACTTCTCGTTGTGGCCATAAGCTTTCTGTGGAGGTTCTCTCGTTCCACGCGTTCTTTCGGAATGATAAATGTGTCATCGTCCGGACTGTCTTCTTGTCCTAAGCCGGTTTGATGAACTCGTCCCTCTGGATCATTGTCTTCGGGCGTCTACTCCGAACTATGTTCGGCGTGACCTGGTTCGTCCTGCTCCATCGCTGGTTCCGTTTGGTCGTTGTTGCCTTCGGAGTTGACCGGAGTATCCATCCTTCTGGTGCTCTTGCTGATATTTTTACTGTTGCTGGATTTGGAACGGCGTCTACGCCGTCGCTTTGGTTTTTACCCAGGGGTTGTATTTTCCGGATTGTCACCGTCGTCTTCCTTGGGCGTATCCACCATGTATATGTCATGTGACGAGGCGGGAATCCGGTACCCCATAGATTCTGAGTCTTCTCCTGCATCTCGTCCATACCGTCGATGCCTTCGGAGTCGAAGTCAAGCACGTCGGCTAAATCATCAACCGTGGCTATGAAGTGGGTGGTGGGTGGGCAACGAATTTCTTCGTCGCCTGCTTCCCACTTGAGCCGGACATAGTTCGGCCCGGAATTCTCTGTCAGAGAGAGAATTTTTAATGAGTTTAGTATGTTGCCAAAGGGCGAGTGCTGGAAGATGTCCGCAGCGGTGAACTCCATTACCGGGGCCCAACCAGGCTTGGTGGGCTCGGGAGTGCGCGGACTGGGACCTACAACCGGATACGAATCTGGGGGCCCGGAGTCACAGGCTTCTTCAGAAGTGCGGCCTGAGTTCGGCTCCAACGCCGATGAGTATACGGCCTGTGGGGCGGGGTCCATCCCTTCGTCCCTAGGCAACACAGCCTGCTCCGGATTTGAGTCTGGGGCTACTGCAGGGGTGAAATCCTGAGTGTTGTCCCATAGTAGGTCCAGGCCATGCTCATCGTGACTGTCCGGTGCTCCTGGCGCGGGCTCGAGTCTGCTGAAGATCAAATCTCCGCGAATGTCCGCCGTGTAGTTCAAGTTCCTGAACCTGACCTGGTGACCAGGGGCGTAGCTGTCGATCTGCTCCAGATGGCCAAGCGAATTGGCCCGCAGTGTGAAGCCGCCGAACACGAGGATCTGTCCGGGGAGAAAAGTCTCGCCCTGGACTGTGTTGTTGATGATTGAAGGCGCCATCAAGCCCTGTTGCGACGACACAGAGGAACTCTCAATGAAAGCACCAATGTCGGTGTCAAAACCAGCGGATCTCGGGTAGGGGGTCCCGATCTGTGCGTCAAGGCTGATGGTAATAGGAAGCAAGGGACACAGATGTTTACCCAGGTTCGGGCCCTCTCGATGGAGGTAAAACCCTACTTCCTGCTTGATTAATATTGATGATATGGGTAGTAAAAGAGTAGATCTACCACGAGATCGTAGAGGCTAAACCCTAAGAGCTATCCTATGATGGTATGATTGCAATTGTGATCGGCCTTCTGAGAACCAACCTCTCCGGTTTATATAGACACCGGAGAGGGCTAGGGTTTACATGGAGTCGGTTACAAGGAAGGAAATATAATATCCGGATCGCCAAGCTTGCCTTCCATGCAAAGGAGAGTCCCATCCAGACACGGGCCGAAGTCTTGAGTCTTGTATCTTCACGCTTCAATAGTCCGGACATTGTACATAGTACGGCTGTCCGAATACCCCCTAATCCAGGACTCCCTCAACGACTAGTTGGCTAGTTAAACGCTCGACGTGGCACCTCTAGTGTTGCATTAGATTAGGTCACTACTATTGGGCCCACCTGTCAGCGTGTATAAGAATGAAAACAAACGGTAAAAAAATATTGGAAATTTTTTCGAAGTCATGACGGCGGGCACAACGAACAAGGTGGCCTTGTATTGGTATGTTGAGCCGTGTGTTTGAACACACAGGAGCTGGTGTGGTGATTATAGACACACGCACGCATGCACACGAACTGCATGCACACAACACTCACACGAACACACGCAGCCACACACACACGCAACACTCACACGTACACACATAGCCACGCACGCATGCAACACTCACATGCACAGACGCACGCATGCATGCATGCACACACCACATGACCAACACACACTCTCACTCTCAAGTGCTCAACCTACATGTGCATTCACACATATCAGGCCTTGACAGACACATACACAACCAGGTGGTTCCCGCGCACGGGTTAGAGTCTTGTCGTGCCTGCGTAAATTTGTGTTTATCTGACCATTTTCCTATGCGCACTGACAGGTGGGACCCACAAGGAACATGGTCAATTTAATTAGTCAACATAGTGCCACACAGACTATTTGGCTGGTCAACAGAGTGCAATCCGATGCTGAACGGTGAGGAAGTGACCGTATAATCATCGCAAAACATATATAGTAACCGTAATGAGCGTATTTTGATGTCGGGTGACCGTATTACGTTTTTCGCTTGAAATACACAGATCGCCCATGTATTTATGTATTCTCTCGCTCTATCTGTGGAGGCGAGTAGGCCAACGTGCCAGTGCCTAAATTGGCGCATGCCACCCCATTATTGTTGTATTGGTTTCGTAAGAGCGAACAAGGATTCATGTCTACTGTACAAACTATAGGTATGAGTTACAAATGCTATGAAGACGAATACAAATATTTGAATCCACTTTATGCCCAATTTGTCTCTGTAGGCCCTCCAAAAGTACATCTCTACACGTTCTCGCATGTTACATCTAACAACAATGCAATACAACCCTACTACTACACTCTAACACAATAAATCATATGTGTTTTTAGTTTTACTAGATCTCATATTGTTACTTAATTATTCAGTTTTCATACATTAAATTTGCCTTTGAAATGTATGGCTAGTATCATCTACCGTGCGGGAAAAATCCCTCCCTTGTCGGTTTAATCGGGTTTCATCGATGGATCGTGCGAAACAACAAAACTATAGTAGTACTACAGTACAAGTAACAATTCACTAGGCAGCTGTGTCATGTACTCCTCCATCGTAAGAGTGGAGTGCTCGCTTTCATAAATGTTCTAGTCCCTTTCGCCGACATGTGGGACATCAAGCAACCGGGTCCACATGACATACCGATATAACAGTGCAGAGCAGCAGGGGTGAAGCACCCCAGTCATGGCGCCGGTGTAGTAATGAGCAATGAGGCGTCAAATCACAAAGCCGCACCTTTCCCACAGTTAAGTTGGAGGGACAAAGTAATCTACACTCCTATAAAAGGCTCAGTTTGTGATGATGGTGTGTTTGCAATCCGCCGTTTCTGACCGTTAGATCTGCATCTAATGGCAGTGATGTAAGTTGTGGCATTTTTGCAACAATTCCCACTTCTCTGCTCTAGTTTACACAAAACCCCTTTGTATCTTGAAACCAACCACATTCCTCCCTTACCTCATCAAAACAGCTCAAAGAATATATTTCTAGTGAAACATAAGATATTTTTAGTGATATGTATATCAAAACTAAACTGTTTTCTTTCATTGCTATAGTGATATTTCTCTTGCATCGTCACAATGAACATTTGTTGTACTTGTCTAGGCCGGATGCTCGCAACGCGATGACCTGAGTTCGAATTATGTCCTAAAGTTTAGTTTTTATTTTTTTAAAATATATACTTCTTTCGCTAGTGTACTGACAGTGGAACCCACAGAGTACTTAGAATAAAATATTAAGGATGGATTTGTTTCTTTTTAACTTTTTGTACGAATCTGCAGCCAGCCCGCAAGTCATTTACACGCTGTACTAGTAGTGGAACCCACAGAGTAATTAAAATACAAGATTTCTCGGTTTGCATGCGGGTTTAACTGGGGTGTTTGACGGAGGCGAGGAGGCGTGTTCAGCCGGTCGTGCAGCGGGCAGCACAGTACTATTCAATTTGACAGCAGGCGGCGCAGTTCCCGATACGGCTTTACTGCAGACGAGGGAGACGGTAGCGGTTCCCAAAATATTGAACGACCAATGGTGCATGCTCCTTCAATTAGCATCGTGAATGCATGAGGGAAGTAATGAGAGGAGGACCGGGAAAAGAGGTAGCACGATGTGAATGCAACGTAGTTTGCGCTCATATAAAGGCGCCCCTCCATTCCAATGCATCTACCACATCGTACGCACCTAAGCACCTACACTAAGCACAAAAGTTTGCTTGCGTACGCTTATTCTCTATGCCTGAGTATGTTTAGTCTATGTTTACTTATGTCTAAATGTGGGATATGGATGCAATCAGTTCGGTTGATGGAATCTACCTCTGTCCTGGATTATTTGTTCCCTTTGTAATTTGTGTTAAATTTTGACCAAAGATTTCACTAACAAAATTTTAGTGCAGGTCAGCAAAAATTATATCGTTGGATTCATATTTGAACATAGTGTTCAATGATATAATTTTTGGTGACATGCATCAACATTTATTAGTTAAATCTTTGGCCAAAATTTGGCACAAATAACAAAAGGGACCTATAAACCAGGACAGAGGTATTACTAGGGATGGCACCCGCAGGGTTTGGGTACGGGTGGAGCCACCCCATACCCTTACCCATCCCCGTTGAGCTTACCCATCACCCTTACCCATACCCATCAATGGGTATAATTTTTTCCCATGCCCGTTACCCGACAGGGTACATGGGTACCCATGGGTAAAATTACCCATGTTTGCAAAGCATCAGTTTGAACTACTCATAGTCATAAAAACAACATACAATTTTAATCTATAAACAACAATAGATTATAACAACAACAACAACAACAACAACAACAACCACAACAACAACAACAACAACAACAACAACACAACTTTTGAACAACAACACATCATAAACGACATCATATTTAATAAAAAACATCACTTTCTCGTAAATAGCAACACATCAAAACATCATCACACAGTCGTATATTTTGAGTTCACAAATTCATGACAAAGTGTAGAGATAATTTTGAGTTCATATAGATTTTATATGGGTACATGGGTATGTGGGTATGGGTTACATGATCCCATACCCATACCCACTCTACCCGATGGGTTTAACATTTCCTTATTCATATACCCATGGATAATTTTTTGTCCCATACCCTTACCATAATAGGGTTTTTACCCGCAGGGTACATGAGTAATGGGTACCCATTGCCATCCCTAGGTATTACGTCAATCACACACGGTTCCCAAATTGCAACTGTGTGCGATGACATTCATTTTCCCAGTTATGTCAAGCACACACGGTTGGCTCTAGAAAAATGTTGCCTTTGAAACTCCTTGTGGGACAGAAAACGCTCACCAGCCTATTCAAAAAAAGAAAAAAAGAAAAACATCACCATCCCCACGTCACAAAAACCCTCACCCCACCGGCCACCCCCTCCGGTCCCCATTCACACCTGCACAAGCTCCTCCATGACTCTGCATGGCACTGCGTATCACTGCGGCAACCACTTAGATCGATGCATGTCTTTGTCGCCAGGCTGCGTCAAACCCCCTCCGCATTTCGCCACTTCCGCTTGCCACTGCCTATCATCATCGACTTTCCCGACGCTGCTCGCGGTTGACCGAGCTCCGCCCAATTGGGGAATCCATGGTATTGAGGGTTTTTTCTCATGTATAACAATGTAACTAATTTATTGAGATGTTCCCTCATTTCTTATCCCAGTTCATGTGCCTCCTTTAATCACCTGGCCAAAATTGCCATGAATTCATTTTTATTCGAGCTAACTTGAGGGTTTTCTTTCATTCATAGAGTGTACAGTGCACGGACACATTAGGACTTTGCGGCCTCAGCCAGGCACCCATGGAGTTCCATCTCACCATACCAGATGACTTCAGGATGCGCATGATATGTTCAATCTCACCCTACATCGGTTGGCAGGGCCTACTTTCCTGAACATGTACTATATATTGCTACATCAGGATAAAAGGTGCTATATGCAGCATATACGTCAAAGGGGATTTCTTTTCCTCTTATTTCTATATTAGGGAAATTAATGATGTATTGTTCTTTTGATTACTCTCATATTCCCATGACATCATGGTTGCACTATCAGTTTAATTATAGTTTTTTGTCCTTTGATTTCAACTGCTGTATTGTTCTTTCAATTTCGCCCATATTTGCATTTTACCATATTCTTTAACAATACTACCATTTTCTGTAGCATATGCAGTACACAACCTTGCCCTTTAGATAACTCAAGACTGCAGGGATGTCATACTAAACACAAACCATGGATTTACAATCGTTGCTACTGTAAGACTTGATGAACGTGGTGACTCCTATTTTGGCACGGGCCTTTGGACAGAAGTTTCTAAGTTTTATGTATCGAAAGCTGGCACTAAAATTGCACTGCACATAAAAGAGCATGGTCATGAGATATATGCTAACTTCCCCAATGATATCATCCATCCAGACTTTGTTCCAAGTAAGTGTTCTTTTCAAGTATCTGCACGTTGACTTACCCAACAATATCAAAGGAATTCCGTAGTATTTAGGCAACCAATTGTTTTTCCATTTTCTTACTATATTCCTACATACTAACTTCTAGTTACCAATACACTTTTATTTTGCCCTCTCTTAACTAAATGTTGGCATACTCCCACTTCTATCAGAAAGCGCCGCTGACAAGGAAACTCCGAAGGTGGAGAACGAGGCTGCCAACAAGTGGAGGTGGGTTGAGAAAGAACCGCAAGTGACTCTTGCGGGCCTAGACTTCATCAGCAGCCTCCTCGATGATATGTTGATAGTCATCATCTCCCTCCTCCCAATCAAATATGTGGCGAGGACAACCGTCCTTTCCCAATGGTGGCGCCCCCTATGCCACTCCACCCCTCTCGACCTCATCGACGCACATGAGCTCTGCCATGGCTATCACAAAAGCTTGGATGCGTTCTCCCAGATCCTCGCGAGTCACCTTGGCCCAATCAAAGGTCTTATCACGGGCAAGTTCCGTTCCAACGGCAAGGACCGAGCCAATCTTGACGAGTGGTTCCGATCCCCCACCCTAGATCAGCTCGAGGAGCTCAGTTTTAATGATGGGCATATGCGCTCGCTGCCAATGTCCCGCCCTGGCTCGAGCCCACGCTATGCCTCGCCAAGTTCATGAACTGTCATCCCCCTTAATGACGCATCCACTCTTTTTATACCACGACCGAAGCAGCTCGATCTCCTCGCGTCTGCATCCCAAAGGATGACATGGAGCGCCTGCTCCGTGGTTGTACTGCACTCGAGTACCTTCGTATTCAGGCGATCAATGGGTTGACTAGCTTCCACATCACCTCTATGACTGTACGGACTATTTATGTGTGTTGCCGGTGCTGCAATAAGAGATCACAAAAGGTGCACCACAATATGGTCATTGAGGACACACCTTCACTTGAGAGATTACTTGTAGTTGATCAACAAGGTCCAACAAGAATCAATGTCATTTCTGCGCCGAAATTGACAGTGGTGGGCTACTCGTCTGTCAAATACTCTGAACTTGTTATTGGATCCACACCCTTTTAGGTACAACAGTCGCCTTCTATCTCTCCTTAATATCAACATTATTTCTAATTTTGAAAATGTATGTTGGTCTGTCATCCAGAAAATGATTCCGACAAGCTTGACCCTGAATCTGCACACAGTGAAGGTCTGGGCACTAGAATCTATTGTCCCCAACCTGCACAAAGTTGTCAGTTTCCTGAGATGCTTTTTGTGTCTGGAGAGGCTGTATATAAAGTGATGTTCCTTTCCTATTAAATGTTAACCATAAGGGAGTTCAATTTTTGGCACCTTTTCCCAAGTTTATAATGACAATGTACTACGATTCCCCACCCCCATATTCGTTGCTTGATTCATATTGTTACAATCCATAAGCATCTCTCCTTGGGTTCATATGTACTAGTTTTCTTAGGGAATTTTTCATCCACTCCAACCTCTTTTGAAGAAGGCTACATTTTTCTAGATTGTAATCAAATGCCCATGTTAGTCTTGTCAGATGGAACATGGCACGTTTGTGCATTTTACAAATCCCGCAAACCAAATAGGCATGTAGTAGTGTTGAAAACTGCATGTAGGCACTAACACATTCTCTTCTTTTGCAGATAATATTAGGCCCGATGGTGGATAATGTGTTAGAGTATAACAATCACATTGAGTGCCTAGATCTGCATCTCTCAGAAATTACTCTGAAACTCATATCGATTGATCTTACCGGAGATTATATTCGCCAGGTTCTTTGTTGTCAGGGTAAGGGTGCTGAAGGTAATGAGGTTTGCCCTGCACTTATTTTGCAAAAATGAATGGTTTGTTGGTCAGCACCGCGACTGTGCTAGAATGGAAAAGGCTCAAAAAAAGTTGAATTTCATTTTGGAACTTCAGATGAAAGAGTAATCAAAAGTCATCGTGTCAACCCCATTCATGACTAGTCAGTGCCCCCTTGCACCACCTCTTCACCCTATAAATTCCCAAATATTCTAGAAACCCTAGAGAGTGGACGAAACATAATTCCAGCCAATGGAAGTTCCAGAACCACGAGATCCAATCTAACACCATCATGGAGGGGTCCATAATCCTCATTGGTGCCTCTTCGATAATGCGTGAGTATTCCACCATAGACCTACGGGTCCGTAGGTAATAGTTAGATGGCTTCCTCTCTTTCTTTTGATTCTCAATACAATGGTCTCTTGGAGATCGATTTGATGTAACTCTTTTTGCGGTGTGTTTGTTTGGATCCAATGAATTTTGAGTTTATTGTGACACCCGGGCTCAGAGAAAACGGAACACCCCGTATTCCAGCCCAGAGATCGAGGTGAAGTCTTCTAGAAGACGACACTTCTTAGCATAGAACAAACCAACTTTCTATTACAACCTGAATACGAATACAAGGTATCCGATATTACAAGGAATAATACCGGCACGGCGACACTACGCCAACCACAGTTGCTCTATGCAAGCAGCATAACAACTCGAGGCAGCGGAACCTCAACTGGCAGCGGAACAACTATTGGAAACAAAACAACGAACGACAATGATGGACTCCAATCCGCAGGGACTATGGCCGGAATGTTTATCCTAGCTTGTGAACACAGGAACCACACCAAACAAGCAAGCAATCCAGGCATGACCTGCAAACTGGCATGACATGCTAGGTCAGTACATTGAATGTACTTGCAAGCTCACAATAGCCAAAAGCAGTCAAGACAAACAACAACATGGCATTAGCAGGTTAAATCAATCATGAACATGATACTAGCAGAACAATATGGCATGCATAACTGAAAAATAAACAATTTTAGCATGACGCGATCATATGAACATGATGATAGTACATGCAACAGGTTAACATCGTCATGCACCAACTTACTCTGCTCGGGTTACCTCATAACCACAACATGCATTACTTACCACCACGGACATCACACGATCATCTCAGGATCAAATCAAGCTTGGTATAACAATACCGTAGTAATCATTACATGACCACAGCGAGCTTGACCTTTACCCGTGATTCTTGCATAACACCACAAATATCCAACAACTCGGTATCCTCGATACCACGGTGATCCTCTCACGATCACATAAAGATCAACCAACTTCTTTCATCATCGAACTAGGGTTGTTATTAAGCACATCATTATTATTACTGTTGACCCATAGTGTGACCGACTTCGAACTGGGCCCTTATCCGCGGGCGCGCCTATCGATAGATTTCACAAACACACACTCTGCAGGGGTTACCACACTGTACCCACACCACGGAACCCATGGCCTCACACTCCCATTCGGGTGGACCAACGACGTTCCGACCAAAGTGCTCTATTTCCCATGACACTCTCCTGGACACTCCTACCAACTCCCCTCTAGGCTAAGTCATGGGTGGGCCCATGCCTACCAAAGGCATCAACGGCCACCGTCATGGGAAAACAAATGGTCCCAAACGGGGACATGAGCTCAAAACCAAACATGGGCACACAAGGCTTATGCCGTCCTACCCGGCCAAGGTAGCGCCCGCGTATAACCTTCCCTCGTTGGCAGCACCAGCGAGAGGCATGACAATAGACCTAGTTAGGACCTTCCCACAAAGGCAAATGTGGTTGCACTGGTCAGCTCGATTCAGTGGCACCATGACCCAGCCAATAGTTCAAGTTCCATTAAGTCCGGTTAAACTTGAATGTAATAAGTTGAGTCATATTAAAAATAACATGATGCAACTACAATACATGAGCATAATACCAACATGAGCATGGGTGTGCAACCATGATAAATCATTGAGTATAACAACAATGAAGCATATATCCGACTAAGATTGGCATGCTGACGAGCATGAATAACACCAACATAACTCTATCATAAGCATAGCATGACCACTAGCATCATAAAGAAATACCATGCAAGAACATAACGACAATATTACCAGGTGAGCATAAACCAGCAAGATGCAATGAAATATACATATCAACGGTACTCGGTAATAGACGATAGTCATGCACCGAAGAACATAACCAACACCAACATGAACTACTAGCAAGCATGAACATATGAAAGTAATACTAGCAAGTAGATCATGATAACCGAGTGCAAGAAAACATAGCATAATGGTAACCATCGATCCATACGCATAACCAAAATAACGACAGCAGTAGCAAAACAAATAGACAGTTATTAAAGATTCAAGTTGAAAACCAATGCTACTGCATGGCTATCATGCAAATGGTGGTTGTGGCTTGCCTGGGGGTGACGGAGACTCCGGGAAAAAGTGCGGTGAAGCCGTGAAAACGAAACCCCAGACGGTTCTTTCTCGAAGGGGCTGATTAGAGGCAAAGCCAAAATGGTCATTTTCACTGTGGGATCACCTAGTGAAAATGTTACCAATAGAAAGAGCTTGACGAGACGAAGAACGTGAGTGGTGGTTTCACCTCCATCGGATCTACGGTTGAAAAGTTGTGAGGGGTTGAAGTAGAAGGACCAATCTGTGAATATTTTCATCACCAACGGGTCCCTGGGAGGAAAAACAGAAGGCGTATTGCGGGAAATACGTTTTCAGAATAATGAAAGCGTACTTTAGGCTCCAGTAGAAAGGAATACACTTTCCGGTGAGGAAAACATATAATGTTAAAAGGGAGGAAGAATTCGCTTTCTGGAAACTGCACACGCGCTCACCGAACACGTGTCCACTTGACACGTCAACGAGGGCGCGTGGGACACTAACAGGCCAGGCCCAGGGGACAGTGGGGCCCGAAGCGGTCGTCTTCTTCCTCCTCATGCTCATGTTCGCTCGTGAACAGAGCAGCGGCAGGGGAGGGAGGGTGATGAGGGGGCCGGCCGGCTTAGCCATCCCCGGCCAGGGCGAGGCCACCGGTGGGGGCGGCGGGGCCTGGAGCGTCCGTTCCCGTGATCGGCCGGTGCTGGGGATGGGAGGTGGTGCGGAGATGGGAGGGGGTAGGAGGAGGACAGAGGCGGACGGGGTGGAGGTGGTGATCGGCGATGAGGGCAACTCCGGCGAGGCTGATGGGTTGGGGCGGTCCGCGGGAGCACAAGGAGGCCTATGGTGGAGTCGGGAAGGCGAGGGAGTGGCTAGGGCGGCCGGACAGAGCAGAGGTCTAACGGCAGAGGCGACGGCCGTGCATGGGGCACGCCGCCAGGATGGACTCCGGCGAGGGGCAAGTGGGTGGGGGCGAACCACGGTGATGAGAGGAACACGGTGGACAACTTGGGAGGAGGAGAGGAGGCTTGTGGTGCTCGGGAGAGCTCGGACTCCAACGAACACCGAA
This sequence comes from Triticum dicoccoides, assembly GCF_002162155.2. NCBI lineage: Eukaryota > Viridiplantae > Streptophyta > Magnoliopsida > Poales > Poaceae > Triticum > Triticum dicoccoides. Next base: position 408,576,973 of record NC_041391.1, on the reverse strand, counting down.
AGCAAACGGCAAAGAATGGTGAGATGTCACTGCTCCGGTGACCAAATGAGGCGAGGGAGGGGATTGGGAGCTGCGGGAGGACTCGAGGGTCTCTTATATAGGCACGGGGGAGGCTTCTCGAGCTCGCGGACGAGCTCCAACTAAGCTCCAATGGTGGACAGGGGAAGCTAGCATCATGGGCACGGCAACGGCGACCACATCGCAGCATCTCAGGGCGGGGCAGCGATGCAGTCGAGCACGGGCAAGCTACTAGACAAGCTTTGGCGTCGAGACGAGGAGTGAAACAACGGGAACCAGGGCGACAACTTGCTAGAGCACGGGTTTTGGCTGATGCACCCCGTGGTCATCGGGTGTGCTGGCATACGCGACGCGTTCTGGCAGAAGGGACCATGTCCAGTGCATTTACCTTAGTGCCCCGAGTCTAAACGAAGCAACAAGTCGGTTCAGGGCAAAGAAGTGATTTGCAGGAGGAGCCAAAAGATTTTGGGAGCAAGGTGTTTGTGCTGTCCAGAGAGGACACAAACTTGGCAACGAAGGAACTTATTTGTCTGGTGCTTATCACACACTAAGGTGACTTTGATTACGAAAAATTAGCTTAAGAGGAGGAGCTTAGGGGGTGGTTGCTGTAGAAAGTGGCAAAATGGCCAGAAATGGAGATGATGAAGTTTCACTCACATGAAGAGGCAAGTTGAGATGAAATTGGGCATGGCCTAATGATTTGAGGATATCAAGATGCTCAAAAAGTTTCATGCCATTTGGATGAACCAAAATAGCAATTCCTTCACAAAGCATCTCTCCTGAACAGAAACTTGGAAAATTGCACAGGGCAAATGGCTAGATGAAATGGGCCAAATATTGGTGGAGAGAGTTGATATGGATAGGAAATGTCCTGAAAAATTTACAGCTTAAATGAAGCAATATAAATAGGGTTGCTTCACAAACTGAAAATCTGACTAGAAACCCTGATTTGTAGCTGGGCTCACATAGAAAGGTTACATGAGCTCAAATTTGGTGGAGTGTAATGATTCGATCATATGAAGGACCTTGAAAAATTTCAACTCATTTGGATATGCCTAGCTAGTACTTCCTTCACAATTTCTTCCCTCAGACATGAACTTTGAAAAATTGCTCAGGAATATTTACTAAGCAAATGAAGTTAAATTTTGGCACAGGGCAATGATATGGACAGGAAAAGATGTCCAAAAAGTTTGGGGTCAATTGGGCAAAGATAAATAGCACTTGCTTTGCAAAGTGCCATTTAGGGCAGAATAGGAAAAAAATATATTGGAGGATGATTTTTGAACATAGCAATGAAAAGTTTTGCCATATTTGAAAAAGATAGGACCCAAACAATTTATGAGAATTATTTGGGAATTTTTGGAGTGACAGAAATATAGGTCGCTTCACAACCTAGGGAAAAAAGGACAACTCCTTTAATGGAAAAAGGATTATTCCCAATAAATGAGTATTCGGATTTGGGATAGGATGGAAATGACATGATCTAGGGATGGTTTTGGAGATGACAAGCAACTAGAGGACCTAGGAAGACATGACCTTCCCAAGTTTCAGAACCACATAGCCAGAGAAAAGCAATTCAAATCAATAAATTCAAGAAAATCAAAGGAAAAAGAAAAGAGAAAAATCCAGGGTGTTACAAACCTTCCCCCCTTAAGGAGATCTCGTCCTCGAGATTTGGTTGCTCAGGGATAAATAATTTTTCTGACTTGAAGAAACCATCCAACTCGGGTTTCTTTTATTCATTCTCGTAGAATATTCCCACTGAATTGGATCTGACTGACTGTCTTGATTTGGGGTGGTTTGCTTCACCATATCTGACATTCTGACAGGACTTACCTCATATGTTCCGGTTCATACTGACTCAATTTTTTTCCTCCACATCTGCTGGCTTATCTGAGGTCCGAAAGATTATCATTACTGACATAGGTGTCCTTCTCGATATTAATCCTTGCTGGAGATGTTATTCCGATATCGAGTACCGAGAATATTCCATGGAGTTGGGAACACATCATCCCGTGGAACTAGGAATCTCTTATATCTAGATATCAGACTGCTTGAACATATGCATACCTTCTGGGTTCAAAATAGTGATAGGAATCATACTTGTCTTTCTGATGGATTCTGACTTCTTGCAGACGTTTCTGACTTATCTTGATTGGCTTTACTATCCAACCTGTACCAAAAGTTTGACTGTCGCTTGACGTGACTGATAGAAACGTGCATCATCTCCTGATGATCACATTTGCAGACTTGACTGGCGGTGATCTAGGCAAAGAATCCCATTCATGGCAGGCTATTCTATAATTTCATCCCATATGCGAGAGATAACGATCCTAAAAGTATGTGTTCTCACACTGATTATTCATTTTGCCAGTATATCCATGGGGATAACAGTCTGCGTGATGCTCCAGCACAGTTGCGGAGGTCACTAAATTGAGCCAGACTTGACAGACTCGGGTGTTCAATGCTGTCAGTTCTGAGCATACTTGGACTAAGCTAGTTGCCTTGATATGAGGTCCTTACCGCAATGAAGTAGACCTCTCAGGCATATGTTCACTTGGTATTTGATATGAAATATCAGACTGTCTTGGGCATACATTCCATATTTTTCACAGAATAACCGGCATACCTGAATTATCGGTCTTGCTCTTTCATTATTATTGTCTTTACCTGGATCCTTAACTGAAATAGTGGGGCCTTATATATCCTTGATTGTTTTCGCGGCCCTGCATACTGTCATGTGTAATACCTTGCAACCATACCTTGGTCTTGTTCATGTCTCCAGTCTCAGTATATTTATCCGGCTCACGTGTGCTTAACCATATCTCAATACTACTATTGGTTATACCAGATAGCGACCGGATTAATAGCATCACTTTGTCGGATGCGCGAGTCTAATCTCGAGAATTACTGCAAAGATTACTGCCTCAATGTTGTCTTTCTTCCAGACTTGTTGATTCTTGCATCACCTACTGGTTTTCCTTCACTTACATATCCAGTGAGGTTGTCGGATGCGTATCGTGAATTCTTCCTTGTGGAGAGACTTGCATGAACTCGACAGCATACTCATTGTATGAAGAAATATCTGATTCTAGAGATATACCTTTGTTCTGACTCATTCTTGTTTCTGGCTTAACTGTTGCAGATTTGACACTTGGAAAACACTGCCATATCCTGACAATCCATTGTTTATTTTCTTGTACCAGTGCCATACTAAAGAAGACTAGGGAGCTTGCTTTGTAATCCATCGGGGTATCGTGCTGCGGAAGACGAGATAGCTTGTGCTCGAAGCTTTCTACGGATATCTTGCTGAGGATGGCAGGGTACCGTACCTCCTAAGCTTCCCCTTAAAGACTTACTAGGGAAGACTTGGCACCTTATCACTACAAAAAAATACACTTTCGTGATGATACATGTTTGTCACAGTAGGTCACATTTTATGTCATGCATGTACATCCATGACGATTTTATGACAGAATCAAGATAGTCATACCTGTGCTATCATAGAAGTGTTCCATGAGATTACCAAAATTATCATCATGGAAGTGTCCACTTCCATGACGATAAATCGCGTGTCATAGAAGTGCTTTCGTCAAGGGTGATCGACACGTGGCATCCACCGTAACGGCTTACCGCTAAGCTATCGGGTCCGATTTTGGATCCGATAACCCGTTAATAGCCCCGACCAATGGGGATTTTCCATGTGTAAAATCATCATTAGCTGGAGGAAACACGTGTCGGCTCACCGTTGGGACAGATATCATCCACTCATTGGACCGAAGGCGCCTATGATACGTCGACACGTGGCACGGCCCAACAGAGGCCCATTCCAGTGAAAAGGCCGACCGTTTGACTTGGTCAAAAGGTGGCGGGCCAGCCCACGGAAAGCCTGTTAGCGGCCTGTTCGCATATAGCCCATTTACAGCCCGCTAACCCAGGGCCCGTTACGACCTATTCGAATTAGACCCAGTAGCATCATCTGGGCTGTCCAATATGATTCAACCCGTTTTAACTTCTAGCCCATGTATGGCCCATGATGTCTTTCGGCCCATATGAGGCCCTTTGTAACTCTTGGAACATTAACGGTCCGTGGTGAAACTGGCCTATAATGAACAATGTATCACTTTATACCCATTAACGACCCATTATTCCATTGGGCCATTTCCAGCCCATGTTATCTTTTGGCCTTCTGAGGGCCCATTTATTCTTGGGCTCATTTCCAACATTCAGTTACTTACGGCCCGTTACTATCATTTTCTGCTTGTGGGCCAAATTCAGCCCATGGTTATAGTCGGCCCGTTTGTGGTCCGTTAATACGTTGGGCCGTTTTCATAGTGTCATCAAATATGGCCGATTAACGACGGCCCGTTATGGTCGGCCCATGAACGGAAGATTACAACTCTAGCCTTTTTACAACCATAATGTGGTCTGTTATTGGACCATGTTTGGCCAATCGATCATACGGCCTGTATAAGGCCCTTTGATGATACGGCTCGTAGAAGGCCCATTGTGTCTACGGCCCGTAGAAGGCACATTGTCTCTATGCCCCGTAGAAGGGCCATTGTTTCTACGTTGTGTAGAAGGCCCATTGTTTCTACGGCCCGTAGGAGGCCCAGTGTCACTACAGTAAATATGTAGCCTATGGTTATTGTGGCCTAGTTTTAAAAAATAGGTTACTGCGGCCACTAGCAAACTACGGAAAAAGAACTGCACTCACTACAAGCAAACAAATAAACAAGACAAGAAGGAAATAAATAAGCAAGCAACTTACGCTAGGCTATCACGGCTATTACACATATTACATCCACTGGGCATGAAAGTTCGCCACCAGTGCAAATAAACGTGTCCACAAAAGAATATACAAAACTGAGAGCACTTCAAAAGGCACTAGGCCTGGCATGGACAGGTGCCACAAGCAGCCGAACAAGCTGATGAGACCCTAGTTGTGTCAACGATAGATGCTTCATCCCTAGCTGTATGGCACCATAGTGCACAAGGCAGTCCTCTAACATCTTCATTACATCTTTGACTTCAAGTCAAAGCTGAGCTGAAGCAAGCCTTTCCGCTTTAAGTTGGGACTGAAGAAGTCAAACTAATTGAGGCAGCGACTGCACAGAGGTTGTCTCACACCTGCCGGTGAGTAGCTTCAACTCACTTTCTTCATCAAGACAGGATCTTGGGGTCATCTCGCTGTCCTCAAGATGGTTTGGCTCACTATCTTCCCTAATGTTCTGCCTGGCATAAGAGTTACGACTCTGAAAGAGAAACAAGGAGACATGTAACAGGTTTCACAATTATATAAGCAAATAAATGGATCTGTTTTGCATAAGGAACATGTTTTACAACTACAATTTAAAAATGGTAGTCGTTGCAAACATCCAATAAGATGTAAACAGCAAAGTAAACAGTAGTGGAGGAAATGATGCCTATCCAAATCAATACTAGAACAAAGTTTGAAGGCTTGAGAAGAATGAACTTACATTACATGTTAACACAGGCTGGACAAAGCCCTTCTCCATGTTGATGGAAGGATAATTCAATAAATTCCCCAAAGAAAATTCTTTATAAGCGTTGCCATTATTCTACATTTTTCAAAGAGTAAATATAGATCAAATAATATTGGAAGAAACGGAGGATAATGAAGCTCAGGTTCAGACTGATGATACATAATCAAATAGCAATTAATTAAGTACAATGTTACAAGGCAAAAGGGCAAGAGGTACTGACAAGCGCAATGCAGAGCCCAGTATTGTTGTGAGATCGTATGATCCTTTGAGCAAAGAGATTCATCTGAAATTAGTTTTCATACAAGAGAGAAGGTAAGGCACATGCAGAAATTTAGGAGTTGAAATTTTGAATTGATATCATAGACAGTACCTGATGCTGGGCTCTCAATAGTTCTAATAGGGGTTTGGCCACTGGAGTAGGGGTAGAGTGTGGTACAGTTGGGCCTGTGTTTTCTATGGCTGCTGATATATCTGATTTAAGAGGTATCACTACCTTTTCCAAATACCTAGTTTGTACTCCTTAAGGATCTGCACTCACCCTCTTCCTATTGGACATCTATTACGAAAGAACAACATTTGACTGGAAAAACATAGTATGACGACACATGGAATAGGTACAGAAAATGGATAGGTATGGCATATACTCCTATATGATGCTTAAACTAAGAAGATGGTGTAACAAAGTAGAAGTAATGTAAGAGGTCAGATGCAAAATATGTTCGACTAATACAAACTTGCCAAGTTAAAGCAAGCACCTTGATGGGTGAATAAGATAGTCCATCCTCCACGATGCCAAGTTTGTTAGCCAGTGGATTGTTCCACAATATTCCTCTCGTGCACCCATTCTCATATTCATTTTGATAATGTTCAATACCTAACATGCATGAAAACACAAAACAAGTGAGATTATCTTTGTAATGCAGAAGTGATTCTAATCCAATACTGCCTCCCTGTAAACCTCTTTGTGCTATCTCTGCAATTCTTCTAAGAGATGACATGCATGTCGTAATTTGGTGTGTGCATTAATATAATGTGGCCTACTACTCAAAATATGAGAGCTCCAGAAGTGATGACACTTCGCAGATGATAGCTTCCACTTATAGTAATGAAGAACAAGTCGACCTGACCTGACAGATTCAAAATATACTAAGGGAGAACAACTCGACCTAACCAGTCAACCGCAAGAGAAGAGGATCATCTTAAAGAAGAGCAGAAGAACAGGCAAATTGAAGATATTACAAGTCTTTCTCTACAATGTTGGTTGGCCACCCATGATGAACCAGAGTGCACAGAGAAATACTATTCATTCCGGTCTCTCCATATGTGGCTCACATGCATTCCAAAATTAAAGTACGAACATTTAGCTGACAAATTAAACATCTCTCAGTTTTACTAATATCAGCATATAATATCAGACTTGAATTTGTACAACTAAGCTTGTTTAGCTCGATGGGTGGAGCAGTTCTATTATGACACGAACCACGTAGGCTGATCGTGGTCATCATAAAATGGGGGAACTGTAAGCATGATGAGTATAGTGTTGACCGTGGAAATGGGATGGCAGATCTGAAGCTGCAAACCGCGCAAAGGGTAGTTAGCAACCGATGTTTGCTTTGAAATAACAACAAAGATTTGGTATGGATAAGAAAGTACAGTCAACAAGTGACAATGAAATGCAATTCTGCTGTCTCTCTATATGTCGCAACATGCATTTGGAAACTCAAGTGGGACCTTTAGCTAACCAATTAAATGTGTCTATTAACTAATATCAGTATCATATCACAATCATATTTGAACAACTAAGCTTTGGAATTTTGAGTGTTGTGTTGTTTAGCTTGAGGGTGGAGTAATGCTAGTATGACATAAAGCACCTACGCAGATCATAGTAGAGTAGATAAAAGGGGAATACCCTAAGCATCAAGAGTAAAATTAGGAAAGTGGAACTAGCTGGATCAGTGGGTGGCGCACATACTTTTCGAAATGAATATAGGAACATCAAGTGACCAATTAAACATTCTCTATTTTAGTGATCTGAGCATCATATCAGATTCGTATTTCAAAACGTAAGCTTTGGATTGAGGTCTTGAGGAGCAGTGCTAGCACGACACTATGACAGCCTGGTTTTTGCCCTCTTTTCTTTGCCTAATTCCCAGTTGGTTTGAATTTCAAATTTGGAGTTTGAATCTTTTCATATGGACTTAACCACTTGGGTACCCCTTGGATTTCACCAAATTGTCCCATTTCCCTCTCTAACCATCATTCCCTCTCTGGTTCAACTTAAAATAATATTTGGAATATTTTTCTTAAATGAAAAATATTCATTTCCCTCTCCTAAACCCTAGCTAGCTCAATATGCTCCAAAGCAACCCCAATTTTTCTTGCCCATAAAAATCTGAGAAAAATCCCAATTATTCTTTGAACCCTAGAGCACCTTCCTGAGCAAAAGTATTTCAGCACTTTTTGGAATATTTTTGCTACAGAAAATATTTTCTGTTCTGGACAGAAATGGTAGTTTCTACAGTAACTACCATTTTACTTGCTCCATTGCGGCTGATTTTTCTTGTGGATCATCACCTTAGTAGATGATTACTAACCTCCAAAGCCCAGCTCCCAACTCCCAGTAGTTTGACCATAGTAAGCTCTCAAAGTTATTGTCCAGAAACTTACCAGGCGTGTGAAATATTTTCTACTTCACCTGAGACCAAAGCCAAGCATGGTAACCTTGAAAACTACCACGAAAAACAAGCCAGACATGAAGTTTGGGCTTAGGTCAGCCTGAGGTCAGAGTTCACGCGGTCACCGCGTTCGTCTAGGTGTGCTGGCATGCAGCCGACGCGCTCCGAGTGCCTCCCGAGCCTCTGTTTCGCGCGTGCTCGCTTCCCCGCCTGCGTAAGCGTGCCAAACTGCGCCACAATCATCGTCTCGACCTTCTTAACTCCCTCGTGGCGCTTGCCGACGCCGGAGCTCGCCGCTGCGAGCACGGGCACGGTCCGGCCAACGTAACAGTGTGGCGAGCATTGTGCTCGTTGCCTTCCTCTTGCTCCTGTGCTCGTCCCCGTTCGCCATAGTCCCTGCGTGAGCTGCGTCGCCTTCTCCCCCTCTCACTAACGCTGTTCGTCGCTGGGCGCCGTGTCTAGGTGTCCAACGGTGGAGCCCGAACCCTCCTCGACGCTCGGCTATAAATAGAGCCCTCCCCAGCCTCCTCAAGCACCATCCACCGCTCCCGCACACTCCACGATCGCGTAGATAGCCGTAGCCTGGTCGGGCAGGCCGCGGGCCACCGTCCCTGAGCTCGAGCTCGCCGGCGATCCCCTTGGGTCATCTTCGTAGCTCCAGCCCTGGGCAACCCTTCTAGGGCCTCTGCCACTCTCCGGTGGTGCTGTTCCGCCTGGTTGGAGTTCGTGGAGTCGCCTCCGTTCGCTGTCGTCTTCGTCTCCGGCGACCTCCGCTCTCTGCCTTCGCTTGAGAGGTCGAATCCGACACCGTCCGACCACCCCTATCTACTCAATGGGTACGGGCAGGTGCGCCTCCGTCTCCTCTCTCGATCCCTCCCTCTCTTTTTGGCCAAGGAGCCCTCGTCGCGGGCGTGCGCTCCAGCGAAGCCGCGCCGACCTCTGTTTCCCTCTCTCTCTCCCCCTCACCTGACTAGTGGGGCCCGCTAGTCAGCCACTCAGTACACGCGTGAAGCTGTACGAGTGGTGGCGCCCCGATGCTTTACGCCTTCGACGTCACCCCCCAGTCTATTTTTATTTAAATTTAAATTTTAATTTATCCAGAGAGCTTCAAACAGCCAAAACTCTTTAACCATAAGTCCAATGAATTGATTCTTTTTGCATTGTGTTCTTTGTACAGAAATCTAGCAGCTCACCAAAGATGGGATTTTCCCTGCTGTCTAGATTTTCTGGTGAATTTCAGAAGGGTTCTTGGTGATTTCTTTTTGTGTTTTTAAATATTTTCAGAGGGTGAGGCTTGTCTTGAGGATCACCAGGAGGCTTGTGAACCTCATCTGCACTAAGGCAAGCCACAACAACATTTTCATGGTGCCATTACTATATTTGTGATTTTCTTACTTGAACAAATTATTTAATCCATGCATTTAAATCATTATTATGTTATTTATATTCTGTTAACTGCTTGTTTTAGTTAATATGCTTGATTTACAGAAAGTTTGAAGTTAACTTAGTTGGTAAAGAAACTAGGATTTATTTTATTGTGATGAAAGAATAATATGATTATGGATATAAATAATTAGTGGAGTTATTTTCTTGCATGAGTAAAAAGGGTAAAGATTGCTAGAAAAGATTATGTTTAAAGTGTGTTTTAATCTTAACTAGAGAAGTGTCATGAGTTGTTGATGTTATGCTTAGTGTGGATATAGTTGACTCAGTCATTTCCGTTGATATGTGATACATATGTTAGTGTTGCATGTCATGGCATTATGACACTGGTTATTTTCACTTTAAGTTGAACCTGATAATAACTCAACTTGAATATATCGTTGACCGGGTCATGGTGCCACTGAAACGAGTCTTTCCCAGTGCAACGACACTTGCCTTTATGGGAAGACCTTTATTCGGTCCATTGTCATGCCTCTAGTCGGTGCCTCCAACGAGGGAAGGTTATGGGCGTGCGGTTCCCTGGCCCGGTAAGCAGACATAACCTTGTGTGCCCGTTGTTGAGTTGATGGTACCGAGTCCCGGTGTGGGATCGCTTATGTTTTGGCCACGACGGTGGTCGTTGTGTCTTTGGTAGACACGGGGCCACCCAGGACTAGCCCGATGGGGAGTGAGTCAGAGTGGCCGGGAGAGTGTCATGGAAATGTAGGGGTTTCGTCGGAATGCCGTTGGTCCACCCGAATGGGAGTACGAGGCCATGGGTTCCGTGGTGTGGGTATAGTGCGCTACCTCTGCAGCGTGTATTAATCTATCGATAGCCGAGTCCACGGTTACGGACACGCTCGAAAGTAGGTCACACCATGGGTCAACATTTAAATAAATCTTGCACACTAAGTTATGAACGTTACACTATTGATGATGGCGGAAAGGTCATCTTATGGTGTTAGACCAAGTGTTGGTCGTGGATGTGATCGCCGGAAGGATCATTGTTTAAGAAAAAAAATTGGTCATGGTTGTGATCGCCGGAAAGATCATGAGATATCTATAGTTAAGACCCTCAGGATGGTACGTTAGTGATCCATGAGCGATCACCATTGGTAAGCCAGTCGGAGGGACTTTTATCACAAGAGTATGATCATAGCATGTTGGGTATCTTGTTGCATTATTATGAACTGGTTAATTATCATGATATTGTTTGTCATTATGTTTATGTTTGTTGTGAGCTTGCAAGTACATTCAATATACTGACCTGGCGTGTCATGCCATATTTCAGGAAAGTCTCATTGGAAAGGAGTGTTGTCTGAGTCTAGATCGTGTCCACATCAGGGTCCCTGTGCTATGGCGTGTCATGCTATGACGTTGTTCCGTTGCCGCGTAGTTGTTATGATCGAGGCCCCTTTATGTTCACTAAATAATGTACATATTGTTGTGCCACACCAAGTGTGCCGCTTGGCCTCGCCACCTGTTGTAATATAAACTTTGATCCGCTAGCATCAATAAAGCAGTTGTTTTCTGTACTAAGATGTTGTGTGTTGCCAGAAGGCATGGTATCTGGGCTGGCAATGCATGGTAAACCAGTTGCTCTGAGCCGGGGTACCACAACGCTTGGTATCAGAGCCGTGCTGACTGTAGGCCATGCTAGACTACGACGTGTTAACTGGATGTTAGATATGAGTTTTAGTTGAGTGCCGGTAGCATTTATAGCTGGTTGTTGCATTGCATGCACTTGTTTTTTTATGCTAACCGACTAATGGTTGTGAGTGTAGATGGCTCCGGTGCCGTATCCGTGCCAGTTGCAGCTGCTGCCGTACACATCGCCGCATCTTCTTCGTAACGTGTGGCGTCAGTTGTACCCCCTCGGTGACGAACCAACCTAGCAGACTCAGTGTATGAGTATCACACAGTGGTTACTCTGCGCACCAGTTCTGATTCCAGCACTTACACTCGTACCTCTCGGAGCGGTTACGCTTCTACCGCTTCTCAGGCTGTCCAGTTTGCTGCATTCGAGGTCCTTGTCGAGCTTCGTTACAATGAGGTCCGGATGCAGAACCACCCAGATTTCTACTACTATCCTTCTCTACACGATAATGGTCGTATCCGTTTCCCTATCACTGATCCGGAGTCTGATAGTGTTGCTAGCCACCTTTCTCGTTATATCACTGCTAGCTATCTTATGATCCATGAGCTGGCTCGAGAGCTGACTCGTGCTCGTATTGCTTTATCCTCTACTAGATCTATCACTGCTCCATCCTCTCTGGGATTTACTCCTTATATTCCAGCCAGTTCTAGTTCCCCTGTTTCACCGGTTACTCCTCCGAGTAGCTCGGGCACCGCGACCGTGAATCCTCTTAGTGCTCCTGCTGAGTGGGTTTCACTTCTCACTACTCCTGCAGCCCCGATGCTTCACCCTACACTTGCCCCTGAGGGAGAGCCCTCGAGGCAGCGTCATTGTGTTACCTTTAACCCAGAGGTCTCAGTTAACCTCGTCAGTTCAGGATCCGAGTCCGCTTCAAGAGAGGACCACACAACACCAACAGAGCAGTAGAGATTCTGATTATTCGCAGTCATCAGGATTTTGTACGGATGTAGTCGTACGAGTCATGAGGTTTCGTTTCATGTATGAGAGTAGTTGAACCTGGCATGTTGTTTATCTTTCATGTATGAGTCTATGTATAACTATGTTGGAACTCTATTCGCCGTATTTTCTTCGTCACTTCGGCTTTTCTCATGCTTTTGATGCTGGCTTTCCCCCAATTGATTTTGAATATTTCTCATCTCGGTTGCGTTGTCTTGGGAAAAATCAAAATAGGATGACGCGGGGAGGCAACAGTAGCAACGTTTGCGAGGGTACTCCTGTTCGTCGTTCCGCACGACAGGCAGGACACTCCCCCGAGCCGTACGTTCCACCACCGCCTCCACCGCCAAATCCGCCTTCCACCGAGCAAATTTTGCGTATGTTTGAGGAAAGACAGAATAATGATCTGATTGAAATATTAAGAAGTGTGCAAGCTATGGTTGGACAGAATGGTAATCAGAACGGTCATCACTCCAAGCTGTCAGATTTTCAAAGGACCAAGCCTCCCAGTTTCAGTCAGGTTATTGACCCCTTGGATGCAGACAATTGGTTGCGAACTATTGAGAGGAAACTTGAGATTGCTCGTACTGAAGAAGATGATAAGTTTCATTTGCAACTCATTATCTTGAAGGCGCTGCTGCCATATGGTGGGAAAATGCAAAAGCCATGTGGCCTACCGATGAAGAAATCACCTGGTCAAAATTCAAGGACCATTTCCGGAAATATCATATGCCTACTGGAATTATGAAGACTAAGCAGCGTGAATTTCTCGCGCTCCTTCAAGGAAATCAGTCTGTGGGTGAATATTTGCAAAAATTCAATCATCTGTCATGTTACTCCCTATATGACGTGGCCACTGAAGAAAGAAAGATTGACAGATTTCTTGGTGGATTAAACCCGCAACTCTGGTGCACTCTCAGTATGTTTGATTTCCGAGATTTCCAAACCCTGGTGAACAAGGCTTTCATTGCTGAAAGGGAACACAAGCTTGTATCGGATAATAGGCCTGCTAATAACGATCACAAGCACAAGTTTGAGCCAAGAAAGGAAGGGCAACCAGTGCAAAAGGCTTGTACCTGGCAGCAGACTCGGGTGGAATACAAGCCCAATTGGCAACAGAATGTTAACAAGACCACCACTCAAGTCAAGAACGTCGTGACCAACCCAGTGCATGAGGAGCGCCAGCGTAACAATTCTTGCTTCAGTTGTGGGCAAACCGGACATTATGCCAGACAGTGTCCCAAGAACAGCAAGGCGAATGCTCTATTCAGGCCAAAAGTCAATTTTATGGAGTCATGCCCGAACCAGCAAAACATCACTCGACACGTTCATCACCTCTCCGCTGATGAAGCCCAAGAGAACCCCGAAGTCGTCATTGGTATGTTTTCTGTTAATAACATACCTGCAGTGATTTTATTTGACTCTGGGGCTTCCCACTCTTTTATTTCTCGGAGTTTTGTTGCCCAAAACAAATTTCCTTGTTCGCTTTTGGGCAAGAATATGCTGGTACAAACCCCGGGATCCTTAATCAGGAGCTGGTCTGTCGTAATCTGGAAATCAATATCAACAGAGTCTTCTTTCCAACTTCTTTGATAATTATTGAGTCTCCTAAGTTGGATGATATTTTGGGTATGAATTGGTTGACCCAATATCAAGTCTGCATAAATTGTGCGACCCGAGAAATCACTTTGACCAGTCAGAAGGGGCAGACTACCAAATGCTATGCTCGCAGAAGTATACCCAAGAAAGAAATGGTCTTCGCCACCGTGGCTGACTTGGAATTAATTCCTGTGGTCAGTGAGTTTCCTGATGTATTTCCAGAAGAGCTGTCAGGCATGCCACCAGATGGAGAGCTTGAGTTTGCAATAGATCTTGTGCCCGAAACCGCACCATTATACAAGAAGTATTACCGGATGCCCTCATCAGAATTAGTGGAGCTAAAGAAACAACTTGATGAAATTCTCTAGAAAGGATATATCCGTCCCACCTCTTCACCATGGAGATCACCTGCTATCTTCATGGACAAAAAGGATGGTAGCCTCCGCATGTGTGTGGATTAGCGTCAGCTGAATGATGTCACCATCAAAAACAAATATCCGCTGCTAAGGATTGATGACTTGTTTGATCAGCTCAGTGGGGCCAAGGCATTCTCCAAGATTGATTTATAGACTGGATATCATCAGCTCAAGATTAAAAGGGAAGATATTCCTAAGACCGCATTCACCACTCGATATGGTCTTTATGAATATACAGTTATGTCCTTTGGTCTCACCAACACCCCTGCCTTCTTCATGCATATGATGAACAAAGTATTCATGGACTTCCACGATAAGTTCGTGGTAGTCTTCATCGATGATATACTTATATACTCAAAAATTGAAGAAGATCACAAAGAACACCTCCGAGCAGTGTTATAGCGACTCCGCCACCATCAGTTATACGCCAAATTCAGTAAATGTGAATTTTGGCTCAAGCAAGTTGGATTTCTTGGACATGTGCTATCCGCCGAAGGTATAACACTAGACCCGAGAAAAGTAAAGGATGTGCTCGATTGGTTGCTGATGAGGATACAGACCTGGGGTAGGATCATAGGCCCGACCTATACGTCCTACCCAAGGTCACTACCCTAGAAGATAAGAAGTCCAATAGGCAACGAAGAACCCCCAGTCAAAGGTGTCGAGTGCAATCCACTCGACCAATCATATCACTCGGACACCCCTCCTACTTGTTGTCACTCGACCATACAAGGAATCACTCGACCTACTGAAGATCAGGAGTCACTCAACATTGCAATGGTCAAGCGTTCACTCCATAGTCTTTAAGGCCATTAATAGCACTTAAGGCTGGCGTTATCAGTAACACCCCTACTTTATGTACATTAAGCCCCTTTTAATGGAGGATGGCCGGGGAATCAAGCTTGGGAATCCTTCCTTTAATTGGGAATCAACTGACCAGGAATTGAAATCCAGGGGGGCGACGAACCTCTAGCTAACGTGAAATAGTATATGAGGAGAAATCTTGTGCATTGTGAGTTACTAGGAACATCTACTATCAGGAAGAAGCCGTCAACTAGTGTATTCTGTGGGATGAATACCATGCAAGCATACACGTAACATTTGCACGCATAAGGGAAGAGGAGTACCATTTCCGGTTGCCAGTGCTGTGTCCTCTAGATGTTGCGGCAATTTTCTTGTTTTTACCGGGGAACCGTTGTTTTGGAGGAGGGTGGAGCCTTGGATGAACCCATGACCAAATTATTGATTGTGTTGTGGTGGCCGTCTATCAACGGAGGAGAAGCAGATCCGAGGCGATTACGGACGGCGTAGCGGGAACAACTCTGGTGGTGGACGGTGGCAAAGTTGGAGCGGCAGTGGTGAGGCACAGGACAACGTGTTTGAACTAGCTCGGGAACGGCGCACATCGGCGTCCCGGAGGCAGCTCGGCCTCGGCATCAACTACTAGCCATGGAGGGCGTTGCGGTTGCAGTTGCGGTGGACGACGATGTCGGGGTATCGGCTCCAGCGTGATGGAGGAGGGCGGCGGTTGATGGGTGGGATGGGATGGCGGACAGAGGATGTCGGGGTTTTGCAGCTGCTGGAGAGGTAGTTTTGGCGCCCATGGAGTACGAATGG